>NW_024499573.1:8811872-9145148 GCF_017590055.1 Onychostruthus taczanowskii
GGAAGGTCGCTCCGAGCCGCCGCGTCCGGGGCTGCGCGGGGGCGGGGCGCCAGCAGCGCCGGGGCACGGTGGGCCGCGGCTCTGCGGAGCCCGCCTGGGGCTCCACCACCCCCGGCATGGTGGTCGCAGCCCGCTCATGTTGCCAGCCGGTGCTCCCCAGTGAGCACGCGGCGCACTCCCTCGCCCTCAGCGGCGATTTCTCCTCCTCCCCCAGCGCTGCCCCCTCGCCTGGGCGCAGTTCGGCCCCGTGCCAGCGCGGGGGAACGCCGGCGCCTGCCCTCCGCGCCTGCCTCTGTCAGTCACCTCCCCTGTGCGGAAGCCCCGCGGGGCCGGTGCGGCGCGACGGCGGGCGCCGGAGTCCTGGCGGCGCAGCTCGGAGGAGCTGAGCGCTTCCCGCCCCGCCGAGGCGCCGCGCCTGGAGAGGGCGCGGAGCTGCTCCGGTGCCCGGCGCTGCTGCCGCCGCCCGCCCCGCAGGGGGCGCTGCATCAACAGGAATGGGGGCGCGTGCCGTCCCAGCGGGCTCGCGGGGTCCCTGTGCCCTGAGGCCGCGCCGGTCACCGCGCTCCGGGCTCCGCCGTGTGAGGCCCGCGGCTCCGGCCTTTTCTGAAGGGACACCGAGACAGGGGTGCCCAGGCGGAAGGAGAAGCCCGATGACGTCCAGGGGATCTTGCCGAGTGTCCGTCAGCAAAGCTGTGGGCGACTGCTTTAGAAATTAATGAGTGCGATGCTGGCTGGGCAACAACATCTTACTGGCTGCTCCAGCAGCTGCTTAGAGCCCAGCCCAGATGCGCTGCCAGGGCTGGCGCTCAGGCCGGGAGCCCTCCGCCGCTTGCAGACAGCCCGGCCGTCCCTCCGCGGCCGGCACCGCCGGGCCGGCGCCCAGCGCGGCGCAGGTGCGCGGCCGGGAAAGCCGCGGGGAGCGGGGAGCGGAGCGCAGCGGGGATACCCGGCGCGAGGGGGGTTCTGGCAGCCCCTCCCAGCCCGGGATCTCGGGGAGAGCCTAGCAGTTGGCATTGTCTGATAATAGTACTGCTGTAATCTCGGGCTGTCGTGCCCATAAACAAAGCAAGGACTTCTAGGGAGAGGTAATATCTTTTATTAGATTAGACCAGCTGATGTAAAGGTCAAGTTTGCGGGCGCAGTTTCAGCCCTTCATGTCCCAGAATGTATTTTTTGAAGACAGATCTGTTGGGCTATTAAAGTTACTACTTCTCATACAGACCAATTTGCAGAGGCTCCAAAATAAACCATTGAATGTATGAGTAGCTGAGGAATTCAGGAGGTTTCTTGTTTATGGATTTTTTTTCCTTAAAGCCAATGATATGGATTTATGAGATAAAGCAATAAAAAAGTTCTTTTATTTTCCCCTTTTTTAAAAAAATTGTGTTAGACCCTGCATTTTGGCTGTTAATAAAAGTTAATATGTGTAATATGTGTAAGTGCTAATTATTTAGGGTATTAACACTGCAAGTTGTTACTAAGTCCTGTTTTTTTTTTTACATGACCAGGCATGAAAAATCATGCATGGATCACTAGTCGGTAAACATAAAAATATCAGGCCTTGTCATTCCAGCTATATTTGGAATTGCTTAAATTCATCTCTGTGTGTGGCCAAACTACAGTAAATCAGTGATACATTTGCCTTTAACCTGTTCAGGAAATAATACAGTTCCCTCAAAATCCTGTTGCATTTAAGCTACATCTTCAGCTGTGTCAGCTATAAAAAACCCCCATGACATACCTTTTCACATCTATATTTGTAACAAAATGGTAATCTAAAAATTCTGGGATCAATCCTGGAATTGATGTAGCTCCCAATCTGATTTGTATTTTCACACTAGTGTGAAAGGGAGGTTATTTTACATTAGAGAAAACAAGGTAGTTACTGTAGAAAAAAAAAAGTTGATAAGGGGGTATTTGTTCTTCATTCACTTAATTTTGGCAGACAGACATTTAATTTGTATACAGCTACAAGCACTCTTGGTTTGACAGAATTACAGATGGATCCCAGACATGGAATTTACCCTCTCTTTACACATAAGCCTTTCATGGGTTTGTGGTGCTCCTTTTGATCTGGCTTGGAACATGCAGTTCAGTGGTCCTAAACAATTACAGCTGCTGAAATATTTTATAAACTAGTGTTGGCCACTTTAACAGTGGCTTTGCAACTATAAATGGAAAAATCATTCATGAGTAGGATGCCAGTTTGATTTAGGATTCATTTTTCTGTGCAACAGTCCCTGAGCAGAAGTGAGTTTGTCAGGAATACGGAAGATCCCCGGAATTTTCTGCTTGCAGAACAGTACTACCTTCAGGCTACCTTTTAATGTCTGTATGGAACCCAGCTTAAAATTTGCTGTGGCACATCATCAGGTACTGCGCCAGTGACATTAATGGGCTCTAATATATACTTATAGCTGTTGTAGTGTTGGATGGTGTTGTGATACGGCACAAAATGATAACACAGACACTGCTGCTCTCGAGGGGAACAAAAAGGAAGAAGAAGAAAAACTTTATTTTCTGACTCCAACATTTATAGTTTTCCAAAGGTGACAGTGGATTGGAGGGTGACAGTGCCACCTCTCCAATGCCACTGGACAGACCAAGGGTCCATCAATTCTCTCCACCTCCATGAAAGAATGCAAAACATAGGTTATTTACAGAACTGTGTGTGAGAAAGTTTGTTGAAAGAATGCAAACATCAGAAGGCTTAACAAAGTCTTATAAAATCAGGGCGACAGGATGGGACTACCAAAATGCATCTGTTCTCATAATGTGACCATAAGGAATGCTGCTAAGAATGCTCTGGCAGTAAATGTCCATTAAACTTACAAGAATATTGGTACTTCTAGGTCACTCAGCCTCCTTATATGTCAGAGCTCCTAGCTCCCTTAATGACTCTTTGCTTTATTCTCTTTGGTCTCTCATTTGGCAAGAGAACAAACTGAACACTGTGCTCTAGATGTGGCTTCATCTGTGCTGAAGAGAGGGCAATAATCATGTCCCTTGACCTGCTGGCTGTGGCACTCCAAGATGTGGTCAGTGTTCATTACTGCAGGCGCACACTGCTGACTTTGTTGGTTTGTGGTCTGCTGGGCCTTCTCCTGTGGAACCGTTAGTTCCAGCCTGCACTCTCCCTAACTGTATCCTGTCCCAGATGTGGGATCTTGGCATTCTCATTTTTGAAAGTCCAATACAGATGTATGTGTTATACATTTATTCAGCTAGCTGAGGTCTGTTGGTATACCCTCCAGTATACCAACAGCCTCCCTTGATTTGGTGTCATCTTGTATTTCCAAAGGTCATGGATGAAAAAGTTAAATAATATCAGCCATTTTATTGATCCCAAGAAAAATCACCTGCTAGTTGGACTTGAAACAGTTATTAGCTACCTTTTGAGGCCCATGACCTGGCCAGTTTAATGCACCTATAGTATACCTATATCTTCCCAATCTGGCTGCTGATGCTGAAAAACTATCAAAGTTCTGGCTGCAGGCAAGGGGAGCAACACCTACTCTAATCTCACCCAGGGAAGCCTGTAATGTAGTTGTAGAATACAATAAATGACTAAACACAAGTTTGTCCTTGGGAAATTCGAGATGGCTGTTCTCAATCACATTTTTGTTGTTGTGGTAATGATTTCTATGAGCACTTGCTCTGTAATTGCCCCAGCAACTGAGAGAAGGTTGATCATCTTTTCACCACCCAGATCCTCCTTTTGCAATTTCCTAAGACAGATGTAACATTTTTCCAGTTGTTAGAAACCTCCTCTGATCACTGTGACCTTTCACAAGGGACTGAGAATACCCTTCCAATGATTTTTGCTGTCACTCTTAGTACTCTCAGATGTATGCTGTCCAATCCTACAGACATGTATGACATTTCTATCTTGTTTAATTACATCCTGACTTGATCCTTGCTACTTAACATGGAACTCTGGGATCCCTTAGAGCAGACCATGCCGATAGGTAAAATGAATACCCATGTGCTGTGTCACAAAGTCACCTGCTGTATTCAGCATCTGGCCTAGATTTTACTCAGTCTCCTGTTTTACTGCAGAAGTGTCCTTACCCATGACATCCTTCACCAATTTTAACTGCATGGAAGCATTGCCCCTCTAATTCCATCCCTGCATGCCCAGGAAATGCTCCTGTGCTCCTCCTACTCATTATGTCCTCACTTCCACCTTCAATATGCTTATTTTTTGTTGTTGAACTCAGTCATATATACCCTGTGCTGCTAAGGAAGGCTTCTGCTATATTTCCATTTGCTTGCAAATTAGGACGTTTAATAAATATGAATGACTTTGCCAGGTCTTATAGATTGTTAGGCCACTTCTTTCAGCAACTCCAGTGCTTTTCTTTTGACCAGTGCCTTGTGAAACCACAACCTCTCTTTATTTCTTTGCGTTTAAGAGCATGTTGTTGGAATTATGAATGGTTAGAGAATCGTAGAATTGTAGAATATGCTGAGCTGGAAGGATCATCATCTGGCCCTGTGCAGAGAACCCAAAGACTCACACCATGTGCCCAAGAGTGTTGTTCAAATGCTTCTTGAACTCCTTCAAGAAGTTTGACCGCTTCCCTGGGGAGCCTGTTCAGTGCTCAACCACCCTGTGGTTGAAAAGCCTTTTCTCATTTCCAGCCCAAACCTCCCCTGACTGATCTTCACCTTGTTTTCTTGAGTCCTGTAATGGGTCATAAGAGTAATGTGGCTGCTCCTTCTCTCCCCCTCATGAGGATGTTGTAGACTGCAGTCAGGTCTCTCCTAAGTCTCCTCCAGGCTGAAAAGAACAAGTGACCTCAGCTGCTCCTCATATGCCTTCCCCTTCAATGGAGGGCCATCCTCATGGCTCTCCTTTGGACAATCTCGAAGAGCTTTTTTTTTTTTTTTTTTTTTTTTTTTATGTTGTGGCCCCCAAAACTGCCCCCAGGACTTGAGGTAAGGCTGTCCCGGTGCAGAGCAGAGCACAGCAGAGCAGGACAATCCCCTCCTCACCCAGTCAATGATGCTGTGCCTGCTGCAGCCCAGGACATGACTGGCCCTTGTGGTTGCCAGGGCACTGCTGACTCATCATCAACAGAAAGAAATTGACAACTTCTTCAGTAACACACCATACATTTTCACATATGGCACATTCTTTTCCCTTTATAAATCAATATCCTGAGTGTATTCAGTCAAAGTTGACTCCTATCATTAGAGAGACCAGTATTGAGGTACTGTTAAAAGAAGGCTGAAAACTGAAAAGGCTTCCAAAGAGAATACAAAGGTTAGGACTGGTATCTTAAAACATGAAGCTCTACTAGTTCAATCTACTTTGTTTATTTGACCTCTTTCCACAACAGTCTAGAAATATCTACACTTTATTTTTTCCCCACCTGGTATTTGTTAGCTCTTTAAGTCTCACACAGAAAGAGTTTCCCAGGCTGAGAACTGAGAGAAAACAACAAACTCTAGAAGTAAAGGACAGGTGGGTTACAGAGCCTCACTGTGGATGTAGTTCTCCTGTAATTGAAGACCTGGTATTGAAGCTGGGTTTAAAGTAATGGAAGAAGATATGTTTGTGTGTATAAAGAACTTACAAATTTGATGCACAACTTGCATTAGATACCATTAAATTGTGTCAAGTGAAGTCAGACTGGAAAGTCTCTGGAGTATTAATATTTATGATTCAAAAAGTATGGCTCTGTACAGAACTGAGTTCTCAGGACCTCATCTTTTAGTGTTTTGCAGGTGGCACTTTGTATTCAGTAGAGAGATTGCACAATTTCAGCAGCTGTTTTTCTATTTCAAAAACTGTATTGAAGAACTAAAGTGGGATCAAGGAAAGGTAATGAGAATGACTGAGGATATGAAAAAAAACTCTTTTGAAAGATTAGGTCTTTTTTCCACTTTAGAGGGAAGATCAAGAAAGGGGATACAGTAAAATAATGGTCTAGGTACCACAGATCAGATGACTGACTTCTCTCTCATTTAACTTGAGCTGAGAAACATCAAGGAGAATTAAAAGGTAACTTTCAAAACTGAAAAAATACCCAAACCTAACCTGTAATTACCTCTATATATAAAACTTGTAATTAGACCATGGAACTCACTGCCAAGTCACAAAGGCCAAGAATGTAACAAGATTAAAAAGAGTATTGTATTTTTAGTGATAACAAGTATATTCAAAGTTATAATTGGAGGATAAAAATAGTAGAAGGGCTATTAAGTATCAAATTTCAATGTGGAAACAACTTTATGTCCTGTAGAATGAGTTGATACTGTCATCAGCAAATTAGTGAATAAAGAAAGTAGGTAAGGAGTAAGGAATATGATCCACCTCTGCCTGGTCTGGAGTGAGTGAGCCAAAGTGGTAGTTTGTATACCAAGGCAATTCTTAATAAAGTCCTGTATTTGCTCCTGTAATTCTGTTTGTACCAGTAGTGTTATATTTGAACTGCTGCAATAATGTGAAAGATTGATCTGTGTTCAATGATTGTTTAATGGGATAGTCAAAATGAGTGCTTTTCAACCTATAATCTATGTATTGATGGAAATAGAAAGACATCACAAACTGTTCAATGAATTTTGTGTTTGCCCTCAGGCACCAAATAAAATCGAGGGAAAAAGATGTAATAGCAAAAAACCACAATGTTTACTTCTATTTGTTATTTTGTAAAATTACCAAGTTGCAAAAGTAGGTGAATACATAATCCTTCCATTAAAATTAAAGAAAAACTGGAAGAGATGATCTCAAGATTTTGTGTAAAAATTTAGAGGGACATTTATTATATCATTGTTGCATCAATGCTGTATGGGATGAAGCAAAAAAACCATTGTTTTTATGACTGCATTTGAGTTTTATAGAAATATTAGAATACAGATGAAACTGGATTGTGTTCTACCTTCCCTTTGAAGTTTGAAGATGCAAAAGCCTTATCTGAGTTGTGATCACTATAGTTATAAGATTTAGATAATTTTGTTGTATCTGTGAGTTGATCCAAAAGGCTGTAGTCCCAGTAAAATAATTCAGCAATTTGTTAATAATAAATTCATTATAACAGACAGTGTCAATATAAATGTGTCTTTCTATATTTGAGAATGGATAGAAAAGTTTAATTGGTTTTCAATAATTATAATGATAATAAGTAATAAAATTGCTGAAGTCTTTCAAAAGGTGACAATATACAGAGCTGTCAACTCTCTACTTGATCTTTCTTCAATCTTGACACTAAATTTAAACTCAAACATAATACTGACATTGTAAACCAAATATTGTGTTTATGTGGACCTGTGCTAGTAATTTCTACTCAATATATAGATACGTTTCTAATGTTAAAAGCAAGAGGAGTAATTTAAAGGAGATTGAAAGGACACTTGGTGGGCAAGTTAAATGAAGAACTGTTATAATAATATTGTAGTTGTAATATGAACATAATAGAATAAGTTCACATTTCAAATGCAATAGGTCAATGCACTTTAAGTTGTCAACCAGTTTTATGACTACAGAAGTTCCTAATTAATGGTTGATGAGCCAAAATTCAGCAGTAGGAGACATTCAGATCTTTCCTGCTGTCTTAGCATCACTACCTGTGCGCTTCCACTTCCACTTTCTCCACTTCAGCTTCTCAACCACTCTGTAATGAGAAAAATGTTATGGACTTCGTGTAATTACAGAAATAAGATCTGTCCTTTGAACCATATACAGGAGGGAACCACCAGATTACTTTGTATGGGTGTGCCCCAGCTCTCTGATTGACAGCCTGCTGGTGTTCCTGGTCTTTGCTAATCTGAAAGGATGTAATTATTAACCAGCAAAAACTCCACTCCTGCACGTGCATCCCATGTGTAGTCCTCTGCAGAACTGCCACCAGTCACTGCTACTGTTGTTAGACACCGAAGAGCATCTTTAGCAAGCTGAGGATCCTCAATACTGTGCTAGTGTGTGTAATTGAAAACAGAAGTTCATGTGGAGGAGAAGGTTATCTATTGAGTAAATTTTCCTGAAAGTATAATTACTCTTGCCAAAATAGGCTGCCTTTTTTATTTTTTGAAGTTAGATTAAGTCTATAAGAAGAACAGTTCCATTTAGCATGTACAAAATGTTGGTACCTGGTTTGTTAATGTACTATTAAAATAATAATAACAAAAGAAGGGAAGGGATAAGTATCCTTAAATGATCTTTGATCAAGGCTCAGCTGAATGCACTCCAGTAATTGTATTGTAATCACTAATGTAGTGACTGCCCTTGCTCAGTGTTTTATTCATAGATAACTAAAATATGTACCATAAACCACATGATTGTATGGTCAAAGGACACCTTGCTGTGTGTGTCTTGTCTGTAGTAGTGTACTAACTTTATGATAATTATATTTCATTTTCTGTCATGTTTCCATGGACTTCATAAAGAATATAATAGTCTATGTTAATCAGTGTCTTATAATTTTTTAATTGTTTTCTAAATGTGAAAACCTAGTAACAAATATGCTACCATGCTGTTGCACTTTCTGAAAGGATGACTTCACTCATATTTCAAGCTGGTAAGTCTCTTAGGCCGATCTGAAACGTGTCCTCAGAAAAAACAAGATAAGATAACAAAATTTGGCAGCCAAAACTGAGACATAGAAGACAATAAGTCCACCTTAGTTGAAGAAGATCATGTATTACTTGGATTTTTTGACAATCACTTTTTACCAACTCTCAGTACTGCTGCAGATATTCACCAAGAAGAAGCATATGTCTAAAAAGGCACCTAATAGAGTTTGGCAGTAGGCAACAGCAAACATCCACTTGTGAATGAAACTTTGTTTCATGATGAAAGTACTAAAATACCCCAGTGCTTAAGGCCGTACAAAAGAAAGAAAGATATATTTTCTAGAGTCTTGGCATTAGGACAAGGCACAGCTGTACCTTCTGAGGAAGGTCTTCTACCAGGCTAATGATATTCTGAGTGTACCACCCTCTGAAATGAAGGGTATGTAGTTTTGAGCACAAGATTCCATGGACAACACTGTGGAGTCTACTACTAACTTTTATTTATTTTGGATATGTTCAACAGTAAAATGAGGGTAGGCAGTGTTGATTATTCTTGAGCCTTGAGTATTTAAATTTTAAATGCAATCACAATTGAGGCATTCTGACTGTGTCCTTCCTGATTAGGGTAGTCTTGTGTGATGGAGGAATATTGTGCTCTAAATCCTGGTACAGGTTATCTCTGTATTTGTTTTGTAAAATGACACTTATACTGAAAGGTAAAATATATATGTCGTATGAGGTGAAAAGGAACAAAGGTATTTGCTTTTAAGACAGATACAGGAAGAAGGGTATTGAAGGAGCTGGTAGCAGTGTGGAACATGCTGCTAAGAATGTCCTTTAGCTGGTACTGAAGTAGAAGCTGTGGATGATTACTAGGCTGATGGAGCTGGAGACTGTAAAATATTGAATGGCTTGGCTGCAAGAAAGTGAGTAGAAAAGCCAAAGGTATGTCCAGCCCTTCTTAAGCTAGGGAATGGTGAGTAGGCCTTTTCTTCTGTATGACAGTCAAGAAGAAGACTGATAACAAGCACAACTCTCTCTCTTCCACAAATAGCAGGAGTGCTAACAGTATTCTGCTTCTGAAGACTTCAGTTGCAACAAAGTCAGACAACACCTAGTAGTCCAGGATTTATATTTAAAGTGCATGAGAAAGCCACTGCAGACAGTTCTAATTAGGGTCAGAGACAAAGGTATCTGACACTTTCTATTAAGAACTGTGGCTTCTGTTACTATGTAGAGTTTGGGTTATCTCCTCTCACAGAGAACCTCTGTTCTTTTCCTTGTTATTCTTGCTTCACTCAAAGTCCTGATGCATTTACTTAGGGGGGCTAGCAATAAATTTTAAGTCAATTTTTCAGGAATAATGCAGTCATCTTGCTGTAACACTTCAGTGAGATATCAATCATGCTTCCAGAGAGGCAACCAACAGGAATTCACACATTTATATACTGCCCTCGCATAAATTTAGACCATATAAATACGAACTGAAAGAAGTTGCCCAGAGAAGTGGTTGAGTCACATCGCTGGAGTTTTTTAAAAGGTATGTAGATATGGCACTTAGGGACATGGTTTAATGGTGGACTTGGCAGTGCTTGGCAGTTTATGACTGGACTCAATGATCTTAAGAGTCTTTTCCACCCTAAATGATCCTATGATACTAGAAGCAGAAGTGGTCTTTGTTAAGATTAAATTATTAACACATTAGCAATTCCTCTTTTAACTTATGTCCTGTTACAGCTGTGCCATTAGTTTCCCTTGCACCATAGCAATTCTAATTTGAAGCATTGGCAAAAAAAAATTCTGAAAGGCAAAACAAAAGGCAATCTGGAGTCTTCAAAATGTATTGAAATTCTCAAGGATCCTGATGACTCATGATTTTTGGGAGAAAGTAACTCAGACCTGTTTATCTTTTTTGTGCTAATTTTTACTTGATTCTCTTCAACATGATCCTTAGCTAATACTGGAAAAGGAAATATATATCACTGTTATGTTATGGTACAAAAGCACACTTAGCTGTGTTCCAGAAACAAAAACATCCTGAACACCTCTGCCTTTTCCCACATCATTAACAATTTTGTCATTTTCCTTTTCTGATGTAATTTATATTCATGCTACTCTGTAACAACATTCACAGGAACTAGGATTTCTTTTACTCCCAAATTTTATTAAAAACCAATTCTTGTACTTACTCTTATTGAATGCAGAATTTTTCTGCCTATAGTTTTAATTTCCCCTGTTACCTGGTTTTCTTAACATACTATTTTACATTTTTTGATTCCATATTTAATTACTATTCTTTGCCATCTGTCTGCAGGGAAATTGGGTTTTCTATATCACTGATACTTAAAAAAAAGAAAAAATGTGAGAAACTTAATAATAATTTCCTACATTTTGAAAATGTGTGAAATACTTGGCTTGAAGGTAGTGTTTCTGAAGTTTAAATCTAAACCTCCATAATTACAAATCTGTCCTGAAGTCAAAAAGAAGAGAATGAATCAATGCTGAGTTGCTTGCTACACAATTACTTTTCATACCATTTCCTAAAAGATGAACTTTGCAATGAAATAGAAGATTTAAATTAATGATATGAGTGTTGAAAGCCATATTCAGGTGTGTAAAAACTACGTGTCTGAGAGTACTTACAGACTTGAGGCACCACATTGAGATCTAATATTTATTACTTCCTGCAGTTTTGTGCCTTGCCCCTAAGAAGGCCACTGCCACTCTTGGAACAAAGGTGGCTGATGCACTTGTTGGTCTGATTATTAACATGAAGCATCTTACGGCTGAATCCTTTTAGCTGAAAACTTTCCTAAGAATAATAAGTCTTGCATTATAAAAAAATATAATCCAGTTATGGTTTATTTAAATTCTGTGCAAGTAAAGAGCAGCAAATTTTAGTGGTACCAGTTCTGCTTGACCACTTCTAATTCCTAAGAGAAGCTGTTATGGCTGCTAACATTTATTGGTGTATTATTATTGACACTTTTGTGTTTGTTCCCACCTCACAAGGATTTGAGGCTCAGTTCTAATTTCTCAAATAATGTTTTTTCTCCACTGAATTAAAAAGGATTTTCATTGCTATCAGAGAGATTTAAATAAGACAATTGCAGACACATCTATACAGTTGTGGTTTTGCTGTCCTGTTGTTTTTTTTATTGTTCCTATTTCATACTTAAGTTTGCTGGAACAAAGAGGCCTGTTTTTTACCCCTTTTTTCACCTCAGGTCAAAGAGCTAAAATAATAACAATTTATCAGTCTTGAGGGTGCTATATCTGAAAAATAGATTTAAATGAGTACATCACATTATTTTCATTTTTTGTGTCATATGTCAAATTATATTTTTTTGCTTGCTTTTGGTTTTGGGATTGGTTGGTTTTTGTGGTTTGTTTTTTGTTTGTTTGTGGTTTTTTTTTTTTTTGTGTGTGGGTTTTTTGTTTTTGTTTTTGTTTTTGTTTTTGTTTTTGTTTTTGTTTTTGCTTTTGTTTTTGTTTTTTGTTGGGTTTTTTTGTGTGTAGGTCCATGGTTATCCGTATTGCTGAACTTTGCACTTTGACACGAAATAACAATCAGTGTAAGGATTAAAGAACAAATGCAATTCATTGCTTGATCTGGTTTCAGAGTTACATTGCAGATAACATTGTCCTAATGCACATTGCATCTGCTGTATAACATGAAACTGGCATGAGGTGCTTTAAGAGCATGATAAGGAATGATAGGATGCATTAAATGGAATGGAAAAGCTTTCTCTTAGACTAGTTGTCACTGTAATGAGTCTTTTCTTAGTGCCATAATCATGTTAGTAACAATGAATATCACACCAAGGAGCAAACCAGCTTTCATAATGTATGAAGGAACAGAAATATCTGATACACTTGTGTATTAAACTGTACTACTAAATGTTCAGAAAAAAGGCAAAATATTGCCCACTGTTTCCTTCATACAGAAGCAAGACAACAAAAATCTGGTATTCAAAATTCACTATGGATGACTTCAGTATGTCTTCATACTGTCAACAAGATGAGGATTATATTGTAATGG
Organism: Onychostruthus taczanowskii; assembly: GCF_017590055.1. Lineage (NCBI taxonomy): Eukaryota > Metazoa > Chordata > Aves > Passeriformes > Passeridae > Onychostruthus > Onychostruthus taczanowskii. Next base: position 8,824,432 of record NW_024499573.1, read on the forward strand.
ACCAAGTGTCTACTACAGACTACATATACTACTTCAGTAAATTGCAAATGTAAACTTATTAAATTGCCTTTAATTCCAAAGGTTCCTGGAGTGCCTGCTCTTATACCAGTGGGGAAGAGCTGCATCCACAACTTCCACAGCAAATAGGTTATCTCTCCTCTAACCTCTCTGTCTCAAGTGTGGAACTGTTCTATATTGCTTCCTCCTTGTTTTCATGATGACATCTGTTCTTCCCAAAGATGTGATTATGTATTGTCAAGAACATAAAAGGCTCTCCTAAAATATTTTGCATGAAAGGTATTGATGTCATCCACTGAATTTTTTTGGCCTTATTGTAAGAATAATTGGCTCTGGCAAAGTGGCTATCTTGTTTTTCTTCTGTATGAAAGGAGAAGGCCAAGAGAGAAATAGTACATTGAAACCTTCCAGGACAGTCGTGCTGCAGATGCCTGGAAGTGCAACTTGACCCAATGGTACAATATTATAAAAAAGAGGGTTGTCTGTCTTTCAGATACTATGAAGTTTTTTTAAGCAATAAGGAATGGATGACGACCAAAGAGCATTGATATTGTATGAAGACACAATAGTCACAAACTTCTGGATGTTGGGTGGAGTAAGCTCTTCGAGGGCATCCTAAGATGTTTAGGCTGTGTGTGGATTTGCTTTGAAATTCTTGTGCTCTGAGAAATCAAGAGAGGAGACTCTTGAATGTAGATGCTGAGGCACTCACAAAAGTTAGGATTTGATAACATCACTATACAGTTACATAAAACATACGTTTATTTAAAGTATGTGAAGTTCTAGGATAATAGTATCCTTTTCATCTATCATCCTCTTAGTGTTTCATCTATCTTCACAGGTAACACCTTTGCTGGAACTGTAGATCTCTCCTTGAACAAGGACCATCAGTTTTCCTGTAAGAATATCTATTTTTCTAATGGGCCTTAGTACACCTGACTAGACTGTGATTGGGTGTTATTGTGGAAGGAGATGCTCTTTTCCTTCTCTGCATTCTTCTACCCACACCATTCCCAGTGCTTTCTTTCACTCATGTTAGCATGCAGTAGGACCATGGCTGATTTATCCCTTTGTCATTATAGAATGAGACTAGTAAAGAAATAGCCAGACTCAGTGCACTTAAACATACCTTGTCTAAGTCAGCCATCAAAGATGATCAGGAGCAGCAAGACAAAGATGGCACTGCAAGAGCCAGCAGTTAGATTCACTTAGGCTGCAGTAGAAGCACGTTTTTGAGTGTTGTTTAGTGGCAGCAAGAGATTATTTAAGCCAAAGGTACCATGGTTCAGCCCTCCATTGTTGGCTATATAATTTTACTTTCACCTTTATGCTAGAGCTCATGCTTGTCTAAAAGGTGCCCCACATGAGATTGTCTCAAGGCTTCAAATACTTATTGCACCACAAAGTATTCCTTCTGGATTGTCAAATGTGGAGGAAGTTGAAGGAATATGGATGAATTTTCTGTGGAATCAGAAAGATAGCATACCCCATCCTTCACTGTGGAACCACTTTAGTTCTCTTCTTCTTGTTCTCTTCTTCTTGTTCTCTTCTGTGGGAGAACAACATAAACACCCTGTTCAGATCCCATATATTAGTAGGAGGAAATCTGTTTGTCCAAATGTCAAATTCCAAAACACTGCTACATTCAGTTTCCAGATTTTGTAATTGTGCAGAAGCCCAAGTTCTCTACTATGTACATAGAATCTAATAATCAGAAAATGTCAGAAAGAACCATTGAACATAAAATCCAATCTCCTCTTTAGCCTGTCACCTCACTAGAGGAACTGGGACAGACTGTATCTGGTAAACCACAATCAGTATTGTTCTAGTTATGACTAGCAGCCTGGGAGCAGAAATGTTTGACTTAATATGAGCTTGGGCAGGGAGGGAAATCTCTGTCATTTGATTATGTGGGTTTTTGTTGTTGTTGTTGTTGTTTTGGGTTTTTTTCCTCCACCAATACCTGCATCAGTGATCAAAACTTGTACTAACTGGCAATGCCTTAAATAAAGGCATACTGAGTTGTTCTGGTTTGTCTGTGACATTATGATTGCATGTATGCTCTACAAATAGCTATTGCACCTGAAGCAAGATAACCTCTTATGGCTTTCTAGGTGCATACTGTTTCCTTCTGTTATACTTTATCTTATCCTGGACTTCAGCTGGAAATTTCCATGTGCTCTTTCTACTTTCTTCTAACAAAATCAGATAAGTTATTTCAAATAATTTATTTAACAACGTGAAGACTGATGTTGCTTGAAGAAAGCTAAGAAGGACTTTGCCCAATTTAGAGCAGAAGAATTGGTAAAGGAGTGCTGTCATGGGAAAGTCTTGCTGCTGTTCTGCTAATGACACCCACCTGTCATAAAGCAAATTAATTTTCTCTTTACCAGCAGGAGACTGACTGTCCATTGCTACAGCATGCCATTTTGCAAAACTGTAGGTGTAGCAATCTCCAATGGCAGTGTGCTGATGGAAGACTGGGAACCACTGTATCATTGGCTGCCATGGTGTATATCTTTTCTCCTTCCTGGCTCTCTAGTGCTGTGGATTGATAGCACCAGTCATGCCTGCCTGTGCCAGTTGAGGAACGTACTGCTTCTCTTCTGAATGCAACTAGACTGTAGATCTGTGAGTATTCCCTAACATACTTCAGACAGAAGTGTTAGCAAGACCTGCTATTTAAATCCTTTGAGGCAACTTATTTATTTTGACCAAAATGGGTTAGGGACTCCTTTTAGGCGTGTATCTGAATGCACCAGCCTTAGCTCTGCACAGCTACATTACAGAGTTCAGACTGCAATATCTTCTACAGCTAGACTGCATCCTGTACCTCAAGTAGACTAATTTAGAGCAACTTTTAATGTTTTAAGTAATTTATAGATACATTTTCTTTCCTTCTTTCAATTTAGTTGTGCTTCACTTATCAGCATGTTCTCTGAGTCATGTTTCATTCTTCGTCTCCCTAGGCTTCTTCAGCTTCTTTGGAGATAGAAGACATGATCATATCTCTGAATCACAGATTACTGGAGGCTGTGCGAATGTAAAGAACTTATATATTCCATGCTTGCCCTGTTTGTGTGCTCTCCCCTAGGCACCTGCTAATCGTCAGTGTTGGGAATTGAATACAAGGCTAAGGAGATCTTTGGTTTTACCTGTTATGGCTGTTATCACTTTTTAGGGAGATATTTCTCACTTTTCTGGCCATGTGCAGTCAAGAAGAGGGAGAATTTGAAGAAATATGTAGAAGTGTGAGGAAAAGTGTTTGGCCTTACCACATAAGCATGCAAGAGAGAAATGAAAGACAATGAAAACAGGGAATACAATGAAGAGGTAGGGTAGATACTCTTCATTGATAGAGAAAGAGCAAAGGAACAAGGAATCTATTAGTAAGGCAAGGCACAAACTGAGGAAGACACTACATCAAAGGGAAGCAGTTGGCACTGTAGTAAACTATAGTAAAAGCAACACAGAATGATTACATAGGATTTTAAGAACAAATAGAAATGGCAAAATCTGAAATTTGTTTTTGAAAATTTAAAATCTTTAGAAAATAAAAGCATTACATAAATGCTTTTTGTGAATATTGTAAGTTCTCATTAACAGGGCAGTGTTTTCAAGGATGTATTAATTCACCTGTTCAAAATGCTTCAGTCATCAAATCATGGAACTTAGAATTGCAGTGTTTGTATATATATGTGTGTGCATGTGTGCCTTTGTGGTTTGGGTGAAACTGGTATTTTTTCATTTGAATCAGACAAAGGTGGGGCCAGGGTGTTTTCTTTCAGGCATTTATTTATCACAGTTTGCTTTGTTGTTCAAACATTATGTGACTCCACCCTCTCCCATTATTACTGAGTAAGGATACAAGGCTGCTTCAGAGAGTTTCTATGTTCACACTCTTGAATTCTGGTGTCAAGTTGCTTTCTAATACCTTTAGGAGCAAGACTTTGGAGGGTAAATTGTAAATGCTGTATCTTGACTGCAAAAATCTGTCTCTTTGGAAGCAAATGATGTTGAGAGAAAATTCTTATGCTATTCCTTTTTTAATTGGAAATAAATTGTCCCTTTCGCTCCATTCCAAACTGTGTTGTTGGCCTTTGTGCATCCAGGATTGTATCTGCTGTTTAAGAATGTGCGGGTTTGATCTCCTGGAAGCATTTCAAAGGAATGTGCTGTCAGTCCATGTAAGCACACCTTCATCTCCCCCACAGACAGGCTACCAGAAGTGGTTGCTCATGCTGGAAGGAAATAGTGCTTTATGCTAAGGGTGTCGCAAATCACACCGCAATTTTTCCAATGCAAATGTAAAGCTCCAGGAAGCAATCTGGTTCCTTCTATCCCAGTACTCCCTGCAGGGTGATGCAACTCTCTTGTATTTAGTTTAGAATAGTAGCTGCAGACAAAGGCAAATTCATTAAAATTATGGCTGAAAAGGAAAATCAACTCTGTTAAGTACTTCTGTGTGTAAAACTGGGTCACGAGCCCATACAAATTTGTTGTGCTTGGACCTCTTACAGCATGTCTAGATCTCCTCAAGTCCCAAAATAGCAGGGAAGAGAGTAGGGTGGATAAAAATAAGGTGAATTGTCATTCTCCTTGGGAAAGCTGTCAGTATGTTTCCTGCTATTGAAATATTTCTCACCTTTGTGGAGAGCAAAGTTCCACATTTCAGTGATTCTGCTGAAATTTAATTTATTGCAGGATTTTCTATGTTCCAGTGTATCACACAGAGAATATCCCCTGTCTCCTCAGTCATAATCTTTTCCATGTCTACTCAGTAAAGTCAACTCTTCTTTTTTTGCTAGATGTAAATTCACTCTCAGAACAAAGATTCCTTAAAGTCAGTGTGTGTAGCACCCTAACACAGAGCACCATATCCAGAAGCAGAAGGAACAACTATGCAAGGGAGCGGATTCATCAGAGGTCAGGCAGGAGCATTTCTTGTAGATGACTAATGGTAAGGGATGGGCAAACCTTGTGTTGTTTTGAGGTTTTGTGAACCTTGTGAACTGTACTTTTGGTTTCACATGGTTTGTGAACTGTCCCCCCTCCTACCTTGTCCTTCTCCCTTTGGCATTTTTCAGAATGGGGGTTTTGTTGAATTTTTTTTTTTTTTACTGTAAACAAGGGATTCCTTTCTGTCTGTGTTAACACTTGAAGAATCTTTCCACCTCAGTACATTCTCAGCAAACTACTGGGTGTAGGAAGTTTCCATCCTTGTCATCTCCTCTTTTTCTCATTTTAATGATATTTTTCTTCTCAGATCACAATATGGAAAAGGGATCTTCTGGGTCGGTCTCAAGAGAAACTACAGCTTATTATTTTTCTAGGTCTATCTAGCTGAACTTTTAAACAAGTTATGTTTCTTTCCTTTAGTCTTCATTTAATCTGATTTATCAGATATTGTATAGTTATATAGTAGATTTTTAAAAATTATGTTTGTGTTTGTCTCTGCTCCCCTTTTTAGTCACTCAAATGATCTTTAAAGGCACAATCAGAATTACAACCCTTCTGGTTTCATTAAGGTCTTGCATCAAGTGAGGTCCTTCAACTCCACAAAATTTAAGAGGATTTTAGAATAGAAAATCTTATTTTTAAATAATTGTCATCTAGAGGAGTGAAAATACTCAAACAGAGACTTAAAGAGGTAGTTTTATAATACTACCTCCTCATTTAAATCTCTGCCATACCATGCCTGTGTGCTGCATGTTTAAAGCAGGTTAATTTATTGTGTAAACTGCTACCACTTTGCATTTGGTGAATTGTAAGGAGTGAAATTTTCTCAGACTTGACATTAGGAAGGCCTGCAAGATGACCTGAAAGAAATAGTTGGCAATTTGGAAAGTTTGTCAAGTGAGTTGTGTTTTGAATATCTTTATCTTATAAATTAAATAGATTGTTTTTTCCTATTTTTGGCATAGTATTATGGTAGATTTGGTAGATTATTGCTGTGTTGTAAATTTTGCCATTAACGAATGACAATTATGTTAATGAATTCTAGCTGGCCAATCAAAAAGTCAAAGCTATTTTCTGTTTGTAAAATATACTAATTGAGATCACTACACACTGTTAAATTGTGTTGGTAAATACTCTAATGTTTCATTTCTAAACAGTTCATTTTTTAATGGAGAAGGAAGAGTGGGGAATTTTGTAATTTGCCAAAAGTTAAGACATATTTTCTAATTGCACAGATTATTCATTAGCACCAATGCTTACAAAAATCCCTCAAGACACAAATGTATATGACTTTTAAAAAAGGAAGTAATGCTTTATCTAAAATAGAACTTAAAACAGAAATCAAAGCCAACTTTGTTGGAAGCTTTGCACATTTTAAGCTGACTCTAGGGTATACAACAAATAGTTGTGGAGTGTTGCAAAACTCAAATATTGAAGCAACAGAGCATAGTATGAATAGTGCCAAGATATAGGAGAAGAATTGTCCAAAAGACCTTGGGGCAATTATAATGAACTAAATATGCAAACTATGCTGTGTGTGCAGCATTTCTGTACTGTTTACTGTGGTGCCATAAAAGGATTTCTCCATGAAGGAAATTACTTTTACAAGAATTAGAGATTTATAATGGAAACAGGTATCTGTCACTATATAACTGGAAAAAAATTGAAGGCCTTTGGTTTAATTCAGTTCTTCTTGCAGGAATATCCTCTTAATTTGCATTACTGTACTAGAATTAATATTAGGGCCACCGACAGAGATGTGATTTACTACGAGTAAAGGGATAGATTGGCAGATTTATATTCCCTTAGCACTTTCCCACAACAACTCTTCTGATGACAAGCCAACCTGGCAAGTTTTGGCTTGCAGTTTCGGTGGTTTGCAAACTGTTTCATTTTGAAAGTATGGGAGTTACTCAACACCGGAGGCCAAATGATGATCTGAATTGTGCTGGAGTTACATTCATGCTTCTCTGGTTGCTATTTTGGAACAACTGCTAATGATCACTGTTGTTCAGATCGTGATCCAGTCCAGTTTCCTATTCCTTGTAGAAGGTGGTGGAAGAAAGAAAATGAGATTCACCTCCTCTGTGGTAGATCTTTGAATGTGTCTGTCTTTTTTGCATTAAGTCTAGAGAAAGCCTAGGGCACATATTTCATACACCTACTGAACTGCCCTGCTCAGATGTGTATCTCTGCTCTGACTGCAGGAGCAGTCTGGTTACTTAACGACCTTAGACCAACACCTCAACCTTTATACAGCTAGAATAAGGCGAAGGGGAACGGTCTGGAAAGGGAGATTGTGTATTCTTCATCAATGCCTTTGAAAGGAAATGTTCCTTTACATTAACAAGATTTGCTTGTAGAAGTGTTAATACTTTTTTTTAATGGGGCAGGTAAACATAAAAAGTTTGTAAAACTTCTGAAGTCACTGTAATGTCATCCTGAAATAGGAAATTTTAAAGAATGGGTTTTAAAAAAAAAAAAAAAATTGGAGGAACATGAAATCTAGTGGAAATACTGCCCTCTCCTTTTTGCTGATTCTTCCCAATAGCAGAAATTGAGTTGCCTCATGGAAACTGCTTGACTACTTTTAGGGGTACCAGAAAATGAGAACTTGTAACTTGTTTGTGTTGTTTTGTTTTGGGTGGTGTTTTTTTTTTTTTTTTTTTTTTTTTTGGGGTGTGTGATTGCACTTTTCCTGGAAATATGAGGTCTGATTGAAAATATTTATATAGCCTTTCTGCTGCTCTCAGTGTCTCTCATGGAATGACTTCATGCTACAGTCATTCCTTCAGCAAGGCTCAAACAAAGCCTATTGGGTAAGTGAAGAAATAAAGAGCTACTGTAAGAAAAACTCCAAGATCATGTTAAATAAATGTAGGCTAGCCAAAGAAGATCTGAGGGAGACTGGAATGTTTCTTGTATCAAAGAGCTAATTGCTGGTGGGTGGAAAAAGAATAAGGATGGTCATGGCCCAAGGTAAAAGTTGTAAATCAGTTTAGACTTTGAATTTGAAAGACTTTTTCAAAAAAGAATGGTGCTCTGGGACAGTCTTCTGGGTGGCAAAAAAATAACTGCTGTTAGGATAAGCTTGGTCACGTTAAGAAGAAGTTTATATAACATAATATAACAAAAACCTGCACTTGGTAATCCAAATATTGTCTTTTGATAATAGATTTTGAAGGCTGTAGAACACAGAGCACTCCTGTATTCTCTGCTTTGGCTAGTCAAAGCTATTACCAAGTATCACTATATAGTTTTGGATACTTTCCTTTGTAATTAAAGAAGCACCTGAAAATATTGAAAAATGATCATAATCTCTTTGGAATTCTGTGAGTGAGAAAATATTTTTCAGTTTGATGGAGAAAAATAGAAAATTGATATTTAAGTCTTATCTATAGTAGGAAAATTTCTTGCCTGTTTTTGGCAGTTGTTCAACTGCAGCAGTAATATTTGTTACACAGATAAGTGCACATAAAACTGGAAACCCCCCACTATTATACCTTCTAACTCAGATAATATTCCTGTTTATGTCTTGGGTTTAAAACTGATTTTTTGACATTCAGGTTATATCATTACTATGGCACTGTTTTGCACAAATAATGGATTTAGTCTAACTGGAATCTGATCTTTAATTTAAAATAATGGCAGAATTTGGACTAGTATAAGACAGTTTAACTTCTAACTATGCAGGAAGATTTCAGTTCATGTTCTAAAAATCACATGTGTACATGCACACACACTCTGATATATGCTCTTCACTTATCAAAATATTATCAATTAAGATTAAGAGTCGGACTTCAATCTGCAGGTGCAAGGGCAGACTATAACCTGTCCTTAAATCACCCTGTTGTTAATAAATGACTTTTTGTAAAACATACACATACCTTCAGATAAGTAAAAACAGTGAACAGAGGTCTTGACAAAAGTCCTGTATATTTGAAATTGTTTGCAGATATGTGTGAGTCTGTAGCACAGCAGCAATGCACGTACTTGGAGAGCAGATGCCCTGCAATAGCCACACTGAAAAGGATTACTGGAGTCATTTTGCCAGAGTCTGGACTAGCAACGTCTTAGTTAACTCAACTGTATAGCAAAGTCAGTTTTGATTTCTTTTCCCCATGCTACATGCTGTTGTAATCTATATGTAATGATTGAAGGCTAGTGAAGTGTTACTTTATTCTTCCTGAACATACAGAAGTTTTCTCTTTAAATGGAATAATCATGCCTACAGTGGTTGTTTTGCTCAAAACAGTATCTCAGTTGTGCACACCTTGTTCTCCTCATGTTTGTACCTTTCTTGGATCAACTAGATGTTGTTGAATCCTGTTGTAATGGTTTTGTAATGTAATTGTTTTCCCCAGATGTCTGTCTCACCTCTCTGCCAAAGATTGTCCTGTTCAAGAAAATCAGTAGAAAAGAGTGTTTACCTTCTCTAAGATACTATTCCACAGTTTTGGTCAAACCTATGGTTGTAGACACTTAAGAAGCTTGACTTTGTTTTTTTTTTTTTTTTTTTTTTTTTTTTTTTTTTTTCTGGACTTATTCAGGGACTTTTATTTATTTATTCTTGCAAGTCTTTTCCAAAGACAGTAGTCTCCCAGAAGCTGATAGGATAGGCCGTTTGTAGAGCCATGCCTAAAATAATTAAAACAAGATTTAACATTATTTTTTCTGTTAAAGACCTTAATAAAAATATTTTAGGTCTACTCTTTAATTGTTTTATTAGTCTTTTATGTATGTAAAACAAACACATACCAAATAACGGGGCTTGATAGTTTATGGTCTGTGCCTGTGTTCTCCAGCAGAGTTTTAATGTGACTGTTGTTGTTAGAAAAATTAAGAGTATTGTTAGACAGATTTTAAAGGAGAAATGGGAAGGAGGTTTTAAAGGGTTATATTTACAAGTTTAGCCACTTCACATTAAAGTTTTCATTACTGTGGTCTGTAATCAGTCTTCAAGATTAAATATTGACTGACAACAGAAAAAATGTTCTGGAGGTCAGAATTATGAACAAGCTCAGTGAGTGATCTGGACCTGAGAATTCTGAGCAGAATTCTGAACAAGTAGGGTAAGATTTTCTTCTTAATCCTAGAGTTAAATGTTTCTCATTTAAGCACCATTTTTCTTGTAATGTAAGAAGATGGCTGAATACAAAGAAAATCACCTCTGGAATATTCAAAGCTTGAGCATTTTCTTAATTAGAGTGCTGTATTTCAGCAACAGCCCTGAAACCTTGCAAGGGTCCCCTGCTGGGATGTGCATGAGGTGCATGTGATTTACAATAATCTCTTAGCAACATTATTTCTATGAATTGCTAAATAACTGCATATTTTTTTTCTGCTTAAAAATTATGCCCTTTGATAGTACTCTGTAGGTAATGTCAGAGAAAGAAGAAGAACAGTCTTGAAAAGTGTAACATGGTTGCAAACTGAAAACAAGACAGATAATTTTTTCAGTCTCAGTCTAAAGAGATAAGCTGTAGCAGGTATTAAACCCATTGTGAATAGTACTCATTAACCGTTGCAACACTCAGTTAAGATTGCTATGTCAGTGTAACACATTCACAGTAGTGTCTATGGTAGTATAACACAGTCTGTAGGGCCTACATGATGTAAAATTCTGGTAGCCAGGACACCATTTAATAAAGTGATGCAAATAATACAGCCTCTGATCTACATCTTTGATGGTGTCAAGAAAAGTAACTGGAACAAAAGTTGCTCTTATCCAAGTCTGGGAAGAGTTAGATTACTGTTCCTATAGCCAACTCTCGTTCAACAGGCCAGAAATCTCAAAAATTCTAGAAAATTCTAATTTGAAGGTGGGTGATTTCAGAGAAAACTGAGCATCAGTTGCACACTGACAGCCCCCTTGTCCAAATCCATCCCTGATACATCGGTGTCAGCAAGATGAGCTGCTTCCTCTGCCAAAGATAATGTTTGTTTGTCACTGAGACTTCTGAAAGGTGCAAACAGCAGCTTTGAACTTTTGGGAAATCCATAGCTACTATTTTAAAGCTGTTGGCAAATACTTATCAAAATCATCCGAGGTCTTAATGCCACTAAACACAGGAATTTAATGTTTTGGTTTTAACAGTGGTAAAAAAGAGGAAATTAACCCTAGAAGACTATGGTGTATAGAAAATCACAACCTAGTGAATGTATTGTCTTGGTACCCCATGAGGCTGCCTTATGGGTCTTCATTTCTCATATCAGAATGAGTCAATACATAGTGTGAAGAAAGGGCCCTTCCAATTTTCATCTCTCACCTTTGCTAAATGAGATGAAATTGACTCCTTAATCTGAAAACAAGAAATAGAGACAAAAGGTAAGGAGTGAGTGGATTCCTTGAGATCAACAGCTTGAATCCAGTGACAGAGGCTAAACAGGAACCGGAATCTCTTGATGTCCAGACAGTTATTCTGTGCGTGATGCTGCCTGACCTCACCCTTTGTTCTGTTGGTTTCCAAACATCACTCTTTCAACCTTGCCAGGCAACAGGTTGTAAGAGATACTTGCTTTTATATCAGTGATGAGGAAAACATGAAGGAGTGGTACTGAGTCAGTTGGTCTATTTATATAATGTCAGAGCACAACATCTGGAGAGGTAGTATGTATTGCAAGTGCACTTTTTAAAAAAAGACTAAACAACCAGATATTTATTTGAGACCTCCAGCATAGTAATCTGCCACTTGTGAAAATTCTTCTGCATCCTAAATCCATTTTAAATAGACAAAACTATCCACATGTTCCTGAGCTTGTTGATAGTACTCTTGGATACACTGACAATGACTGCTGAAGTCAGAAATGATCAAAATACCCAGTATGCTGCTCAGAGCAGCAGCAGCTTTTTCTCACTTTCAAATTGTTTCCTGAACAAGAAACATGGGTTGTGGGTTGTTTTTTTGGTTTTCCCTCTTTTTTCCCATTGTATAGCAGAAATTAAGGGGCTTTCTTTTAAGATATTTATCGTTTCATATTTCAGTCAGTTTGACTACCTTAGAGCAATACATTACCTTACATAATCACAGCGCTACTGGTTACCCACACAGGGGCCTTGGTTGATCCAGAGGCACTGGAAAGATATGCTAAACTGTCATCTTCAGTCTATGATACAATCTCAAGCCTTGTGATTCCCAGAGACTGGCTCATTATCATAATGAGTCTCTTTTGCAGCACAAACCTTTCTGCTAATGGCAGCATGCAAGCTGAGACAATAAGACAGAATTCCTTACAGAATTATCCAAAATCTCCGGTACAATCTAAATAAGGTACTTTCCAATATACAGCTAACACACAGTGTGCAGAAGTGGAAAGCATGACTCATTCCACTGTTTATCCACAGTGTGAAAGATTCCTAGAATGACCACAGTACCATAGTTCTTCTGTGATGCGTGTACTGGTTGCATTTCCTATATGCTGTCCTGTCTGTGTTAGGTAGAAACTTGATACCCAAAATATTCTATTCTATATTAAAATCGTGATATCCTTCTATGGAAGTACTTATGGAAGCATGGCTATTGTAGGACTATGAAGATACTTTACATATGATGCCATTACCCTCACTTAGGGCTTGTGGGACTAAGAAGGGCTTTTAATTTGGCTTCATAAGTCTCAGGATTTATGATGGCACTAGGAAGTTGGCATATGGTTAAAAAATTATTTCCATAGCTTTTGCAGAAACACTCATAGATCTCTGTTGGACTTCAGTCTAATACTGTCTATTTTAAAATGCATTGTTACTGAAAACTTGTAACAAATTAACTGTTAGCTTCCAAATTCCAGCTGAGTATGAGAACTTCCCTAGTGCTGTTCAGTTGATGGCACTTTTGCTGAATGCAGAATGCATGTTTCATTATCCTCTGCTAAGCATGAAGAGTAACTCCACCAATAGGCATGTAAGCAAAAAGAGAAATGAATCATAATAAACAAAGACAATTAAAATGTTAAAGTTTATAATCTTTCTCTTTCTTTCTTTCTTTCTTTCTTTCTTTCTTTCTTTCTTTCTTTCTTTCTTTCTTTCTTTCTTTCTTTCTTTCTTTCTTTCTCTTTCTCTCTTTCTCTCTCTCTTGTCTTTCTCTTCTTCTTTTCTTATTTTCTTGTTCTTCTGGGAAGAGTAGTATGAAAATACTACTTTTATAGGGAATATAAGTGAATCTAACATGTTTGGCCCAAGATTTCTTATTTGCATTAAGGTATACTAATGCTACATAAATCATTACAGCTACATAAATCATTACATCAGTTTTCCTATTCATATAAATCCCAAGAGATTAGACTAAAATCTTAGAGCTGTCCATTAAACAGCAGGAAACATATGGTTACAGAAATGTAGTTACATCTTGATAAATTTATTTTTTAAATACACTGAAATTGAAATTATTCTATTGGATGTAGTCCCATTTTTACACATATACTTTTACCTTGCTTAAAGTGCTTATACAGTAGAATCTTTCTACTATAATGTCCTGAATTTTGTGAACAAAGTTGACAGTCAAGCAAATTACTAGATAATGAATAAGTAGCTTCTGTCCGTCCTGATTTATTTCTGAAACACGGTAAAACCATCACAGATGCATATTACATTGTACAGAGAGCATACATATGCATGAAAGACACATACATTATACATTTTAGTGATGTAATTGTGAAATATGTTCTTTTTACATTCCTAATTATGGAGCAGAACAGATGGCAAAGACTTAGTTCAAAGTAATATATATCCATTAAAATAAACGATGTTGCCAACCATTCATCAGTGGTAGAAGAGTTTACTACTTCCTTGGAATATAATTAGGCACTAGTCTGGACTGCAAAAAATGTAATTATTTCAAAGTTTATTTTCTGTAGTCATTTACAGTCAAAATTGGTTAGAAAACTGTTTGAAAGCTTGCATTATCAGGTGCAGTGCATTTAACATGTGTTTGTCATTTGACAGCATGAGGCATTTTGCAGGGAACATAACACTGAGCAAGGACTATGAGTGACATTAATTTTGGCTCTGTGTGTGACTCATGTTTACACCATTGTAAGTAACTGAAAACTAAACTCTTCCTTCTAGTAACAGGTTGCAGGAAGGATGTGTACTGTGAGCAGCTCTCAGAAGGCTGAACAAACTAGTCCCAAAGCAGTCCTCAGAAGGATCTCTGCTGTACCTTTTGGGAGGGCAGATTTTTTCACTGGAGGCTAGCACATTTTGATAAGTGCTGTGGAGTGGTATGCTGGGCTGCAAGTCTTCCAAATCAGTTTATATAATATTGCTGACTCTGATCAGCATTTGCTGTCCCTAGGCAGAGTGCCTTGCAGCTGTGGTGTTGCTATTTCAGACAGTACCACGCAGTTTGGGTGACATGCTGAGCAGGAACACCAGGCTCCTTCTCCCTGCAGACATAATGGAGGGTAGTAGGTGCCTCTGAAAAGTGATCCAGAAACACTGAGAAAAGTATCACTCGCTTTAAACTAACTCCATAAGCAACTGTGTTTTGGCAGTTCAGTAAAGGCAGAAAGAAATGTCATTACTTAGCTTTGTAACAATAGATGCTGCAGCAGATGTTTACATTTAATTGGAGTGCCATATGGCTCAATGTTTTCTTAAAGAGCACAATATCAAAGAACTTACCTGGCTTTTCTACAGAGGCAAAAGGCTAGAGGAAGCCCCTAGGTCTGAGGCTACAGCCACACTGTAAATAAAACAGTCTCAGGAAATTTTCCCAGGCTCTAGAACTCAAATTTTCTACATCATTAAATTGCTAGCATGGTTTTTGGCTTGAGCTAAATAGTATTTCCCTAAGCAATTCCTGGGCACAGGACAGAAATGGTCATGGGCCAGTCAGACTGTTGGCAGCAGGCTCATGCAGCCGTCTTTTTGTGGGGGCTGGGAGAGCTTCTTAACCTCTTGGCCAGGATCTGCCAGCTGCTTCCAGTGCCAGAGAAAGGTTTCTGTATATTTACTTTCCTTCTACAGATAGCTAAGTTAGTTTAGGTAGCTTTAGTTAGTAAGTTGCAGAGAACAATAAACAAAAAACCAACCAACCAACCAACCAATCAGCCAACCAGCCCAAAACAACAACAACCAACCCCCCACCAAAAGAATAAATTGTTGACATTTATAATAGGTGATGATCTATGAGAGCTTCTGTCAGTAGCTCCATCCAGGAGCAGCACAGCAACATACCTCATTCCCCTGTTTCCAAATTCACGCAATAATCAGCTTACACATGTTCATGGTGAAACTGCCAGTGGGCCTAGTGCCTTAAGCACAGGTTGTAGCTTGCATTCAGACCCTGTATATTTGGTATAAACAGTCTTCACTTAAACACACGTCTGAAATAATCTGTAGATGACAATTATTTTTTCCAAGCTGGCTACCCATATGTATGGCTGGAACTAATGAACAGACTTGAATTCAAGATTGTCTATGATGTGATTATAAACAGATCCTTCTGTATTTAAAACACAACCTGAGTATAAATATAATTTTCCGTACTCTGGCAATGAATTAGACACTGTACGATATTAACTCCCTGAACTTTGCATAATTATTGCTTTGTAGAATGATTGCTAGGATATTTTTTTGGGTTATGGGATTCTTTTCAGTCTGTGGTGATATTTACTCTTCCTTAACAATATGAGCACTTTGTCTTTGCAAAAAGATGATTGCAGGAATTATGAATCTTCTGTCTAAGTAAGAACTACCTACTGAAATGAACCAGAGCCCTTTCTGCTACTGCAGTGCTAGTGTAAATCCTCCAATCACTGTAGTTGGGGGAATTTTGCTATTAATTTCAGTGCTTGAAGAAGCAGAACTTAAGTAAAAAACAATAGTAATATCCATGGATTTTATTTGTAATTTTTTATTAATTATAGACAAGGGGGTTATAGATGTGGGCAAAGCCAATGGGTTTAATGTGAGAGATAATCATTATTGACACATCTGTTCTTACTGCACAGAAGCCCATGGAATGTTCTGCAAAAGTTCCCACAACTTTTAGGGTTGATTGTTCTTAAGAAGCAAAAATAAATACAATACAACAGAAGGTTTAATTCTAAACAACAGAGGGAAACCTTAGCATTCAAAGTTAACTGTGGTTCTCAGTTTGTACTGAGATTTTCACCAAGACAGACAGAATAATCAGATGAAGATGGAAGAAGTGAAATATGCACAGAGATCATTAAATACCCACCGCAGTAAACAACATCACCAAGAAATGTGATGCACAACTGAAATTAATTACAGCTTGTATTGATTTTAATGGCAGAAGAATATATTTATTAATGAAATGAAGAACACTGTCCTGCAACACATTGCTCAGATCTTACTGTGAAGTGCAAGGTAAGAAAATGTTGGATTCATGTTGGTGTTTGTTTACATTTGGACTGAGAAATTCAAACTGTGACCTGCAAGGCAGATATGGTTCACTGTGTCAATAAAATACCTCAATGACTTTTCCTTCTAGGCTGTAAGAGAAATAATCAAGGTAATGCCACTGCAGAGGTTTTCAACTCTAATATAGGTAGGGATTTTTTTCAGAAAAAGAGCTCCTGTGTGACCAGAATCTTATCAGAACTACACTTGACAAATAAGACATGGTTCAGATGTATCTCAAAAAAATGAATATTTCCTGTCATATTTTTAGCCTCAAATCTTGTCCTTGGCAGAAGTAGGATTTATACCATGATTTCTTCCATGCTCCCAAGAGAAGCTCTGCTTTTCAGAATTTGAGTCAAACAAGTTCTGAGAATAAATGATCCGTCTTGCTTAGGGAGCTCACATGGCTGTTTCCAATGTACCCTTATGTGGAAAGAAGGTTTGATTTCCTTGAACTGTCACAGCTGCGTCTTCTTGAGCATTATATTAATTTAAAGAAGATGACAGGAAATATTATGAGATTGCGTATATATTCTGACATTGATAGAGCAAATAATTAGTAAAATCTTCTGAAGTCTGAAACCTGCAACTGTACATTTTGTAGCATAAGAGAAAGCTTAATTTCTGTTACTTGTGATGTTTTAGTTTTACCAAGAAAATTTTGTGCTAACATTATGTCCCAAAATGGTTGAAGTTGACAGGTCATCTGGTCCAAGCCCCCTGCTGAAGTAGGGTCACTTCAAGGCACTTGCCCAGGTCTACATCCAGACAGCTTCTGAATATCTGCAGGGATGCAAGGATTCTGAAAAGAATCCCATAACCCAATACAATACAATCTCACTTGTGACATATAGTGACAGTAGTGAGTAACATATACCAAGTATTAAACTGATTACTACCGCCTTATTTATGAGCAAAGGAGGCAAGAAGGACATAACAGGATATTGTCAGACAAGCCAAAGGATCAACAAGCCACACAACAAAAATCCTAACAAACCAAGTTGCCATGTATCTGTTGTACATTGGTATTATATAGATTTTTAACCCCTGTGACACTTTGGTATTTATGACTTCTTCCTGATTTAGTAGTTTTCTCTTGTCCACAGTTTTATTCTCTTTCTTCTGCTTTCTCTCAGGTATGGATTCTGAAGGATGTGTCTAAATGTTCTGAAAGATTCTACCTCTTTGTGGTTATCATTCACTTACTTGTGTTTAATTTATTCATTCCATGTTGGTGTGGTCTAATATTCTCAGCATGTTGTGATTTCCGAGAGGTGGTTTGCTCACGTCCAATAAGAGAATGGAGCCGTTGAGCCAATGTTTGCTACTAACCATAAAATAAACTGGATTATGTTTTTTTGTCCTCTTCAGATTTGCAGTAAAAGATATAATTTATGTTTTGTTTAAGATGGCATAAATACCATATGGTTTTTCATCAGTATTGATCACCAGAAACTCTTCTGAAAGTATTGGGATTTTAAAAATTATTATATAATCAAATAGGCTCATATTGCTTAAAGAAAATGTTTTATTTGCTCTAAATTTGTTTTAGTATAATACCCAATTTTAGAAGTAGTTACATATATATTTTCAACATTCTCTGTGATCATTTAGAGCAAATCAAACATTGCACAAATGAAATACTTATTGAAATGGATTAAAAGTGTAGGTATAATTTAAAAATATCTTATAAATGAAATTAAAATTGTAATTTTTTTCTCCATATTTCTAAGAACTGAGCATATATTCTGAGGAATCTCAGTACCCTTTACTTGGAATTAAACCTATTCCTTGCATAACTGAGTTGAGTCAAGCAGAATGAACTATGCCAATGCATTGAAAACAGAGCTATTAAATTTCTCAAAAAATTATTATTCAAGAGATGAGCAAGCTAAGGTCAAAAAAAAAAAAAAAAAGGCAACCACCCCAACCAAAAATTTTTTCCAAATGAAAATAAATTAAATCCTTTAAAATCGGGAAAGAAAATCTATATGTTTGGTATAAAAAAACCCTCAACAAAACAAAAAAGCAATGTTTCTCTCCTCCCCTGTTTCACACATACCTACAGATGCCTTTGACTGCTGATTCTATTAGACTTTGTGCTGACTCAGTGTCTGCAGCAGGAAGACTGGCAGGCAGCACCATATCAGCAGTCTGAAATCACTTACAGGCACATAAAACATTAATGCCCATTCTTAGGTGCAACTTTATTATGGGAAGGCTGTAACTTGAAGGATATGTGACCTTGTGGGTAAATTTGTTACTATTTTGTAGACTTTCACTCTGTGGACTTGCAGTGTAATTTAAAGGAAGATTGGAAGTACGTTTGACAGTGCACGCTGATAAGGACACACTTTACATGAAACACCTGGTGCAACTCAGAGGACACCAGTATTTAGAATAATATGGCATGAATAGGGATCAAGCTGTCTCTTAGTGTGTTAGATTATTTAGCTAGAAATCAACAAAGCTAAAGACTAATGGGTTCTTAAGATCTTCTCAATCTATTTAAAAAACACAAAAGCCACACTAAAGTGCCATGAGTAATCTTAAATATCCAATGCCTAATCCAGAGCCTACTGATTTTAATGGAAAGGTATTTGCTCTCAATCAGTTTGTAAATAGCTGCTTGAAATCATTATGCCAAATCTGTCTGGTTTATTAACTCTGCTGTATGATCAGGACAGATTTTGTATTTTTTTATGTCTAACAGTGTTAGGATATTATTAGAGAATATGCTCATACAGGCTCTGATGAGGAAAAAAGGGCTAATTCAGTCCTGATGTAAAGAGACTGGAGAGATGAGTGAAGGTGGAGATAAGAACAGCTGTGTGAAGCTGAAGTTCAGGTCATATCAGATGTTGCTGTGTGTGGTGATGGCCAAAGAATTTCCATGTCCCTTAGTGAATATATATTAAATAAGAAACATCGACTTTAAATACGCTTCATGAGGGGGATGAAGGGTCAGGGCTCTCAGGACTAATATACTTTGGATGGACATAATTGATTGTACTTTGACTGTAGCTTGAGCTAAAAGGCCAAGTTTGCGCTGTACTTGAGCTAATCCCATGGGATGAGTAGTCCCATGGGTTTCCTAAAGTGTGATATGGTCTCAAGATCTGGCTGTACAGACATTGGCTGTCTTGTCTGCACAGCTTGATAGCATGACATCGATTGGTCTGACAATATATGAAAGGGAGATGAGCAGTATATAACAGCAGGAATGAAATTTCCCCTTTAATGTCCCACTTGCTCTAAATCCAGTCCAAAGAATATACCTGATAAATACAGGACAAATGTGATGAATGATCAAGTCTAGTCTTAAACCTTCTATTGAAGTACAGAACTATGCTTGGGACACCTTCTGGAGTAGTGAATTGAGCCTATCTCACATTCCACCCTTGCTGGCTTCATGAACAGGACAGTGAATCTACAGTACAAAGCTGGAGATCTCGGTGCCGTTTTTCCCTCTTTTCAGCGACTGGATTAGTCCAACTGCACCAGTTTGCAATCAGGAGCTCAGCTGTATCTCATCTGAGCAGTACATAACCCTGAGGAGAATGTTTAGAACAGTGCTTGGACAAATTGTGAATCGTTAATCAGATTTTGAAAAATATATTATAAGGTTTGCAATCAATGACACATATTTGTTAATGAAAAGTAATTTTAAATACATATGGGGCATAATACAAATAGTCCAGCAAACAATCATGGAGATAATTGTGTTATTGGAACATCTCTTCTATGAGGAAAGGCTGGAATTGCTTAGCCTGGAGAAGGCTCAGGGGAGATTCCTGTGTAAAGGCTAAGGGTAAAGAGGATGGAGCCAGGCTCCTTTCAGTGTAATCTGGTGACAGAACAATGGAGACAAATGAAATACAAGAGGTTCTGTCTGATCCTCAGGAAATACTTTTTTACTCTGAGAGTGGCTGAGCACTTAAACAAGCTACCCATGGAGGTTGTGGAGTTTCTGTCCATGGAGAAGTACAAAAGCCGTCTGAATGTGGTCCTGGGACAGCTCTATGCTCTGGGTCACCTTCCTTGAGCAGGGGCACCGGACATGACCTCCAGGGGACTTTTCCAACCTCAACTGTTTTATGGTTCCATGATTGTGAATACATGGGAACTATTATGCTCATACTGACATTACAAATTCTCTGTGGAAATAGAGAAGCATGAGTTCATAGTCTTTTCCTCCAGAGCCTTCTCCTTTACATACAGGTGCAAAAATAAAAGATAAGAAAGCATTATTTAATGGTACTTCCAAAATTTAAGTATTAATTTCCAATGGAATCAGAAAGGCAGAACTAAACTCATTATAAATGAATCAACTCAGTTACATTGTTCTCTATCTATGTTCATTCCTTTGGAAGAGTCTATTTTTGCCATTGTTCACTGTTTCATTGTTTCATTTATCTCATCTCTTCCTATCCCATTTAGAAGTGTAGTAAGAATAGTGGATTACTCTGTAGAATTGATAAGTTGACAATAGGGATAAGGCTTCTCTTTTATTTTCTCATGGTGCATTTCTAAATTTTCATGTGCCTTGTCAGTTGTCTTTTTTTTAAATTACATTTCTCAGGAAAATGTTATACTAAAATGACTAAATTCCACAAGACAGTAAACTGAATGATTGAGCTGAATGAACAAAGAAGCAAATTATATAGTAGGTTAATGACACTCCCAAAAAACTTGGGTGAAAAGCTAAAGCAGGAGTGGAATACTAATCAGAAGCTGCCTCTAACCAGCAATTACATATGCTTGTGAAAAATACTACTTCTATGTTACATTAAATCCCCTTTTTTTTTTAGTAGCAGCAGCAGAAGCCATGATTTCTCAATATTTAATTCTCATGAAGCAAGAGAAATATTTGGTCCATAATGAGCCATTATTGAGCGTGGAGGAGCTGGACACAGAATGTGTTTCACGCAGCAAGCACTGCTGTATCTAAGGGGCTCTGAATACGAGCCTGCGCTTACTCCGGGTGTGGCTGTATATGGCAATTTGGGGCAATTTGGCATTTCCCTCCGTGTCAATAGTGCACTGCTTGTTTCTAGCAGACAAGTGTCTGTGCTGCAGAAACCACCATAACATCTTGCAGTAACTGCTCCCCTTGTTGGCAGCACAGCAGAGCACACGAAGGGAGCCAGTGTGGAGATAATTACCCTGGCTCCATCGAGGTTGGGCCTGGGAAATGTTTGTGGGGTAGTGTCTGCCTGGGCTTACTGGGCTTTAGCTGACATAAAGATTTCATACAGAAGACTTCTACCACTGCAGTTATCTTTCTGACCCCTTTCAAGAAATCTAAAGTAACCTATTTAGTTTTCAACTGTGCATTGGTTACAGATATTACAGTGCTGGTGCTATTCCAGAGGCTACTGGTGTTCTTATTCAAAGGTTGAACTACTGCAAAGTCAGTTGGGAGGTATTGAAGTATTCTCACTTGGGAATACTACAGCAAATTTCTGAAAAGAAATGAAGAAAACTCCTTTTCACACCTTTTACTAACAGAACCCCAGAAAGCCCTGTGCCAGTCATGGCATGTAAACAGAGCTGGAGACAGTGTTTCTCTTGAAACAAAAGACAGACAAAAGATGATGGGGGAAAATCCGGCTCTAGCAAGGAAGTGATCTGCTGAGGATCACCCAGAATATTCTTTGTGGTCACTGCAACTCTGTATGCTATTTGAAAGATGAAAGAAAATAGCAATAAGAGCAAGGTAGGAGTAATAAATAAAGTTTATCAGTCCTTATAATAAAATAATGTTGTTTCTTGTGGAACATCTGTGAAGTTCCCAAAATTCTTGTCTCGGCAGAAAAATGTCTATCTCCCAAAGTTATGGAATCCTAAGAAACCTATGAAGACTGTCCTCATTACTTTATAAAAGACAAATTTCTGAGGGCTTGCAGCTTTTCAAGTTGCTCTGGTTTGCCAGCTGAATTTTTCTTTCTGAGAACCTTCCAAGCTACTGGTTAAGAAGGAGGGGTGAGCAGAAACTGGGCAAGAAGTGTGTGAAATGTTTTGATGTTGCTGAACTGGCATCTCCTGGGGAGAGAAAATTGTTGCATAGGAAGATTTCTGGTCAGTTTAGTTATGATTCCCTACAAGAATGCAAAATGCCATTTTTTATAGCACTGCATGCCTACAGGCCAATCTCTTTGCCTATGCACATGTATACATTACAGAGGGTAGATGCACACTATTTCAATATGTCACATTTGCAAAACAATGTAAAGGTTCTCCAACAGCAACAGGGCTTGAAAATTGAGGTGGCTGGAATATGATCAGGCCCTGTACTACTCCACATCTGTAGGCCAATCCAGGAAGATATTTTTTACTGATTATTTATTATTAACATGGTCTATATATTACCAATCATTCTGGAAATATGCACGGACCTTCATTAAAGAGTCGATGACTATATGAAACTAATTAATAAAGAAATAATATTCTTAGAAATGGAAACTGTCAACATTGGTTTATTTTCTGATTTATATGAGTAATATCATACATGATTATTGTAATAAGTTAAGTTAATGGAAAATGTCTACGATTTATAAGTGCACTTCTAACTAGTTCCATCTGAAAGAGATAAATATGTCAAGAAATTATACTAATTCCCTTCCCTAAATATGAGAAGACGTGAAGATACGATTTAGCATGTCACACTTGCAATCAGAAAAAAGTCCTACAATCACGAATCTGTAATAAATATTTACATCATGTTTTTTGAAGACAGAGAGAGTGCAAACATATTTGAAGCAGACTAAACATGTCTGGAATAAATTCTAAAAATAATTCCCTCTGAAGAGAGGTTAATTCTTGCTTTACAAGGCAGGGCTAAGCTCACAGTGTCTTTCCTGACTGTGAGCTTCTAAAGTAGAATTTTTAGATAAGCAAGTGGTTTACTATAAGAGACACATATCTGAAAGCTGAGAAGGCATAAGAGTAAAGCCCAGATGTGGGTTATATATATTAGTACAAGTGCTCTGGGTTATATAGTGCAAGTCCAAGGCCTATCACAAAATGCATGTGTGAGGAAAGGTGTCATTATACTACATCCAGGTTTGGACTATTGCCACGGGTGAAAAATATCTGAGATGTCACAGAGCCAAAACTCACACATGAGTCTGTACAATACTCTGTGGTGCTGCTGAAAGCAGGGAAGGTGAGGAACTCCAGCAGGCTCCCTCTCTGCCTTGTGAGAGAGCTCAAGAGAGAAAAGGAGGCACATGTGGAAACCTTGTCACCATGCTCCTACAGTGGGAATCCTTCAGTGCCTGAGGGACCCTTTATGGCTCATGCATACCAAAGGAGATGTGACTGGCCAGCTTGCTTAGAGACCATGTTACTGATTTAATCAGTAAGTTAAAGTACTTTCCCAAGATAATATTTCCAATTTGAAAAAAAAGTTGTGGCTGGTAAAACTCCTGAAAGTAAGGCATATTTTCTGGTCATATTAAAAGTCTTATATCTGATGCCTGCATATGTCACAGAAATGAATTTCTCTGTTATCCCCTATCAAAATCAAATATTTCCTCTCCTGCATAAGATAGCAAACTTCTCCAGGCTTCAGTAATTTTGAGCGTATCTGGCATGGAAAATGGGTTAGAAGTTTTCCTTTGCATTAAATATCTAGGGAATCCTTGTTAGCAGGTGTGCTGCTCATTTCTCTAGTAATTGCCTACAGCCTTGCAGTAGACCTTCTTGAGATAAGGCGGTTTGTTGGCTGGAGAAACTCGGATTCCCATCTCCCTGCTTTGGTTTTGCTCCTCTTTACGGAACTTGTGTGAGTGAGGCTGATCCTAAGTAAGGCTGGCCAGAGTGGAGCACTGTCAGCAAGTTTCCAGTTATTAAATTAAAGGCTTCTCTTGAAAGCACATGGCAGCTGGGCTGGAGACACTGGCTGTGCTGCCAGACTTGAAGCAGGCGAATGACTCTGTAGTGCAGAAACTCGCACAAAACAAGGGTCTCACTCTGAAACTCTTTGTGAATTTGGGCAACACAAAGAAAGTAGATTCATCCTTTAGAGCAGCCAGGAAGTTGCAGTGATGGGGAAAGAGGACTCAGATTGCAGTGGTCAGTGAATGGATGGCATTTCCAGAGCAGCATGGGAAGAGCACAGCTTGGGAGATACATGATGAAAGGAAACTGAAATATTGGTCTGCTGGCCTTCAAAATTAGTAGGAAGCTTACAATGGGCTTCAGTGGGGTCTGGCTGAGGTCTTGTAGGCAGCAGGGAAAGGCAATGGATACTGCTGTAGGAATTCTCTGTGTTTGCAGCAGAGCTCTGAGGTGTGTCCCCTGGTTTGGATCCCACAGATAGCACTGAAGGAAATGAGATTTTGGTCTCAGGATGGGATATGACAAATGTGAGGTAGAATAGTTGTTTTTACTACTTTGCTTCTTAACTCATCATTGTATGCTTTTAAAGGGAGACATTAAGAAATAGGGGAAATTACTAAAATAATTCATAATTTGTGCTAAGATGTGATGCACTTATAAGAAAATTTCTCACCCCTGTAATTTTTCTAAATCCCTATGAGCAACAAATACTGAGCCAAATTTTACAAAATCAGATAAAGCATCAAAATTGAGCCTTTTGGAATTTTAAAACTCTAAGTAGCAATGTGTTTTGAAGAATATCTTGTTTTCAGCAAGAAAAAACACCACAGGAACATCAAATCTACATTTTAATGAACCATATAAACCTACAAACAAGCAATGAAACACTGAACAGTTTGTACTGTGATTTTTTTTAATTAAAAAAAGTACTTAGTAAAGATGGATTTAGCAATTATTTTGAAAACCAAATAGAAATACATTTCCACAGAAAACTGATGTTCATATATATTTTTTCTTATTTATGTGAAATCATAATATAATAAACATTTTTAATTTTTTTAAGATTGCACTATGGAATTTGTTTTTATTATTCCTGTCTATAACTGTGATGAATTTTCTTCTACTAGATTAACTAATATAATTTTATTTTTGCATATTAATTTGTAATAAGTAAAAACACTCATTTAAAATTAAGTTTTATATAAACTTTAAAAATAATCTTTCTACTGTCAACTTTTGTTCAAAGAAAGAGAGTTTTTTGTCTTTTTTCTTTATATTTGTAGCTTTTAGCACCACTGTTTTTAATTTGTAATGAGCAATATTTGTGCAGAGGCATTTTATTATGAAGACAGCTGAGCTCTGCCAAATATTATCCTACTAGCTCGAACTAGAATTGCAAGAAAACATTCCAGACTATGCCCTTTTGAGTGGCCAATTATTTCAAGCAGTGATAAAATAACTTCTTTCTAGATGGTGTTGCATAACTCAGACTATTTATTTACTAAGTTGTTTTTTGCCTTTTTTTTAAAAAAAAATAGAAGAATTATTGTATGTTTCTCCTCCAAAGTTTATTTTCTTCTCTGGAAATGCAATAAAATTCTGAAAAAGAATGATATTGTAAATGATAATATATCATTGGAGACTCAATTGGTAAATACAAGATATTCAGATGACACATTGAAGGCACTGTTCATCCATTGTCTCCTCTTAGCACCTCAGTCTTGAATTCTTCATTGAAGATAATGGGAATATTGTTCAAATTGAGGAATATAGGAATATGGCATCACTTATGTAACAGAAATAATCAGAAGTTCAAGCTACATAGAGAATTAGTTTAATACAAAGACACTCTTGCTGTTCTTTTAAAAATTTAATAATTTTTTTAATATCTCTAATGGAAGTGACAATATAGTGCTGTTTATCGTAATTGCAATCTGGAAGACCATTTAAAAGCTATCAATGCTTTGACACTGGACATCTGTTACAAAAGCAATGTATTTCCAGAGTATTCATAATTTATATGTATCATAAGTATTAGAAAATACGTAAATATATATTTTTCTCAAAAAGCTGATCTACTTGTAGCTGATTTACTGTAAAAGACAGCAGCTGAGAAAATTCAGGGCTTTCTGTTGTGCAGAACTGACTGGTTTATAGTAGCAAAAGACTGGATTAACCAATGTAGCATGACTCTTCTCTCAGGAGACCGGCTTCCCACTCATCTTGTTATGGGGCCGACAGAGTGGTCAGGTGAAAGGATCTGCAGAGAGAGACCAAGCTCTTTGAATAGTCCCTAATTACAAAGAAGCAATTGCAATAGCAAAAGTTACATACCTTTGAAATTGCTCAATTAACAGAACTGTCATCACAACTAAATGAAGTATTTTTAACTTTGATCTTGAAGTCTTACTACTGAAGCAGTTTTAAGCTTGTGGTGCTTTACAAAGAAGTGTCTGCTCAATTATATCAACACTTGTGATATTGACCATTAGAAATAAGAAAAAAAAAAGAAAAAAAGTTTCCACATTTCCACATAAGCATTCAAACTTCTGAGTTAATGTTTTGTCTAAATTTGTTCCCACTCATACTCGGTTTTTGAGATCCCTTCAAACAGTCTTTTGATCAGTGGTGGAAGTTAGTGGAAAGTAGGGTACCAAATTGCCTCCCTATTTATGGAGACTTTATGTGAAAGTTTTAGAAGTACTGGCATGACAAGCCAATTGGAGAACAATTACCTATCAAGTCTGGAAACAAAGTTCAGTAACTTTCCTTTTCCATAGTTAAAATATTTATTTGCAATCTGCCTGTAGAATTCAGCAGTTTCACCAGATTGAACAACCTCACATTTGACAAAATCAGAATTTGCTTTCAAATGTGCACACCTACAAAGTTGTGCTGTAATGGGGATACTTATTTCTTCCCATAGCAGCTCTCACAGTCCTGTGCTCTATGGTTGTAGCCAGAATAGTGTTGGTAATACCCCAGTATTTTGGCTACTATTTTGTGCAACCCTACTCCAAAGGCCAGTAAGCTGGGGATGGGCAAGAGTTTGGGAAGAAACTTAGGGACAGAGCCAGCTGATCCAAGCCAACACCAAGGGATATTCCATAGGGCGTCATACTCATCAATAAAATCCAAAAGAAAGGAGGAAGAGTGGAGGAAGGTGTGTCTTTTATTCAGGTGTCTGTCATTTGTATGTACTGAGGCACCACTACCGAGGAAGGGACTGGACATTGCCTGCTGATGGGAAGTAGAGAATAAACTTTGCTTTTCTCTTCTTCTTCTTGTATATTAAACTGCCTCTATCTCAGCCCAGGATTTTTTCACCTTATTTTTCTCCCTGTCCTGCTGAGGTGGGGGACTGAGAGAATGGCTTGGTGGTGCCTCACAGACAGCCAATGTCAACTCACCATGAAACTGCAGCACATTTTTGCAATGAATTATAAATTGCTATTCCAAGCTTTAGTTCACTCATCATAAAAAGCATGGGACTTCATCCTCTTCAATTCTTAAAGAGATATTACTTACTCTGGAGTCTCCTGTTAAAAAAAAAATGTGCTCTGGAGTATATAACTTGGAGAGAAGTAAAGTCAGTTCAAGTTTATGAAGAACTATAGCCAATATCCAGGAGACAGGAGAGGCTGCAAAAAAGATTGGGCAGGCCTGGAAGTCAGAACTGGGAACTCTGAAAGGATGAAGAGCTCATAGCAGGCAGGCAGGAGAAATGGCAGTGTCAGGACAGGACACACCTAGTAGTGCTGCAGGGTAGAGTTACTTCCAAGGCACTCTACAGGAACTTCTATTACACAAAGAAAATATTTTTAGCTCTAATCAACTTGGTGGCTGTAGTGCTAGTAAGTTCTATATCCTCTCTTGATAAGCTGAGAAAACGTGAAGTATCCCTTTTGTTGGATGTGGAGATCGGTGTACATAGAATGAATACAACATCTTGGACATCCAAAAAGAGAAGGCTCTTTTGACCACCGTGGAACTAGAGGCTTTTAATATAAGACTTTCTGAAAAAGCCCAGTCATGAAGTCGAGAAGCCCTATGGTTGGGCTTCCCATGTGTCTGGTAGAAGAACACCTTGTGATAAGGCATGTGCCATAGATTTATTTTGGCCAATAATTTGTGAACAGACTTATGAATGGATTTATGTGATGGCATACAAAAAGTACTTTGAGGAACAGATAATCTAAGATACTATACATATATGTTGAGAGCTTTGTAACAAGCTGGCTCCTGGATAAGGGCCAGATTAATCTGCCTGAGATACAAACAGGAGAAATGTAGAGGATTTTGTAGATAGTTAGCTAGCTAACAAAGATCATGCTGGAAGCAAGAAGGAGACGAGGATAAAAGCGGCAAGGGCACGGTGCCCTTGCCGAAACTTGAGGTTGTGGGAGAAGCTCGTTAGCTAGCAAGAATGAAGGAACGATAGTAGAAACCATAACAAGGTGAACACAAGAATGTAAACGTAGATGTAGTTGACTGATAAATGACTAACCAATGATGAGCTCAATTTTTGCAATATGCATTAGCCTTATTAACACTGCTATAAATGTGTGTGCCTATCCAATAAACTTTTGAGACTTGTTGTTCATCATCTGGTGTGCAAGTCTTCCTTCTCCATCACATATAGTCAAAATAAAAAATATTATTAAAAATAAACACATTTTGAGGAAAATTTCTAAGTAAGCCAAGACTGTAAATATGTTTAAGCTATGGATGAGCATCCAACAAAAGGGACTGTTCCACCCATTCCTCATCTTGATGCCAAGATGATTTTTTGCCTTTTCTTTTATATACATTTTATATAACTTTTATGTATCCTCAGTATTCTTAGCATGCCTATTTGTAACTCCTTGAGTCTGATAACTTAGCATAGCCCTAGTATTTTGTTAGGCCAGGAGACCAAACACCCTAAAGGCATCATAGGAGAAGGCCAGAAAACCCCATCCTATCTTGGGAAACCAAGGCCCTCTCTAAAACATATCCTGTAAACTAGAGATTTGGCCCATCCAGGAGGAATTTCCTCAGATGGGGAAATATCACGCCATTCATCCAGGCCTCCCATTGGGGCATCCTTGTTAGATATGCTAATTTGTAAGGTCTATAAACTGTATATGCCATCTCTCGTGTGTGTGCATTGCAGCACATTCCACCTTGGTGAAATGGTGCACCGTAAGGATTCTTATTAAAATACCCAGGTAAAAATCCCTTATCTCTCAACTGCATCTGGCTCTCTGTTTTTAAGACCAGGAAAAGACATCAGTCTCACACAATTTCTCATTTCAGTCCACTAATTTTCATTGTGCTGGGGTTTTTTTGAACTGACACCAGTTCCTGACTAGTTTGAATGCAGTTGCACAAATGCTTCCTGCAGCCCAAGGGGATGCATGGTGTCATGAAACTGAGCAGGCTGGTGGCAAGAAAAGGGTGGGATGGCCCTTTTCAATCATGGCACTGTATCTTGTTGTCTTAAACAGATCATGAAACTGGACTGTGAGAGAAATTTCCCTTGGGACATAAACATGCTGTGGGATGAGAGAATCCAGCCTGTTGGTATTTAAATGATCTGGAAGACTGCACATATCCTCTGCTGGACTGAGACCAGTGTTGTCAGCTCTGGTCTCAAAGTTGTATATTGTATTTACTCTAGTTGAATTGTGCTAGATGACACACATGAAATACTATCCCTTGAATACTGAATCAGTATGTCCAATAGACATTAACTGGGCTGCCATGTGCAAAATTTGATTGTATTCCCCAGGGAAATAAAGCATGGGTTAGGTTAGATGTCTTAGTGTAAAGTAATATGGAGTTGCATTAATCTATGCACATCAAATTCATACAGTATTAACTATGCAAAATACCCATTCAGATTATTTGGCAGCAGAATTATGTAGACACAGTCATATGCCCTCTGATAAAAACTTACTCTAATAAAGACTTTGAATATGTGAAGATATATGTTTATGTTTAGAACTAAATAGTATAAATTTTGACTCATAGGCCTTATGTAATCATGGTCTTTTGATAAGTATAATGCCACGACTAAACACATAATTGCAAATAAGTCTAATTTCTAAGTGTTTTTATTAAGTGAATTATGGCATATTAAAAAACAAAAGAAAAGTTTTAATGGCAGTGAGCTGTATTTTAGATGACTCCTATTAACCAGAGTACTGACCTACTTCTCAATCTTGGCTTTGCTCTTTAGGCAAAAGCAATAACTCCTGCATGTGCCTCATCTTTTCTTGCTATTTTTGGTATGCCTTGTTTGTAGATTCCTCAGTACAGAAGTTTTACCATGGTGTGTTCATAACAATTGGCACATTGGAGCCTGGCTTTTAGCTGGGAAATCTAGACATGAATAAATAATGTTAATACTGTGCAGTTGCCTGACTACATTGCTTTTCATATGTTGAAGGATAGCAGCTGATCAGGAGTCCTACGGCTTTCTTTGTACAGACTGGGCATGCAAGTAAGAGACCTAGCACAGGTGTTTGCAGCTGCGTAGCAAAGCCAAACCAGTCCTGTATCATGTATGTATCATTCTATGTGACTTAGGAATGGGAAGTGCACAAAAATTGCTCAGGATCCCTATGAAGGATGTGTCCCATTACCTGCTGGCTTAATTCACTGGGTCGCAGGCAGTATATGTTGGGTGAGAGAGATAATTGTTGGAAAAATCAAAGTTTCTAAGCTCTCTGCAACAAAACTTCAGTGAACTGGGTTAAAAAATCAAAACACTAGGTCAATGGGAATGAGACAGAAATGTTAGTACACTTGTAAAAACGCTTTTTGCTCATTTAGCAGATCAGCTGCTTTGCACAAGTAATGCAAGAAACAGAAACAATCTCCCATTCTAAAAGAAGGCATCATCATGAAAGCAAAAATAAATAATGACAACGGTATAAACATTAATAAATGTGTAGTAGTTCCCATTTCTTCAGAGAAAACTTGCATTTTCTGTAAAAATGTATGCTTATGTGCTTTCAACACTTTTCACTACAGAAAGCTTGATTAATTATTTCCAGGGAAGAAAATAATTGCCTTTTCTCTTCTATGAAGCCTATAAGTAACTTTATAGGAATTTATGTTTATATTGAATGCCTTTTCTTACCAAGATTTCTTTCCTCCGCAGGACTGGAAAGAAAGTTAACAGGCATAAAAATCAAAGGTAGAAAAGCAGTTGTTTTTCTCTGACATTGAACTGACTGCTCTCCATAGCAGAACATATCATGTTTTTGGAGAATGCTCCTAAGGGCTTAATACAGAGATCTGCTACTGGGAGTGGCCTAAAAGTGCCAGTGATTCCATTCCTAAAATGCCCACACAGCATGGGTTGATCTTCCTCTTTCTTTTCCTGCTATTAATTCTATTAACTGTTGTTAATTTTATTTTATAAACCCTAAATAATAAATATTACACCCAGTATATTCAATCTGACACTATGTCTCTGTTACACTGTTTCTGGGCAAGACTAAATTTTTAAAATCTCTCTTAGTAAATTAGCATCTAGTTTTATTGCTCTTTCCTGAAAATTCTTTCTTTGAATTTCTTTTTATTAATGTGGATGTAAGAACTGCATAAGATGCTTGAATTTCTCTTTTTATTATAGCTGAACAAGAAAGGAATTTTGTGTTTTTTCTGACCCTGTGATGTGTACATGCATAGGTAATCTCAGAATATGATTTCTGGTAGTTTATAGCCCTAGCTGCTAAAAAACGTAAATAACTAGGCAGTCCTTGACTAGGCAATTGACTAGTGAATCGATATTTGACCTTCTCAAAACTTCAAAATCAGAAAAGGGGAAGAAAAACCCACGCAATGTTTTAAGTCCCCTTTTTCTGTAAGCTATTCTTTCAACCAAGTGGTTTTTGACCTTTGCCTGTGTTGTTGATGATTGGTAGTGATCCAATGGCCTGGCTGTTTTATTTAGGACTAGCAACAAGAGCTGAAGCCACTGTGCGTTCTGATTTGCAAAGCAGAGATACCAGCTATCTGTATGGATTGGACCTCTTCTGGTTATGTAGATGTCTAGCCAGTTGCCTGATATAGGCCCCCAGGAAGGCCTTTCAACTCATCCACTGCCTCTGCAAAGGTGTCTTCTTTTTTCCTTTTCAGCCACAGAATAAAAGCATCCTCCATCCTTAGTATAAGAAATAACAATCAGAGCTCAAAACACGGAGGAGACAAGTGCTTGGCATCTTTTATATATTATAAGCAGAAAATATGGTTGCCCTCTTAGGCTGTTAAAATTATGTCCTTTGGTAATGTAATTGCATTTATATTATTTTATGATAGTGGCTGCTGAACAGAGAATTTTTTTCCTGCCATCTTCCTTAATATAAGGAAAAGCATACTCTTAATGCAGATTTCTTTTGTATACTGCAGTATACCACAAATCTCTGTAGGAATTCAAATGTTCAGCAATAAAACTACTTTCTCAATTCTGAACTCTTGTATGAAACCTAACCTTCATTACTCCCCCAAACCCTGCAAATCCTAATGAATATCAAAACCAAAAAGCAGACAAGCACTTTTTAATTGGAGGGTAGATAACAATATTTTTTCACTTATACACTTCTCCAGAATATAAGTATTCAGTTCAGAATTGAAGTTGTCCATTGTTGCATCTCAGTTAAATGTATATTGGATTCATGGTGACAAAATGTTATACTAGTCCTCTGGCACTAGTATTTTCTAATATAATTAAAATCGGAATGGTATATAGCATAAAGTCTAACTATCATTGTAGATAATTGCAGTGATCTTACACATTTGTCACAAAGCAAATATGGTAAAATAGCCTTAGATGACTTAGAGTGATGCGTAGTTGACCTTATTACATGGTTTCTTGAAGCGTGACAGCAGACTAATACTTTCATGTGAGCAATGCCGATAGTAAAGGTCAAGGAATGAAGATGACAATAACAAATCTGACTTTCAGCACTGTAAAGTGAAAGCCATTAATGATAATGTATATTATTACAGCCAAGACATAATGTAGAGCTTGAAACTGTGAAATGTAATTTATTTGATTTATTTCAATTTACTCTTATTTTATTTTTGCACTTAAGAATAGGAACTGGTTACATAATAGGGAAGTAGGAGGATAAATTGCTTCCCATCCTCTCTTTGTCTACAAGGCAGGTTTGTTTTTTTTTTCTAGTCCTCTGAATTACTTCATAAAACAACAACATTAGAAAATTATTTACTTTTTTTTTTCTTTGTTGCAGATAGCTCAGATAAATTTAATGTGATACAAAAAAACCTTATGGTCTGTATATTAGAAGTAATAGACGTAGAGGAAATTGACATTTTTTCAGAAACAGTTGAGGACATTTTCCAGTATTCTGTGCATATTCCTGTATTCTGAGCAGTATTATCACTAGACAGATTTTTTTTTCTGAGAAGAATGAAGGTAGAGAATGGAATTTCTGAGAATTTTGCATCGTTCCTCTTCTTTTCTTTTTTCTTAGTAACACAGTTGTCTTAGTCTAGTCTAAAGATTAGCGCCACCCTTGGAAAAAATTTTACCAATATGTATCCTAAGGACTGTGGGCACACACATCTGATATTTCTCCTTGGAGGGACTTCTGGTGTTACAGCATCTGGGAAGGTTTGATTGTCTCCCTGGCAAAGGCCACCAGTAGAATAACAGGAGAGCAGAATGGTTTGCAGGTCTGTCAGTCAGCTCAGTTTTCTGTCAGACATTTCAAAATAAACCTACTGTGACTTGTTGCACTTAAAATGAGCTGGGTTAAAAAAGATTAAGCAGTAGTGTTTATATGGTTTAAGATAAGCTACCTCACTGTCTCATTTTGACTGAAACAGAATAGACAACACCCATAGGCACAGCCTTGTCGGAACAGATAATGAGTTTGGGGTCAGAGTGATGAAGAGCAGGTGGGAGCAGATCTCCAGTGGCACAGAACAGAGTGGCTGTCCACAGCCAGAGTCATTGGCTCGTGGCTCTGTGCTTATTAACACCATGTCCAACCATTCCTGGATCATCTGGCAGTTTAGATTTGAGCCACTCAATGCCAAGTTACGTAGCTGTATTGCAGATGGGCACTGCTGAATCTGCATGTGATAGTTGCTTTTATCTGCAGGAGATCATCCTTTGTGTGAGTTGTGACACCGTTATCCGTGTCCTTCTGAAGATCCTGTTGTCTCTCCTCCTTTGACAATACTCCAGGGATGCCATGTCCTTCTATGATAATTACAGCAATGTTTGGTGTTTGAATTCTCTCTCCCTCCTTCAGTGTAAAAGCAGCTATCTATTGTTGGTAACTGCCCATGTGTGGAGATATGAGGTTTGACTCTATTTCTTAGAAGGCTGATTTATTATCTTATGATATATATTATATTAGAATCTTACAGAAAAACTATATTAAAAGAATAGAGAGACAAGAATGATCAGAAGGTTATAAAGAATAAGAATAGAATGTTTAACAAAATCTTGTGATTCTTAGAGTCTGATGTATCTGCATCTGTGATTGGCTCTTAGTTAGAAATAACTAACATGCACCAATCACAGATGCACTTGTTGTATTCTACAGCAGCAGATAGTTATTGTTTACATTTCTTTCCTGAGGTCCTCAACTCTCAGGAGGGAAAAATCCTAGTAAAGGATTTTTCATAAAATATCATAGTAACAATCTATGGAAGGCCAAAAGATAACCCTTCCATCTTAAGAACAAGCATCTGGAGGATATTTCTATACCAGTTCAGGTTAAAGATCAGTCCCAGTTTCTCAGCTTTTGAAGTATTAGCAGAAATCCTACAGACAATCAATGACAACTTGATTAAGTATCAAACACACATGTAAGCTGCAAACTACACTCACTTCATTTTACTTTTTTCTCAATTTTTATTCAAGCAATTCTAATTAGGAAGAAGTGATTTGTTCTTCTGTGTGTATATGCCTGTGATTTCTGTAATGATAGTGGTAATGTGGAGAGATGAAAGGTGACGAGAAGAAAGGGATAGCATGGATCTTCAGGTTGCTATGAGTACAAGACATAGTTTATAGCAAAGCCTAAGCAAAATCACTGGAGCAGGGCAGAGAAGAAAGGTCCAGGTTGTCAGGTCTGGACCAGGGCTAGCAGGGCTAGCCTATCTTTTTAGCAGCGGGTTCCTGGCTGTGTTTCCAGGGAAAGAGGAAACCATGGGGGAAAAAACAGCCAAAAGGTAAACTGCAAGCAGCCCTGGAATAAAGTTTCTTTGCCTGAGTGTGATGATGATGGGGATATGGATTCAAAACCAGTTCTCGTACCAGCAACCCTTTGCTACCCAGCAACATATTCTTAAGTTCTCTCCCACAACAGCTTGATCAGCCTCAGATACATCTGCTCTTTTTGAGGCAGCAAACTACTCTGGAATCCTGAATCCTATTATAGTCCCAACTGTTTTTGTATCCTAATGCAAGATACAGAAAAGATTCACGTAAAATGAAGTAATGATTACAAACTCTGTGGCTATGGAAGTGAATTTAACATGTCTGGGAATGTTCTAGGTACCAGGGCAAAGCACTAGTAACAGGCTTCCCTTCCAGAAGAAGGCAGAAAAATGGTTTATTAGCAATTGTCACTGGCTAGTTAGAGCAGCTAAATAAAATCAGAGAATTTGAGGGGGTTATAGTAGCTGTAATGTGCCAAATCTCTGCTGGGGAATATTTTAGCAGTTTACTACCACAGAAGGTTAAAGCCACAAGTAAAATTTAATTTACTCACATAGACACATTTAGGGCATTCAGTGTCATCCTTGTCTCTGTTGAACCTCCATGTAGTGCTTTGATTCTGTGTAGTCTGCCTTCCTTTCCTGTCCACACTAAAGGATTTCTAAAATAATGAGTTGAATTAAATTATTATTCATACTGCCAAATGTAATCATTCTGCATGTTGGATGTGCAGAAGGATCCCATCCTTCTGCACGGGATCATTGAATGACAGTAAGTGTCATGTAGTTGATATAAACACTGTTTACATACACCTGGTATCAAGTATGACCAAACACAAACGCAGTGTTGGTGTTTGAATTTGCTGGATGCTGAAGCTGGGTCTTAGGCAAAAAACATTGATGTGAGCAAAATCTGAATAAGATGTCCCAAGTAGAGTCACTGGAGTTGCAGTAACCTCTGCATATTTTGCCCAAAGAACTCTAGCAGGTCTGTGTGTGGGAGGATGCTTGACTGTGCTTTCATTTGGGGTGCTCTGTCCATATCTAATTGTGTTATACAAGTAGGGATCCAGTGAAAGAGAAACCTGGCACAGAGCTTAACTGCAAAGCATTTGCAGCATTTGTAAAACATAAAAATAATAGAATTTACTTGGATTATTGGGAAGAACTTTTTCACTTGAAAGAGCTTTTATTGATTAATAGAAGAAATAGAGAGAAGAAAATATATATACAGTTAGCTCCACATATGTTTGCAACCTTTTTACCAGGTAACCCAGTTCCAGTTTGCAATTGGATCACTCACAGATTAAGAGACTGCTGCCTCTTTTCTCTCACTATGCCAGGCAATAATGAATAAAGAAATAAAATATATATTTCAAAATGTACATTTCAAATATA
The DNA here is from genome assembly GCF_017590055.1 of Onychostruthus taczanowskii. NCBI lineage: Eukaryota > Metazoa > Chordata > Aves > Passeriformes > Passeridae > Onychostruthus > Onychostruthus taczanowskii. The sequence continues at coordinate 8,861,213 of NW_024499573.1, forward strand.
GAAAAGATGCCTGCAGATTTTAAATAACTATGTATTGCTAATATTGTTACATTGACTGATTGCTCAATGAGCTGACATACCCTTTAGTCTATTTATTTCTAAGGGTTCACTTGTCCCTGCACCAAAGTTAATTACTTGTGCTAGAGTTGCCTGTTTGTTTGTAATTTACTTTGTTCTCACTGTTCAAAAGCAGTTTACCATGCACATTGAGCACCAGTTTTTCAGATTTCAGTCCTTATTCTGAGCCCATCACTGAGGCCTTATTTCTTGGCTGGAAGTGTTGAAAGAGAACATTCAATGACTAAACTAGCACATCTGCCTTCTCTGTGTGTTTGGATATTACAGTTACTGAGCTGGGCTCAGGAGGGAACTATTTTTAGCCCTCATCATCAGAGAGGAGACTGTTGTGGGTTGGAGCAACTGAGGGAAAGGAACAATAAATCTAATCCAGAAGGATCCTGATATAGGATGGGAATACAGAATTCAGATGGTCTACTAACAGCTCTTGTGGTGAAATTCAGTAGGAGGGATGTACTATCTCATCTATTTTAAACAAACAAATAAACCCTAACTAAGGAATTTTCACTCTTATAGTAGTAAAATGTGCCTTTCCACTCTGAGCTGCATTTGCTGGGAAGTCATAAATACAAGATACATATGCCAGCTACCATAATTTAAAGTAATTTCCTGGTAGAGCAATGCTAATGGAAGAGGTACTGCAGTAATTTGCATTGTTGCAGTACTAATGTTGGAGTTTATTCATATTAAAGTTGAAAATGTCAATTGTCTTGCTCATGGTAGTAATATCTAAGCAAGCACTCTATAATGTTTAAAAATTGTCTAAGTAGTAAATATGTCTCAGCTTGTTATGACTCAGCTCATAAAAGACAGAATATTTTAATGCAATGAAAGAATGATGATGAAGAAAAGAATGGGGTTTTTTTCCAAATTTCTCCAGTAATGATTTTAATAACACTAAGCCAGAGAGTTTCTGATTGCTACTTGTCATCCACCCATCTGGCAGAATAAAACAGTGGCTGGGATATTCAAAGGGGCTTAGGAGGGTGAGGCACACAACTTCCTTTTATCTTGGGCTGATGGGGTCCATTCCTATTGAATGCAAAGTGAGTCACTCTTCTCTTCTCATATTCTTGCTATGAGCTTAGTGTGGGCAGATGCCCTTACCAGATTAGATACTAAGCCAGGCCATTCTTTTTAAAGATTATGATCTTTACTAATGTCATACGTCTATGGGTTACATTGAAATCAGTCACTGAGTTATTCACCATTTACTGCCTTGTTAATGATTTTTCTCCTGTGAAAAGCCAAACTTTACCTTACTGTAACTCATGTCTTAATTTGGAAAAACTTCCTAGATGTAGACAAATTAACAATAAAACTACATAGAGCTATTTTTGGATTACTGTTTTATAGTCTTTGACACTTGGAAGCCCACTCCAATATGACAGAAAACTACTCTTTCAGTTCAGGCTAATAATGATAATAATGACACAGCTACACAGTGCTTGTCTGAGAAGCACAAGAACACGACTGTCTAATGTCTAAGCAGTACTTATAGGCAGTTCTAACCTTCCCCATTACTGCTCCTGTAAAACACATCTAAATAATTGTATATACAAGTGCTTGGCTTTCTTGGCAAAAAGTGTTATTATCTGCTATAAAGCTACAGGTGAAAAGGTATTCTGTCTCCATAAGTGTCTTTTCCCTTCCTCCAAAAATTAGCCTTCCCCATATATCCCTTTCTCTCCTTGGGAACCTGATCAAACCCTTACAACATTGTGTGTGCATCAGGCTTGAAACTTGTCAGGAGAAGCAGGACACTGGGTTCCAAACTCCAGTCCAGAGTTCTCCAGTTCCTTTTCCTTCTTTTCTTTGCCAGTTGTGCTCTATAAAGATCTACCACTGGAAGGAAACAACAAAATAAGGATTCTGAAAACATGGCTGATGTCTGTGACGGTGGTATGAGTTGACACTTAGAGGAGACACTCAGGCCAGTATTTCTCTTTAAAGGCTCCTGTTCAGTCCTTACAGGTTCCTGGGGCATAATTAAGCCAAGCTTTGGAGACTGAAATCCCCATATCTTCATTCACCTCACAGTATCCTTGCTGGTAATGTGTTGCTATGAGCAGAGTGTTTTGTTGAGGAGCTGGCAGAAAACCTTCGGTGAGCATCCTGACCAACTTAGTGTTGCTGCCATGAAGGTGCACACTCAGAAAAGCTAAACACTGGATGAATACAAGACTGTTAATACTTAATGGTCTCCTGTAATTTGGTCCCTGCCAGAGGCAAAGTGATTTTCAAGGCAAATGCTGCAATAGTCTGAATGTATTGCAATTTCCCTCCTGTGATCCTGATGAGGGAAGGCTTAAAAGTGCATGATAGTGTAAGACCACCATGGAGAACAAAATAAAAGTGCTGGCCGTACAATGAAGAATAAATGTTTTCCATCCCAGAGGTTTACTTTTCTCATCTTCTAACCAGACACCTTGAATGTTCTCAGCTACTCAATGAGAAGGACCTTTTCTGGTTTTTTCCATTCTGGGAAAAACATTATTCTGATGAATCTAACTGGAAATATTTTAAGTTAATTTTTAAGTTTTGTCATATAAGGAAAAAAAATATTTTCAATCTACAATGTTACTGTATAGCCAGACACCTACAAATACCAACATTTCACCTCTACAGCCCTAAATATACTGAATTTTATGGGGAAAAAACCCAAACTGCTTGATAGAGTATGTAGTTTAAGTGCTTTGCTAACAACAGAGTCTTCAGGCTTTTTATAAGCAGAAAAGCACTGAAAGTCCTCAAATATATTTCCAATTAAAAAAATAGGGAAAGTTAATTAGCTGAAAACTTATTTAGGAATTTTAGAAATGACTGCTTTTCTGTTTGAAATTTATAAGCATTTAGTCAAGGAGCAGAAATGTACACATACAGAAACACTCAGGCAAATTATTTTAACTCTCTACTCAGGGCAGTTATTTTAAGAAAATATGATTTGGAGAAAATCTAGAAAATAAATAATTAATTAAAAAAACCTACAAATAAATACATTTCCCTTTATAAATCCTCTGTAATTGTAGCTATGTCAGTGAGCATGGCCTACTGTACAGATTATTGAGAAAAGTCCTGAGCAATGCCCTTATCAGGACAGACCTGTAGTTCTTATGAATAGAACCCCTAGGAGGTAGAAGTTCTGTCTCCAAAATAAAGCTTAAAACATTGGTAAAACTAGTTCAAGGTTTTTGGGGGTGAGTAGGGAATGTCAGCTGCTGTAGCCTGTGGGTTTGGGTGCTCAGCAGTACAGACATAGAAGAGTGGGATGCTGCTAACACAGCACCTGGCTCACTTTACCACCCAGTGCAAATGTCCAGCTGCAGAATGGCTGAGACTTGGCCAAGGTTTCCAGGAAGAGATTCAAATAATGCATAGGGGATGAGTAGAAAATGCTGTATGTATTTTGCCGCTTTTGTTTTGGAACGAGTCTTGCCTGCAGCATGACCTTAAATTCCTTTGTGACTAAGGATTGTAAAATTTAAGCATTGACTGTATAGCAATTAAGGTAAAATGAAATAAATTATTGTTCAAGTATGTATAAAATGCTTTTTTTTTTTTTTTTTTCATTCTCTGTTCTCAGACTTAACAAAAACAAGTTTAATTCTGTTTGTGTCTCCTTTGTAAAAATCCCCAAAACATATTTTATATAGGTGCCACCCTCTGTTGAACACCACCTCCTTTTTTACAGCCTCTAGCCTCCACCCTCAGAAATGCTGATTTAATACAGGAAGCTTGGACACAGCAGTTGTTCTGCCAAAGCATTATGCAGTTGGATGATAACTGTGCAGACAAATGTATCTATTAAGAAAAGAAAGGGGATACAAAACTTACATAGTATATAGAGGAAAACTGTGTATAAAAAGGTGCAAATACTCCTGTAGTCAAACGGCTCTGAAAAAAACAGGAAATGAAAACAATGAGGGAGTAAAATTAAAGAGGCTTTGGGAGGGATAGATTTCCATTTTTTTTTTTTTAACAAATCTGGTTGTATATTAGGGAAGAAGAATTGAGTCATTTGTGTTAGTGTTTTTCTTCAAATTTTAAATGTGTTTTTGAGGTGAACCATCTCTGCCTGTGCTCACTGTGCTCTGGCAGCCTAATGAAGAATGAAAATAACCTCAGAAATGTGCTCCAGGAGTGAATATACTGAACTGCAGCAACTAATGGACATTCAGTGGGAAGGACCAGACCAGAACCACTTTCAAGTATAATTCTTCACAAATTACGTTGTGGGAACCTGGTGCCTGGTGCTTTTCCCTGCTGATCTGATCATGCTGCTCTGTAAACTTCGTGCAAAGTCCCTTCCTCTCTGAGAGATATTTCCATCCATCCAACCTAACTGTAAGCATTGACTTGGGCTGTCACTGTTAGAAGTACAGCTGGTGTACACTGACTGAGCTGCAGAAAGCAGCAGAGAGCAGGTGAGCTCTGTGAAAATATAAGTCAACAGTGGATGTGTCTGCCCCTCCATCCAGGGATGGGAGGATGGACACTGTCAGGGTGCCATTGCCTGTATGGAAAAAATACTGACAAGAAGCCTACAAACTCTGGGCACACCTTTAATAAGTCTTCCCATCTTTAAAGGACTTTGTATTTTTTAATGCCACAAAATCTCAGTTCTTTACTGCCCTGCTTCCGGCTAGGAGTTTTCTTCGTAGTATCTGGTACAGTGCTGTATTTTGGATTTAGTATGGGAATGCAGCTCATAACACATTGATGTCTGAGTTATTACTAAGTAGTATTCATTCAAATCAAGGACTTTTCAGTGTCTCATTCCCTGCCAGTGAGCAGGTGCACGAGAAGCCAAGAGAGAGCATGGTCTAAGCTGGCCAAAGGGATGTTCCATACCATAGAATGTCATGCCAAGTACACAAACTGAGGGGAGTTGGCCCCTGGAAGCTGCCAATTGCTGCTAGGGAACACTGTTCATCCATCAGCAGATGATGAAGAATTGTTTCTCTGGTGTATTATTTTTCTTTCTCAGTTATTTATGTTATTATTTTTACTACTATTACTACTATTATTATTATTGCTATTAGTATAATTAATGTTACTATTATTTTTATATTTTTATTTATTTCAGTTATTATGCTGTTTTTATCTCACCCCATGACATTCTTTTTTTTTTTTTTTCCTTCAATTATTCTCCCCACAAGTGGAGAAGGGAGAGTGTGCAAGTTGCTGCACAGTACATATATGCCACTGGGGTTAAACCATGGCATTTTCCTGAGTTTTTAAGATGACCCTCCAGCTCCAGCACACACACTACATGTAAGACAGTGGTCCTGGTAAGAGTAATCACAGTGTATGTTGAGGCAAAGAAATTGAAATTTTGGCAATGTCCTATTTTCTTCCAATCTCAAAGACCAAGTCTATGGCTCTGAATGAAGTTTACAGACTATTTAGATTTCAGGGAAGTTAATTGTGGGCATTATTATTTTTATTTTAAATATTTCTCTCTAGTTAGCAATTTTTCAGAAACACACATCTGCGATTTTCAGCAACAGAAATTGAACCACAAGATATTCTTGATTCCACTAGAAGTTGAAAGGTCTCTGCTAGGACCCATTTAATATTCCTGGCTGATGGTAAAGAGTGGGACAGGAGTGGGAGTTATGAAAGATTACCTTTCAGAAAAAAAAATACTTTTTATTCAGTTGCAGAAGAAATAAGACTGAGCAGTGGATTTGTTACTCTATGACTGTATTTATTGAGTAAATGATTACAAGAACCAGAACATAAACAGACTGGAAGTGCTGAGTAAACTCACAGAGACGCTTACCACAGAGCCAGCAGGTCTGCAAGGGCTGCCTCCACAAAACACAAAATGTGCTTCTTTTAATACTTGTAGAGTAAGAAAACCCTGGGGTGCCTTTGGGCCCTGTGGGCACAGCCAGCCTGTAAGCACCTCCATCAGCCTCCCTGTGGCCCCACCTGTCCCCAGAACCCCTGTAGGTGGTAGCACAGTGTCCATCAGCGAGGGCCTCTCTGGGCCACCTGCAGCACCTGGCTTGTGCCGCACAGAGCCTGGCAGGGTCATCCACTCAATCCTGAACCATATTACTTTTTTATTGAAGACTGATTCCAGAAGATATTTCAAATGTACTGATGGAGTCTTCCCTGCGAAAATAAAAATTTCCCAAGCCCAAAACATTAATGTCGAACATGTGCAGACAGAAATATTGTTTTTCATATCTGTCATCATTAATAACAAATAACTACTCATACATCACTTTGCAGAATAAGATAAATATACAAGAATAGCTATAGTAATATTTTTGATTACCTGCTTAATTTATGCAAACTCTGGTAATCTATGTGCCCAATAGAGAGACAGTATACAAATTTTCAGTGTGTAATAATTTCAGAACATGGACTGTTTATCTAATCTCAAGAGTCATTTACAAATTTTTCATCACCTGCAAACATTGATTACTTCTAAGAGATTCATTTTAGCTGAATGTTTTTATTTCTTCCCAGGTTTTTAAAATCTGGGAACAGCAGGTTTGGTGGATAGTTACCATGATTTTGCAATTTGCAAAATAATGATTCTAAGACCAAACCTGGTGGTGTACAAGATCAGCAGCAGCTAAACCAGCCACAATTCCCAAGCCACAATTGCAGGAGGGAGAGCAGCAAGAACAAGTTTCCTCTGTTGGTTCTTTTGCCAGATGTGTTCTTCCTCTCTCATTCTTCTGCTTCCCATGTCAAAAATAACTTGGTCCAGAACCATCTCTTCATCTGAGAGATATCACTGATAATTCAAAGGTCTGTGAAACCCATAGGATTATCAAAGTCTGATTGGGATAGTTTCTTGCTCTCCTTAGAATCATCACTTGTAGTGGAGATTTGCAACTAACTACTTTTTTTTTTTTTTTTTTAGAAATAATTCTTTTCTCCCTCTTTGCAGTCTGCTTGTAGTTGCTTGTAGATGTAAGATTTTGGAATGCAATCAGTTACCAACCCTTTGCAGTAGTTTAATTGGTCACAGTGAAGTTCTTTGTTCCATCTCTCTGCTACTAAAATCACCAGAGATAACCAAGACTATGAAGATTTTTATCCCATGCAGTGTAATATCAGGTATCTAAACTAAAAATAGTTTGGAAGGATCATTTGGACTGATGCAGGTGATTTGCTGTTCATGTGCATTAGCTGTGAAGTTGACAGCCTCTAACAGGGGTGCTCCAGTGAGAAAATGGCACAGCAATATTTGTAAATGTTCCAGCTACAAGATGAAACAAATTCTTCTCAAAACTCGGATCTGCTCCCATTAGCTTGACAGCACAATACATGTGTGACTTATCAGAAACCGTTCTTCCAAAACCATACAAATTAATGATTGTTTCACATCTTGGTCCCTAACTGAGAAAAAATATTTATTATTTTTGTCCATAATTACTAGTCACTGAAATTTTCTTCAGTTATGAAGTCTCTTGTGCTTTCTGCTTTAAAAATTGTTGTAAATGAAGATGTGACTAGAAAAACCCAGCTTACATAATGCATAGTATATTTATCAGTGCATACACTAATAAATGCAGTTTTAAAATCATCTGCTTTGACCAACTTCTATCATAACATGATTTTGGAACATGAGAAGGCCTCATTTTTAAAAATACCACATAATATTTTCTAGTTCCCTTTTTATAAATAAAGTAATTTATATAATTGTAAAACCAAGTAAATAGCACAGAACTGTCTGTTTTTAATATTCACAAGCAGCTGTTTGCAGATATTAACTGCCAAATCCCTGTAGCATCTTTACATAACAGATAAGGACGAACATTTCCATTTTGCTAGTCAAGAAACCTCTAAACAAACAAAGACTTTACTTCCCCTATGTACTACTGACAGTGAAAAAAGTTCAGGAATCGGTTGTCCAAGGCCACCCAGTTAGATCTGGGATTATAATCAAAGCATGTCACATGTGTGTCACAAAGCAGTCTACAGTGCTGTGCCCTGACCAATGACATGATTAAGGGGTAAAATCTTAAATGAGTATTACAAAAGTAAAATTAAATCAGCCTTTAACACAGGTACTGTTCTCATCAGTTATGTTTGCCAATTTTGTAAATAACCTTCTATTTTTACGTGTTTAAAATAAGCTTGGTTCATTTTATAGTCTTATTAATTTTTATGTTTGACTTTATTATCTATATTATGTCTGTAAATACTATAATAATTAAAAAAGGTATTTGCACTGGATTTTTTTCATTCAATAAATATCAGAAGTTTTTAATAGCTCTCCTAATTAAGCACTGGCATTAAAATACAGAGTAAAAGATACTAACATATAGTGCCTAAAGTAGGAACATGGTTAGATTAAATTTTTATATTTGCACATTTTAAATAGTGCAAGCTTTAAAAACTGCCATAAATGGATTCTACAAAGCATCAAATAATGTTTATATCATTCAAAGATATGCCAACTCTGCCTCCTTTTTCCCATTTTGTCATTTACTGCACAATGTTAGAAAATATTTCTGCAAGAAAGAACTTTAATTATGCAAACACTTTAATTATAAAACATTCTCAGTGAATGCAAAATATGGCTTTAGGTACACAATGAATATGCATGTGTATATGTACACATATCCACGCCTATGTATTCATGTTAAAAATACACTGGTTAATAACAAGGGGTAATATTCCACTTCTGAATCACTTGAATTCTGACAACTGACTTCCACACAGTTAGGATTTCTCATCAAACTGGATGTTTCTATGCCTCTTTTTTGTTCCAGAATTTGCCAGCCCTGCCAGAGTTGTGCTGGTCACAGCCTAAAGGCTGCAATGATGCCTGTGATGGTCATTTTGGATGTTGGCCTTGTGTTGACTCCGGGGAAAGGGCTCAGGGTGTGCAGTCCCTTTGCAGCGCCGGGTGCTCGTGCTTTGCAGCTGCGCCGTCATCCAGGGTCACCGCCTTGGCTCGCAGGTGCAGCTGTTCCCAGCCACCAAGGAACCAAGCCTGGAGAACGTGAGGGGTGACAAATCCCGGGACAAAGAGGGCACTTTTGGCCTGGCCTGCTCTCCCCTGTGGCTAATGAGGCCACTCAGCGTTGCATCAGCAGAGACAGCCACCAGCTCAGGAAGGCTGAGGATACATTTCCCGGAAATTGCTAATCGCTGTTGAATACCTGCACAGACACTACAGACTAACATTTATGTAACTTGCTTACACTTACTGATGTCTTCAGTAACACTAACTGTATTTATTTCTGCTCCCTAAAAATTTTTCTTAAAATAATTTTTACTTCATCTTTATTTTTTGTAATTAAATACTTGATTTTATGTACTTATATTTTTTTCTTCTTATGCTCATCTGTCTACTTGAATGACATTTCTGTGGTTGCACATTGTTCATTCCCACACATTTTGACAAAAATAAAGATTCAGTTAAGCAGAAAATTTAATGAATTATTAGAGAGCAACACAGCTATGAAACCTATGTATGGGTTATATTAATCTGCTCAGGTGAAGTGTGAGCAGAAGAAGGACACAGAAAGCATGAACACTGAACACTACTGAGGAGTTTTTTTTCCTCTAAAAATAAAAACTAAAATTATTTGTTTAAAACTGCATAGAGAAAAATAAATAAAAAGTAAAGTATTACACTTTGTATTTTGAATTCTCTGGTGGAATGATTTTTACATGCTCAAGTTTTGAACATGTAGGTAAATTAGATTTGATAAATCAAGGAATGAAGAAAAAGTAAAAAAAAAAAAAAAAAAAAAAAAAAAAAAAAAAATTGCTTCCATTCCTGATAGTGGAAACGTGAATAATTCTACCTGGTAATGCAACACTGGAGCAAGTAACAGAAAACCTAAAAAAACCTTGGATTACTGATGTGAAATGCACAGGTCTTAACTTCAAGAACAGCATTTACAGTCCACAGCACCAGGTTTGTAATGATCTAAAAGGGTATGCAGGGACACATGGGTGGCTATCCATGCTATGAGGAATTTAGAAGTAAAGTGTTAAACCATTCAGCCTGAATGGAAGAGACTTTGATGGGCGGCAAAGCTTTTTCTACATTGAATCACATCGACCTGTTAGTTAGTAAGTTAGTAGTTTCTAAGTCAATTAAAACCTTGAAAAATTTTATTTGAAAGAGAAATAAGGTTCAAAGAAAGGTTCAAAGAAAAAAGGTTCAATAAAGAAATAAAGGAAGGGATAAAGACTCATTTGATAACTTGAAGAATGTGTTTAAATTTTATATTAATTAAAATTATGTTATTTTATATTAATGGAAGAGCAGTTATAAATCATTTTTATGAGCAACAAGTAAGGTTAAATAATCAGTAATTAACAAAATAAATGCTAAGTGTTCAATTTGAGTTTTCAAGGCCTACAATGTGCTTATGGTTCATTTTATGTTATTCTTAATTTGAGAATGTAAATATAAATATAGGTAGATCTGTTTCTTTTCTGCCTGACAAAAAGGTAACTGACATATTATAGCCTTTGTGGGTCCCTCTTGTTTCTAAATGTTTTTTTCCTGCTTAGACTGAAACTCAATACAATCATCTTTTCTTATCTTCAGTTTAAATAATAATGCGAAGCAAAAGCCAAACTTAAGAACTTATTCTAGGAACTCAGTCAATACCAGAATAGCAACTATCTTTCCATGGCTAAAGTAATCTAGCATACTGTAATAAGATTCTTTTTTCTCTTTAATTAAAATCCTGAAAGCTTTTGAAGAACTTTCAATTATCTTGAATGAGGTGGACCTGACGGTGAACCTAATCTCTGTCTTCTCCTGGTTGGCGACTAAAAGTGGTCTTTTTGCAGATTTTTCTTTCCTTATGGTGATCAAGACCATTTCTGGATCAGCTGCACTGCAGATCTAAGCATTTATTGACTGCTTTGCACTTTTTATTACATTAATCTCTCAGGGACCAAAGATTTACAACAGGTCTAGCTATGCACCTTCCCCAGAATAGTCAATAAGCTGAAATGCTCATGTATCTATATATGTCTTTCTGGTATAGCTACAGCCAATTCTGCTCTCCCGCTTGGAACTCCTTTGTACTAGGAATTCTGCAGTGGAAAGAAAGTCACATTTCTTTCAATCATCAGAATATAGAGGTACAAAGCTGAGAATCTGACCCAGTAGTCTTAGAAGCCAAATATTCAGTGAAATCAAGCATACAACATCCAGTTCTCATTCTGTGGTAATTTACCAAGAACTAGAACCAAATGTGACCTGAATTCACATATTGTGAAGTCAGTGTGGGGTTATTCCTCATATCCTTATGCATAATACTAGTTATTCCTCTTGTCATTATCCATAATACTGTCCTTATCTGGAGTATTGTCAGAATGTGAGCAGCATGGAAACATGGCTAATTTCCTGTGGTCCACAGTGTGTATAGTAAGAGACGGCTACAGAAAAGCAGTGAGTAAAAATCCCACTTGTTTGTGGGCTGCAATATGAGAAGAAAGCATTGTGCTGTTACAGGTTTCTGAGTGAAGCCTACAGCTCTAAAATACTGTTCAGAAGCTCTGCTGGGGCTAGGGCTTTCCCAGAGCTCTGCTGGTGTGAACAGCCAGCAGTGCAGCTCATATCCAAAATGCCCTGAGTGCTTTTGGCCCTAACTTCACGTTCATGAAATTCAGATGAACTAAAACTTGAAATCAAAAAAAGAGAGAGCAGGCTGTCTTTGCAATACTTTGGGTTTGTGCCCATTTCCTAAGGGCACTGTGATCACTTTCCTTGTTTAGGCTGGGGTGACAGAACAGCATTTAGGTGCAAACATAAAAGGCAAAACCTTCTAGTCTCAATCTGTTGGATCCATTTTCCGCTTATATTTTGTAATTGGCTCCTCACTAACAGTAAAGTTTTCCTTGGGGAAGACTGAGGGGGATCCTGTCAACAGTAGTTAGTTCCTGTGGTCTTAACGCATCCATCTTGGCCAAGGTTACCAGTTGCCTTGTGTTACAAATTCAGCCTGTTTTTAGGTTGTGATCAAAACCAGACCATTAAAATAATCCACTAAAGTAAAAAAAGAGACTAACTGGAATACGTGGATATTTAATCACGCTGTTCTGTTACAGAGTGTGCCTGTGATTGTCATGACTGAGGAAACAGTAGCTGTAGGACAAGAGGGAAAGTAAAAGTCCAGGTGCAGGCAAGTCTGGCTAGTTAATGGGCTGCTGTGAAAGGATTCCAACACATAACCACACTTTTTACGCTCCATAAAAATATCCATGATAGAAAATTTGCATTAAGGGATAACTCTTTCAAAATAAAGTCATGCTGTGGACTTCATTCCCAAATGAGCAAAAAATGTCTGCCTGTTTCTGAAAACGGACTTTTGCTATTTCTATGCTATTTCTCATAATGCAAATTTTCATTATTCCTGGAAGTCCTAGCATTAGAATAGACCATTAAAACCAGTACTTTCAGTCACTAGGTTTGATTGCACTTACAGTAAAAAGCTGTGTTGGGAAATTGATTGGAATAGCTTGCAAAGAGAAACTTTTTTCTGGTTATCTCAAGTGGATTAAGGTAAGTTTGAAAGAAGAACAAAGGAAATTTTCTGCAGAATAAGAGTTCCCACATAGGGATCTACTTCAGAGTAGCCACTGCACATTAAAAGTGGCACTCTGTTTTATTTTGGAATAACTTCTACAAGTAGATAAGTCTAAGTTTACTTTGTAGCTCTTGTAACATGAAGGATCCTTAAAAAGGGTGTGAATGTGATTAAATTTAGCATCCACATCCCATTATAACTTACACCTTTTTTTAAGCTGCAGTACACTGCCAGAAAGGTGGAAAGAGGCATTTCTATCAGTTACAGGCTATTTTATTTGTCAATTATTCTGATTTCAGAAGTGATGTTCAAACAGCAAAGCAGGGCAGTATTAGTATAGGCCCTTACAGGCTGCATGGTTTGGTGTTTCATTGATTTTGGTTTGTATTTGTTTCTTCCCCTTCCCCCCCCCCCCGCCATTGTTGTCTTTTTTGCTGCTAGAGGAGGACTTCTAGCTCATGTAAAAATCTTTTGCACCTGCAAGTGCTTCAGATCTCTGACTGGGGATCCCCATTCTAAAATGGTCCACACTGTTATTACTGGCTGTGTTGCCATGGCAGTGCAAACTCTGTTTGATATGATCATTCTTCCCTACAATTGCTACAGCTGATGAGTACAGTAATTATTATAGCTTCCTAAGGTGCACTTAAAATAGCAGAGGCAAGGGGATGCATTCTTGGAATATATGGTACATTCTTTGCAGGCTGAACTGAAAACTCTCAGTGGGAAAGTTCAGCTTGTCTTCTGTGGTTATGGATGAGCTATTTTTGATTTTTAACAGTAAAGGTTACATTGGGAAAAGATACAGCAATAAGCATTAAAAATATTCTTTTACTGTAGCACAGCAAGATTTATATTATCATTGCTTAAAAAATCTTATTGCTGCTGGGTCTACACACCCCCAGGCATGACAGAACAGGTCCAAGAGCAACATAAATTGATGTCATACTGTGGAATGACAGAAGTAGGAGTTTTTCGATGTCAGAAAAATCAGTACTTGGGGTACACCACCAAACATACATCTTTAAGTTTCACAGGTGAGAAGCTGCTAAAATGGTCATAATTCAGACATAGCAGAATGGTAAAAATGAAGAAAAATCCATTGAAAGAAAACGTGAAAGTTTTGTAGCCAATATTTATAACAGTGAAGAGTATTTTCAGGATCCTAAAGTTTCACAAAATCACTGGGACTAAGCTTCTGCAATACAAATTTTCTTCTTAATAGAAATATATTTAACATAAATTCTCAAACTGTGATAATGTGTGATTCATTGAAAAGGAGTTTCAAGATACTTCAAGATTTTCTATTGAAATTTTCTTCTTCTTTTAAGTGATGGCAAGCTCAAATAGAATTGCTACTTTGCCAGGGAGCTGCTTATCCTATCTTGCCTTATGAAATGCATTACCACTCATATATTGCATATGATTATAACACCACAATTTTTCCTCTCTGTTGAGTGAACAGTCATGAACAAATTTAACAGGAAGACCAGTTGTAAATGAAAAGTAGCATATTGAAGAAGGAAGGCATCAGCTGGACGGATCAAGACTGCCTTCAGAAATGATGAGTGTTTATTAATTCAAGACATAAGCAGATTTTACTGGTAGGATAGTAATCAACTTGCAACTGAAGAAAATAGATGAGTAAAAGTGGCACATTGAGAATTGTTTGGGACAAATAAAGGGAGAAATCTGGGAATGCTAATGATTTCACTACCCATTGTTATATCTGTCTAAATTCAGATGCCTTCTCATTCCAATAGGTTTGAATTTTGAAGCCAATGTCTAATATTTTGTGATTTTGGGGAGTGCTAATGATTTTTTAATGATTATTATATGAGTAACTTTATTAATAGGTCTTCAATCTCACCATTTGCCCTTTTTCCTTTCCAGAACAGGTAGTGGGTGTAGAATTCACTTGTGTCTTTATATATAAATAGGTATTGAGATACAAGGGGTATTGAGATATCAACTACCAACTAGCCCATGAAAGTGCATTGAGATATGAGTTACCTCAGTGTAAAATTCTGTATGAGAAAATATAGAGGTGGTCTCTAATTCAAAAGCACAGTTAAAATCTATCCTATGCCTGATATCTTCATGAATAATCTTATCTGCTCTGTCTCTGTTTCTAATCAATACAGAAGAAATTGCCTCAAAGTATTTGTAATAGTGTAAAAGCAAACATTTTAAAAGAAAAATAAGCAGCAAGGATTTCTTCACAGTTCCAATATTTTGAGCTTTACCTCTATCTAGACACATGTTCTCTGTACTTAGGGATAGCAATATGAAGCTCAAGCAAGTGCTGCTTCTAGTGATGGCTGGTTGTATGTACCTTTCAACACACCTCGTTTTCTATCAGGATTCATTCAATGTGTAAAAAATGGTAGTAAATGTAGTAATAAGTCAAAAAGAATAGTGCAGTGACAGAGTACTTCAAAGAACACCTACACACCTTTACAGCCATTTATAATTATCATGAAAAGAGAAAAAATATATTAAAAGTAATATATAAGTGAGGGTGTTCATCAAAATCGACACAAAAGGGAATCATGTTCTGCAGCAGGAGGGCTGCTTGTAAGCCAGGCTGTGTAGACTTCTGTAGAGCAAAGTGATCATGTTTGTCATGCCACTCTGGAGAAGCATAGTGAAGCAGTGGGCAGTGGTTGTCCCCTCAAGGAACCAAGGAATCTTAGATTTCAGGAAGTTTTAGAGAATTGCTTCTACCAAATTAATTATTATTCCCTCACTTGTGTTATATTTTCAGGAACCACATTCACAAAATGTATTAGATTTATAGATTTACATTACCTTTTGTAGATTTTAATAGGCATAATCAGTACTTAAATGCCCCTGTAACGTGCAAACAATTCTCTCACCACAATGTCCTTAAGATTCTGTGCCTTTTAAAAGATCCTGAGTGTAGGTGATCTTGTAGCATGTGACAGCAGAGAGATTATTCTCATAATTGCTTTGACCTGCTTTTGCTTTGCTCTTTTTGACTGATCTTTAAGCAGCCATATGTATTACTAGAGAGACTTTTTGTAGTGTACCATTGATTGTTCATCTGACTTACTGAAAGGATTTCAATAATTTACACAGCTAAGTCATTATTTTCCATTTGTACATTATTGGCTTTGTACCTTCCTTCTTGATTTCTGAGAGCCTGTATCATTGTGGATTCACTGCTTTCAGGATCTTTTTTTTTTCATGCAGCATGTAGAATTCTAGTAAAATATTATTAATGTGATTTTTTCTTTCTGTTTTCTTAATTTTCTGGTCATTGGCAAAATGCCTAAAATGCCAATATGCTTTGAGCTCAGTTCTGTGTGTTAATGTTTTTGTTATGTAGGTAATAGCACATACCTGGATGTAGAATCTCCATGAAACATGATATGTATCTGATTTTTGACTTCCAGAAAACATCAGATTGTTGGCTTTTTTATTCTGACCAGTATGAAAAAGGCTCAAGATTTGTTTGTTTGTTTGAACATTCCACAATTTTCTAATGTTAAAAATCCTTCCAGAGTCAGTACTGTAACAATTTGTGAAAACTCTTGTGTGTGCAGAGGGTGTTTGAGCATAAAGAGAGAGCTATGACAGTCAGCAGATTTTTCTATCTGACTGCTTAACAGGCATCCATTGCTATGTGCATTATATAAACTAACCTGACATTATTTTCTATGGCACTTTGTTATGAGGTTCCTGTGATGCAGTTGCCTAGGTGACATCTTCAGAAAGAGCAGACAGTAGTGGTGTAACACTGCCCAGCACCGTGTCACCTGCAGTGGCTAAAGTAAATATTGTCCATCTAGGATTCTACAGCTCTGCTGCCTGTGTTCCAGTGCAAGAATGTCCTCACTGTAAGTTAACCTGGCAAACTCCTTTACCTTTCACCCAGTCTCTCTGACCTCCTTTTCAGATCTACTATTTAGAGATTTCCAGTACTTTGCCCATTTGCCCATATGAACATTTATCACACAATGGAGCCAAAAGCTGATGTTCGCCACTACTTCTCAGACTTATTTTTCATCAGCCTACCTGGCACTGATTTCAGAAATCTAATAAACAACTATATGAACATCCATTTAGCTATAGAATGCCTTCATCGTATTTCTTAACTCTCACCCCAAATTTGTTATTTTTAAAAACCTCTAAGTAAAAGAAATTTTTAATATAAATCCATTTCTTGGTTAGTTTGAGCATAAGGTTGAAAACCACAGTTTGGTTTTGACTCTAGCACAGACAAATCCCTTCTGGTAGGTGGTTGGGCTGAAATAAAATGAAGGGTTGGGGCATAGAGGGGTTAAGAAACACTCAGACTTTACAGAACTGGTGCATGGCACTGATGATCTGGCCTGCAGAAAGGGCTCCTTCAGACAGCATTGCCCAGCAGATGCCCAAGTCCTGTTTTTCAGACAGGGCAAAACTGACTGTTTGTGGTTTATAAAGAAGCCATTGCATGCAAGAGTAACTGTAAACCCCAGAATTTCAGCCACACTCACCAAAGGGGTTGTGGGGGGTTGCATTGAACACTGGGTCTGCCTACTGCAGGTGTAGATGTTCCTTGCTGCTGATCCTACTGTGCTCCAGCAGCATCCCCTTTATCCAGCAGTTATTGGAAGTGTATTCTTTTTCCTAACTTTTGCCATGCATGTGGCTGTATTCACACTCTTTAAATAAATTCCTTAAGACAATTTTTGCTCCTTCTCTGCCTAATCCTTTCAAATAAGTGGTAGGTACATAGATGAGTGAAGGGGTAAGTTATGATATGCAGCACCTAGTGAGGCACTCATTAAGTGAAAGGGGATTCTTTTTTCTCTTATATTTTGATGCATGAATAGTTATTCAGACCAATTATTCTGTCATAAATTGAACTGTGTAATGTATTATTTAATAGAATATGACTACTCTATAGGGTTAGAAGAAGCTGATCTATTTTTTTGATCTATAATTTTAAACACATTTTAACACATCATTTATTTTTCTGATTAACTGTTAGAAAAATGTGTGTAGATTACTAACTTTAGGCAGCTGCTCTTCCTTTAGGTTTTTTGGGAATTTTGTTTGTTTGGTTGGTTGGTTGGTTGGTTGTTTTTTTCCATTCATCAGCTGTTTTGTACTATGGTATGGCTTGCAAGAGTGAAAATTTTCAGCTATGGCCCCAAGAAAAGTGCTGTTAGTTTTGAAATTAAAGGAAGAGAGCCTTCATTAAGTGCCATGAAAGAACTCCTGTGGTGTTTGGGGAGTGGAAGGATTACACACATTCACTGATCTGTGGTGCCGTGGGAAGTTCATCACTTTGAGAGAAATAAAAAGGGAAAAATGGTGATTAACATTGACTTCAGCCATTGTCCCTGGATTATGCAAAGTTTATGTTCAACTTCTGTTTTAGCCCACTTGCCCCTTACCCAACCCCCAGCTTCTCCTGCACACTGATACTTAAGGTCATAGGTAGAAAATGTCATTGCTTATTAAAACTGGAAATGTTTAAAAACCTTTAAAATACGATCATTGGTCTAATCTTATAATTTAATAGAGCAATCATCCTACCTCCCTTCTTTGAAATATATTTACAGTTGGCAAGAATTTCTGTTAGAATACATCTTTTTCCACATGGAGCAGTTGACCTTACTAAGAACTACAAAATGATTTGACAAATAGTAAAACTGACTAAGGTTCTGTACTACAAACTGCTTTTGGCACTGACTAATTTAGAATGCCTGATTTGGTATTCCATCCTTTAATTTGTGGTAGCTGGCTGATAATGATTAAAATATTGTAAAAAAGAATAAGGTTATGAAGACAGAAGCCATCTGAAATTTTATTAAAATCAGTAGGAAAAGTTATAATAAAGGAGTTGTACTAAAACTTTCAAAGCCTAATTTAAGAAATGTGTTGCAGTCAAACATTTGTTGAAGACATTAGAATTGAGTGCAACTATAAATGGATAAGACCTGTGGTGAGTCAAATGCCTACCAGAGAGATACTGGAGGTATTTGAAAGCCATGCAGATGTGGCATTTAAGGACATGGCTTAGCAGTGGACTTGGCAGTGCTGAGTTAATGGTAGGACTCAATAGTCTTAAAGGTTTTTCCAACAAAAGAGACCTTATGTTTCTATGATTCTTGCTCTCTTTTAGTGCATAAACAGCAAAGGTTTAGTGCTCTCTGCTTTTAAAAGGAACATTCGGATTGTGACTCGGTAACACAAGTTTGGTAACACAAACTGTAAATAGGACAGGGAATTTTTCCAAGTGAAGGAAGAACTTTCTGCTTCATTCATGTCATTTGTCATTTCTAGTCATGCTGTTACCTGAGAAGATGACCTTTAGTATTTGTTGTATTTTGAGAACCAAACCTGTGCAAGAATTTATTAACTCTTGGGAACTTCCATGTTGAGCAATGTTAGTAGACTCTTGGCTTTTATGCAGTCACGGTGTCCTGTAGACAAATAATAAAGATTCCTTTTTTATTGCTTTTAACAAGGAAGCTACAGTTTCCTAGTTTCAACATGATTTCAGCTGAAGTACCTTTGCTAAGCTGGATATTAGTTTAATTGGAATACACATGTTTTTTCACAAGAGAATGGAACTTTACAAATAAATAAAATAAATAGAAAATATTTATATGAAGAGCTTCTGTATTATTCTTTCCTTCTTTAGTTACAGAGTGAGGAAAATCATTCCTTTAAATTAAAAAAAAAAAATTAAAGTTTTATCCTAGGTAAAAAAGAAAATAAATAAGCTTTTGAGAGATCATAATCTCTGTAATGTTTATATTCACTGAGTAATTGACTTCCTAAAAAATGATGATTCTGTTTTCCCCCTTTTCTCTTTCTTTTTGACCTAAAATATTTGATTGAAACAGCTTATAAGGTCTGTTAGAAATAATTTTTCTTGCACTTGTTCTTATACCTGGACAATATCAAGAAAGCTGTACTATAATTTCCTGTTTTGTTTAATGCTTGGATGGAGGATCTAGTGATGTTCATGACCTCTTTTAGATCCAGTTTTCAAATGGTTATAACCATACTCAGTTTGCAAAATTCGAATGTCCCTTGATTACAAGTTCTGCTTTTCGTAAAAGTATTATGTTTGCAGTTGGGGATCTAAGGTCTTGGCCAAATGGTAAAGGAGTTTGATCTTTAATAATAACTGTTACTTTAATATTTTTGTGCTAAGTAAATATGAAAAATAACAAAGGATTGACCACAGCTGCCCAAATAACAAATTGCTTTTCTTTCCCATCTCTTTTTAATTGTTTTGTTATAAAAATTGAATGAAAATGCCAGGTCTCTTCTCTGTTGAATCTGGTTTTGTGCCTGGAGTTTGTAGCTTGAGAAGTGAACATGAATAATGGTAGAGTGAGACAGGTAGAGGTTGACTTTACTCAGTCTAATAAAGTAAAAAAAAACATAAATCAAACTTTTATTTCAACTACGTTTTGTTAATATTCTAAAGCAAGACAAAATTAATAATTTACTTTACAAATTAATATATTGAGACTGGTTGCACTGTGTTCTTTTAGACAAATATAATATTTTTTGGTGAAAAATCATTAATTAGATGAAATATCCTACACCTTCCAGTTCTGTATACCAGGTATAATACATGTAATGTATAAAAACCTCAGCGCTAGATATTATACTTGCTAGAGTTTTATGTTGGTGAAATTTGGGATATTTAATGAATATCTCAGTGGAAAACATTTTTGCCATTATTTACATAACTTAGAAATGCCTTCCTCAATGACTTAACTATCAGCAACCATCAGGATGTGCCACCACAGTCACTCCTCATCTTGCCTGAGGCAGAACCTCCTGTCTGTAGTGGCACATTCCATTTGCCAGGCTGAACAATTGGGAGTATGATCAATCAGATCCCTGGTGCATCTGGAAACTGGTGCTCCAAAAAAAACCAAGAAAAAGGTTTTTTGGTTAGTTCAGTACCACAAAACTGAGTTGTGTGAGGCCTACCACAGAGTTTTGTGAGGTATAAATGAGGAGGAGCAAAAATATCTTTGCCTTTTGATCATCAGTTGTAGCTCACTGTTAGATTAAATAAACAGTGTTGTGAAAATGTTGCTCTGCTTAGACATTCAGCTCCCATTGGAGTAATGTATCTCTCCATTGGACAATTCTGGTGATATTAGCTTCCATAGGCTAATGTAATCTTATAAATGTTGTGATAAGACATGAAATGATGACACAGACACTGCTGCTCTCGAGGGGAACAAAAAAGAAGCACCTTTATTTTCTGACTCCAACATTTATAGTTTTCCAAAGGTGACAGTGGATTGGAGGGTGACAGTGCCACCTCTCCAATGCCACTGGACAGACCAAGGGTCCATCAATTCTCTCCACCTCCATGAAAGAATGCAGAACATAGGTTATTTACAGAACTGTGTGTGAGAAAGTTTGTTGAAAGAATGTAAACATCAGAAGGTTTAACAAAGTCTTACAAAATCAGGGCGACAGTAAACACCTGAGACTTAAAAGCAGTAAAATTTGGAAATATTCATCATTGTTCCCTCAGAAGACCTGCGTCTGTACATAAAGCATTAGTTAGCTGCCACTGAGAATGCAAGACCCTGAACAAAGATCTGTCATTACTGCCCAGGAGAATCTATCTTTTTTAGTTACACCCAAATGAATAGACACTTTCTGAAGAAAGATAATCAAAAATCATGTCTAGTAGCCTAGGGCATTCTTGAGTTTTGTTTTCCTTTTGTTTTTTTTTTTTTTTTTACTATCATCAGGGTCTGTCTCTGATCTCACATGGAAGGGAAATGTGCATTGAGAAGTTTACTGGATCCAGATGCTGAAACATAAGACAACCAGATGTACCAGCACATGGAAAAAAAAGACTGATAATGACTGAGCAAAGCTATGAAATGAGTAGCCAGAAGAGAGGAGAAAATGGTCAGAAATGCAGATGTCATAAGGAACAGCAAAAGGTAAGATACAGATACAGTAGGAAGGAGGAAAATTAAGTAAAATTAGATAAAGACAAAGCCAAATAAGTTCTATATGTTAATAAACATATAAATATATAGATAATGATGCAAAATAAGTAAGGATGTACATATATGTATTTCCTATATGAAATAAAGGGAGAAGGAAGACAAAAAAATACTATTGATCAATGGTGTCTTCTGATCATATTCTCTTCATGTGAGGATCTGTCTTAGAAGCCAATTTATCAAAACAAAATAATCCACCGTTTCTCACACAACTGTGTTGCTCAGTCTTAAAAATCTCCCAAATCCACTGCTTTTTAGGAATTTTCCTGAACTGGAGATTACTTTAGACCTATGTGAAAATTCATATTTATTGGCATCTGCATTACTCTCATCTATCACGTTAAAACCTAAAAGTCTGAAGGTTATTTTCTTCTAAGCTGTCTTCACAGATTGGCAATGGTTTGATGTACATTTTCACTTCTCTGGCAAATGGTTATGCTTGACATCATCATGGAAAGACATAGAGCAGTTGCACTCTGAAACTTCTTGAGATGCTTGCTCCAGGCACAGAATGTGTTCTGTTACTTGTATACCACTGGTGGTATTTAAACATGTTGCATAGAGTAATTCAAATAATTTACATGCTGCATTCAGTAATTCAAGGCATCTGTTAAGGAACAGAAATGTTAGCTTTATATAGACTTAGTCAAAAAGTCTTCAGAACTTATTGCTTGAAGTGATTAGGGAAAAATATTAGATTGTTGAAATGAAAGACTTTTCCATACTGGATTAAAAAAAAAAAAAAAAAAAAAATCTAGGCCTAATGCATGAAATCAAGTCCATTAAAGTGAAATTAGCAACTTGTATAACTGAACAGAACCAGCCATGTGGAGCATGCCAGCTTGTGCTGGTGACATGATTTCCACAACTGCACTTAGAAACCCTTCGTGCTCGTCTGGAAATCCTTCATGCTCACCGGGTCCTTAGAAAGCCCATGAGAGCTCCAAGGACCAGATGGGTAAATTTGAGCCCTCTTGTACATTGTCCCCCGCAGGGAAGCCAGTTCTCACACTTTGAGACTGTTTCGTGGATTGAACCGAAGTTCAGTTAAAATCTTAACTAAAATGTCAGCTTTCATACACTTTGGGTGGGTTTAAAATTATATTATTGCTATAAAACATAGTGGCATACTAATATGCACTCAGGTTCATGAAAGAATTGCAAGGGCTATATTCCTGAAGATAGCCTGGTGTAGGATTGCTTGGACATAGCTATCAGTTTCACCTGGACAATGGCTTCAACTTCCAAAATATCTTCCTAAAGCTAGGATTTTACTTAGCTTCACTCCCAGTTCAGTAAAGTATTTCTTCTGTATGTAGTAAGTGGATTGAGAAAAGCTAGAGACCTGCTGTGTTTTAGAGAAAAATTAATAGCTCTTATTGGATTACAGTGTTCTCTGACTTGTGGAATTACTTTTGAGCATTCCAGAAATTTTATTGCAGATGTCTCATCTCTATTCTGAATTTTGGACATTTTTGAAATAGTTTTCTGTTTTGGGGCTTTATAGAAAAGGCTGTATAATCTTGGTGAATTGGTTCAAAAGAAGTCCACATGAACATTTTCATTTCATGTGGATTAATATCCCCCAAGTTTAACTTTGAGTGCTGAGTTCAAACAACCCAAAAATTCAAATGAGAGCTCCACCCATATCATTGAATTTTGTCTGGGAAACGTTTTTCCTCTTTGAGTCATAACCAGCATAATAATGAGTAACAACTGGTTTCCATCCAAACAATGAGTGACCTGTTTTTGCTAAAAATTAGATCTTTATCTGGGAAAACCATAAATCTTGGTGACAATCTTGCTCTCACAGGTTTAAATTTCAATCTTTGTCTGCAAGATTCACATAAATATTTACTTGTTTTAGATGCAACCTGCTTTGTGAATCTATTTATTTATTCATTTATTTTTACAGGAATGATGATTTATTCAGTTTTTGTCGTATGATATTTTTCTGTATGGTATGACTTCATCATAAGCTTGAATACTGAGTATGGCTTCTTTCACAGTTTACTGCCAAAGGAAATATTTACAAGTGCAACTGGGGAAAGGGAGACTCTATGACTGCTATAAATTTATTGCTGGTTAAAAATGTGTCATGATTCTTAGTGGTGCCACATCTAATTTAGAGCAAATGTAAACTTCTGCATAGACAGTGCTCTGATATTCCAGTTAAATCTGCAGAAAGACTAGTTACTTGGATGGAAACATATGACCTCATTGTAAGATCTGAGTGTTAGTATCAACACCCCAAAATTCATTGGGGAAGAGTTAAAAGTCAGTCATTCTTCTACAAGGGTTTCATCCATACCCTACATCTTTGTTTATTTTGGTTTCAAAACCTTTTCAATAAATTTATCCCATATGTATACTTAAAATTTAAGGGATCTCATATGAGTGGGTTTTTTTCCTTTTTTTCCCCCCTCAATTTTTATTTAGCTACCAGAAATCTAATTTTTGAGAAATAATTTTTTGTGCTGCTTGATATTTGTTTCTGACGTTTCCTTACTCTTATGTGTTCAGATTTTAGTTCAGAGTACTGATTTCCTCCAGATTCTAATCCTGTATTCCTCTCTAATATCTTTTTCTGCTTGTATATATGTTTCATTCATGTACTAAATAATTCCTCAGTTGTTTAGCAAGATACTATGTGTAGAAAAGTCAGACTTTAGTATGTAATAGCTTAGTGAAGACAGACTTTTTTTTACATCTGAAGTTGATAGGAAATTTTGAAAATGTACAAACATATTTCTGAATGGATATGACTTTATTTAATGAAAATAATGAGTATATACATTGTGAAATGAAAATATATCATTATGTACGTAGCAATAGCTAAATAGAGAATGAAGCCTTGCTTTCCTTCCAAAATGTCATGCTCTATGAACAGCCTTCAAATTTTTCAAACAATCTCTGGGCACTTACAGCACAATAGGCCATCTCTCTTACCAGAGTAGGCCTCCTTAACTTCAGTGGAGGCTTCTGAAGACCATGATGATACTTTTTTTTCCTCATGATTGGATGTGTCACTTATGGAAACACTGGACTTTGTTCTGCTGGCCATACATGTGTCTATACTTATGTGAAGGCAACACATCTTTCCATTTGTACAGTTTCTGGAAAAAAAGAGTAGCCAGAGGTGGCATGTTGCTACTTGAGCAGTATTTTCACTTTTTTCCTGACCACTTTCTCAACAGAATTTTAATCACTGAAAAAGAAGTGGCAGTGTGAAAGATTAATTATTCTGGGAATAGCAGCTTGATTTTGGACACCATCTTTCTTCAGGCTGTTGGTCTGTTGGGTCCTTTGGGACAGCTGGAACTCCTGAATGTCATGTGAGTGTTACACTTGCAACTTGATTGTGTGCTGGAGTGGAGACAGTAGTTTCCCAGGAAAAATGGCCTTATAGAGCAGCCTGCAATAGCCAGGGCATTAAATCTGCTGCTGCTCCTGGTTGGTATCTGGTGAGCCTTTGAGAAGGAGGGGAGATAGATGGAAGCATGATGGCTGAAATGAGTTCTCATACTCAGGGACAGGTTCTGTACTCCTGCTTTTGTACATCTGTGCAGTGAACAGAAAAGTATGATACCTGTGCTGGTTTTAATTTACTTAGTAATAAAAAAAAAAAAGCCACAAACTTCAGCAGTAGAAGAAAACATGGATGTTTTCTTATAGCTCTTGGCAGTTCTGTATAGACTTTTCTGAAATGAACGTCTCATCTTCATTCCTGTTGCTATCTGTACTAACCAGCTTAAACTAGTACTGATATTGTAAAAATATCTTAGTTTGCAGTGTAGTCAAGCCCTAAGCCCTTGAATGGGCAAAAAAGGGACATAATTAAATTTCCATGAAGAACCATCTGAATAACAAGAAGGATTGCAAGAGCATGTAGCTCTGTTTTCCTCATTTGTCTTTTTCTTATTTTATTTTAATCTTCCAGAATATGTACAAATCTCAAAGCACTATTTCTTGCTTTTTGGAAAGTATTTTCTCCACTTTCCCTACTGCTTTCCCATTTTTTGTTACTTAATTCTAATCATTGGAACTAAATGCCAGGAGGAAATATTGTTATTGGATTCATATAATAAATTAACAGATTTTTCACTGCTGCTATGCACAGCTGCTCAGTGTGGATTATGTGTAAAAGAAGCTATCAGATATATTGCATGAGGGATTAAAATACCCTTTTGGCTTCTGCTCTCAATAGATTCTTGTAAGATTTGAGTAACCTTTAAAATAAGGGTTTTGGATTGGAAGTTCTGGGGGAATAAATAGTTTAACATATTATTTCACCATAAATAAGAACCTGGATTAAATTAATAAAGTCAAAAGAAATTCATTTGTATAAATCTCAAGATGTGTCTGTTCCTCAGCAGAAAACAAGTGCTGATGTCACAATTCAGTATTGTGATACACTCTGCCAATCTTCTTAGCTGATTTTTTATAAATCGTTCATTACTCTTTAAATATATAAAAAAAAGAAAATTATGTTGCAAATTAGTACAATACATTTTTGTTCTTTTTCTGTCCTATTCCATAGCAGTTTTAGAAAGTTAGCTATAAATATGTTCTTATTTAGAATTAATCATTGTTCATTTTAGTGTTTTAATGATTAAATGTGTTCACACAATTATGTCTAATCTATTAAGCATGAAATGTATTCAAAACATACATGTTTCATACAAGTCTCTAAGAGTGAAGTATTAAATATAATAATATAGGAAAATTTAGATAGAAAATTCAATTTAAAGTCAAAATGTTACAACTGGGAATTTTTTTCTCTTTAAAGACTTCAGTAAAAGGTATTTATTAATTTCTTCACTCTCTTCTGACTTATTTCCTCTGGAGTTATCAGACAAGTTTATTTTTTTTCTGGCACTTTTGATGCTTTTTCTAGCTTTTTTATTCTAGCCACTTTCTTATGGAGAATGCACACAGAAGCCATATAAAGTTGTTCGATAATTTCAACTATAGAATTTCATTTGTTTGCAAGTCAGCCAAACTTTAACTGCTTGAACTAAAATGTTGCCTCCCATGTAATTACACTGGTGATGGAAGGGGAAACAAGTTTCAATCAAATGTGATTTATCTGGGGCTTTTTGATGATGGGTACACTGTGTCTGATTGCCGAAGTCAGTAAGCATTGCACTGAGTTATAGCTTCTGTCAAAAAATACAGTGTGGTCATTCTGATGTCAGAGATACACTTGATGTGACACCTGTGGGTATTTGGTCAAATTGTGAACCTTCTTAAATCTCAAGTGTCTCATTAGAACCACATTCAGAATAGAGGCTATTGGTGTTTGGAAACTATCTGAATATTTCATTTGAAATGGGCATGTAAAAATCCAGGACTGGAAGATGTGAGCAGAATTTTCCTTAGAGTTGCCCCTTTCAGCTGTCAGGAACTCTTGTAATTTTAGGTACTAGAAAATAGATGTGAACTTGTCCATTGTATTGCTGCCTAGAAAGGGAGGATGCATCAATGTGTGGGATCAACAGTTGTGAAAAGCTAAAGGAAGTGTAGAAATGACAAGGAGATTAGGATGAAGGACTAGGTGAAAGCTAGATGAAGATAAACACTTTCCTTAGGTGTATATTGGACTCTTAACAATAGTACTCTTGTCCCTGAGATGTGGAAATAATAATGCCAGTAAATCTCACAGAGGTGCTGTCAAGAGTGTTCATGACCATTCCAGTATATTCAGGTATTATACACAGAACAAAAAAAAAAATCACAAAGAAATAGATAAGAACATGCATTTCCTGTACATCATGCATTACAAGGTGCATGATGTACAGGAAATACAGGGCTCCATACTGGGTGATAGAAAACACAAAGTATCAATTACAGTATTAAAAGTATCTTTCCATTATAACTACTAAATAAGTAGGTAACCTATGGAAAAATAATTGTAATAATGGTATTTTAAAAAAATACCTCAGAAACTGTCAGATACTTATGAAGCCCTGATTCATAAAGTGTCATCTAATCTTAGCAAAAAGGCAAAAGGAGCAGTCAAAAATCAGTAAGATATTTATATGTTCTGAGGCTTCCAGTTATCACTGTCTAATGTCTTTGTAACTTGCCTTTTGCATACTGTCTCGAGCATAAGGAACACGCAAAGGAAAGACCTTTGCATCCTGGCAGGAATTCAATGTGTATGTTACTGCTCTTCACACTATTGTACAAGATTTTCCAACCTTCATCTGAAGACAGACTTTTTTTTTAACACACCCCTTAATCCACATATGTGTTTAGATTACATAGAATATCTGAAAGACTTTTAGAGGTAAATAATGCTTTATTATTTCAATATGTTAATTAGAAAATATTGCTATTTTAATTGCAGAAGTGTGTATTGTTGACAAAAGAAAGAGAGCCTAATGTACTTTGAATGTCCTCTGTTGACTGATTTACCTTTAATTTGCAGCACATTTTCTTTACACTAGTTTATGTGCTTAGATGTGTCCTCATTCGACTTTTGGCTCAAGCAAATAACTCGAGAAATGAAGGATATGCCTGCTGAGATCACTTCCTGCTGAAGTCTGGTTTCTTGGCTGGGAAACTGGCTTCTCTTGTTCCTGCTGGAAAGTATTTACAATGGGGATGTTGTAGTATAGTGGCAAAGTTATTCCAGGACATGTTCATGAGTATAAATAGACATATGAATAGTTATGCTAAAGAATCATAGAAGGCAATGAAACTAAAACCTGCTCATAATAATTTTCAGTCTAGGTTCCGAATTGCTGTGTTAGGAGTCCTATGGCCAAGTCATCACTAAAGGATGTTGGTATCCCAGACATTAAATGGCTTTTATGAATAGCCAATTATCTAAATACCTTGAAAAGTTATGGTGATACACCAAACATTATTCTTGTGAAAGCCGTATGTATGTCAAAATTCCTTTGAGGCAGGGTCTCTGTGTGGTGTGCTTGCTCTCATGCTGCTGGTCCCAGAAGTGCTGCATGCAAAAGTGCTGGAGCTCAGGAGAAACAGTGTCTGCAAGGTATGCCTGTTCTGCAGAGCAGGGCCTGGAGGCACAGGCGCAGAGGTGAGGAGCTGGAAAGAGCTGGGAGGAGAACTGGTGTTTAATTGCATCATTAGTCTCACCCGAGGACTGTTAGAACCATCCTGCACCACCTTTCCTAAAGTGGTTACTTTAGTGGATACAAAAGGTTGCTTTCAGGGGTTGAATCTGTGGTTGCTTCTGTGTACAATCTTCAGATATTTCTATTGCTCAGGAAGAATTTTTTTTTTAACTGCCCTGTTTGGAAAAAAAAACCAAACCAGAAATCTTAAGCAATGTGTAACCCATTTTAGCTTTTGATATGAGGACTTGTGTAGTTAAATCTAATGGCACCTAAATCTAATGATTTTCTGTAGTTGATATTCTAGCATATTTACTTATTACTCATTAGAAAAATGGTACTTTGACCTTTTCTTTTGACCTCTTTCAGACCTAACCATAAGATTTTGTTGTATTCTTATTACCAAAGTTATTTTCTGTGTTCTGCTCCTTGTCCTCACATCTCTTATATATATCTACTTCTTTTAAAACCCTGGCAATTGCAAAAAAAATTAACAATACAATGATAACAAATAATAGCTATTTTTTTTATTAAATATATATTTTTCTTTCTTTTTCTTTCAGTTGCTGTTCTACCTTTCTGAAAAAAACACCCCAACAAATAGATCTACAGGAATATCATGCAGCTACTATTGACTTGTCAGAAACATTCCATTAAGTAAATGATTAAAAATTAAGGAATTCCTTTGTCTTTACAAATTAATGTGTTTGTAATGCACCGTTATATAATATATACAAGAATGTACAAATAAATACGTAGTTCCTGCTCATATTACTGTTGTCATCATTGCTATGTTTTTCCCAGAAACAGATTTGAAGTCCCTCTGGCTTATTCCTTTTTCTGAGTTAACTGGAGTGTTGGGCAGCCTGACAAGCAGATGAGATTTCTAACTCATGACTAGTTTGTGTTTATCATCCCCCATGCCTTTGGTATTACCTTTCTCTCATACAGAGGCAGAGTTTTAGTGCATTGGTGTGAACTTTGAGTCAAAATAAGGTGCTCCAGCCCGTGTCCTCCTCTACATAACACCGCCCCAGCCAGTGCTCATGTTAGATCTCCAAATCCCTTTGTACTTCCATGGCATGTATGTGCTAGACAGCGTGACTGTTGATATTATGGATGTTCTTAAAACACTAGCATTAGATTGTGATAAAGGAGATAATACCACCATTTATTTCCAACCTTATATTGGTGAGAAAAGAGACATATCTCCCCAGTCCCTCATGAAGTGTATTGAGCTTGGTATTTGAGCTATTATTCCAGTGCAGCAGAAAAGTCTTGGTGAGAGATGAGAGTGCAGTATCAGTAATATAGGCACTGTGCAGTTCTGTAGAGACAACTTGCCCTTTATATAGGTATTTAACATTAGGAAACATTTGTTCACAAGAGCAAAAAGACCCAGTGGAAAGGCATCTTTTCAACTGGCATATTTTCAACTATTTCTGATGAATTAAACTGACCTTTAGAAATACACGTCTGGGCTGGCACCAAAGCCAGAGTTTCTATTTTTTTAGTGTGTGTGTGTGTGTATACACGAAGGAAACATGAGCAGGGTTACTATGAGCTATTGTTTGTGGCCAGGCAGGTGCCTGCAGCAGGGACAGTCGGCGTGCCCAGCGCTGAGCGATGGCAGCTCCCCCGCCGCGCTCCCTGCCCGCGTGCAGAGCAGCGCGAGCCGGGACAGCGGCACTGCCAAGGCGTTTGAGGCTGGGAACACTGTGATCTTTCTGAAGGCTACCCCGGCATTTCATGGATCTGAAAGGTTATGTTGAATTATAACAATATCTGTAACGACCCACTGGGGGAAATAAGTGGGGGGAGCTCTTTGGGCGTTTGGTGGGTTGGTTTCTTTCCAAGAAAAACATTCCAAGTTTAACATTTTCATTTTAAAGACTGGTGCAGACAGAAAAAAATTCCAATAAGAATTAAGAATTTTGTTACCTAAATGAAACTTTATATACATATACAGACTTCTGTCTTGTATCCAGTTGTCTTATAAGTATTTGCTGTATTACAAACAAATCAACTTAGAGATGAAAGGTCATACATTTAGTGCTTAGACTGAAGACTATACCTTCAGAGAAATTCAGATTGTGTTCGTAAACTGGAGGGATTAATTTTTTTTTTTGAGAAAACTTCAGTGTATAAACTGGTGGTTGTGTTGAAAATCCACACTTGGAAAATCTTTGAAAAACTTGGAAAATACTGGTTGGGAGTTATTAGAAGCTGAGGCCCAAGCTCTTTTGGAGGTGGAGCTTGTGGGAGAAGAGAACTCCAACAGAATTTCCAAAACCTGCTTTATAGGATAAGCAATAGAAAATATCAGTTCCAAAGCCCTGATTCATCTTGATTTTACCCACCTGAATGAAATGTTTAAATTAAAACTAATATTGTAATCAGCTCTCTCTACACAGAGTACTGAAAGTAAGAAGCACTTCAGGTAGTAAGGCAGTAACTTCCAACAGGAAAACCTTAGTTTCTGTAGGTGCTTTATTTAAATTTCAGTCAAATCTGCATACAAGTTCTTTTCCTTCTCTCTACTATCTTCTTTTTTTCATTCCCCAGATGGGGAATCCATCAAAGGTGTGATGGAAAAGAAACTATCTTGTGTTTAAAGTGTTGTAGGTCCATTGACAAGAGAACTAGGTATAGGATCTTGCCACAGGAATGGGACTTTTGCCAGGAAGTAGCAATGAAGAAAGAGTACAAAGCCTTTACATATTTATTTGCCTCGTATCTCCTAAACCCATATGCATGATGAAGACTCAAGGCTAGAACAAGTTCTCAGAGCAGACCACCAAGCTGTCAGCTAAGCTTCAATGAAATGTTAAACACAAAACTTTAAAAATTCATTTGGACTTTTGAACTACATTGCAGTATAGCAAATATTTTTCCTTTTTTTTTTTTTTCTGTGCCAGAAAAGAATAATTGCCTTTGTTGGAACTAACAGTAGCTGGCCTGTATATAAACATTTTTTTAGTTAAGGGATGTTTGAAGGTTGCTTACAGTTACCTGTTGTCTCAGTTATGTGAAAGACTGGGAAGAAGGAAACTCAACTGATGCAAAAAAAAACCAAAACCAAAACCAAAACCAAAAACAAAAACAAAAAAAACCCCTTCAAATCTATTTGGTTAGATTGAATAATTAATAGCAGGAGATAAAAAAAAATTAGTATAAGAAACAGCATACATATTGCATGTTTGGAGTGGAGCAACAGATTGTTTCAGGATAAGTATAGGTATAAATATTTTGCAATGATTACTAAACCTTATAACAACCACAAAGAAAAAGAATGTCCATGCTTTTATTTGGCAGCTGAAAACCATTGTGAAATTTCCAACAGGTCCACTCAAAGAGTCAGGAAAAGAGTGCTGCTCTAATGGCTGCCTGTCACTTGTTTGGTGTTCAACTGTGATGGGAAGATTTCAGAAAAATACTATGCCTGAGTTTTTTAACTTTTTGAAGCAAGAGTTAAAAATCTCATGATTTTGTGATCATGAAGGGCAGAAGGGCAGAAGGTGGAAAAATTAAGGTACACCAGATTCTGCAGAAGCATTAAACAGACAATTCTCCATCTGAAGGAAAAAGACGTAGTACGAGACTGAAAAACAGTATTTCCTTACAACCTGACTGTTTTATATTCTGTATTAAAGCAAGTGCTTGTAAAATCTAGGAAAAAACCCATCTGTTTAATATACTGTTAAAAAATGTAGACTTATGCTCAAAAAAACTTTCTTCTTTTTATTTTTTCTTTCAAATATTTGTATTCTTTTGAGCTGACATGTCCCTTTATTTTTAAAGGGACATGTCAGCACTAATGAGTGCTGACATGCACATGCTGCATAAAACTTGCACTAATGAGTTTAATCTTGAAATGGTCAGGCAGAAATTAAATTTCCTTACATTGCTGTGTGTCTTTATAAGGACACTCTCTATGACAAAAGGGAATGCCAAAGAAAATATATTATCTTTGTTTATTCCTAAGGAAACCTGTACTCTGCCTACTTATGTTGATAAAGCTATTATTGCCTCCTACCTGATATCTTATTTTTGAAGGCTGTCTTTCAATTGCCAGGTGACTGTTTCATTTTCATCACTGGGAATAGCAAAATATTTTAATGATGTGTTGCAGTACCAATCCACTACATGTAAAACCGGAGGTACACTACTTAAGTGAAAACTCTGCATTAAAATACTGGATTTTTTTTTTCAGAACAATAAGGCCAGGATAATGTCTTCTATTTATTAGAACAATTTATCTAGATTTTGACAAATAGTTACAAAGCATTTGAGATGCAGTGCAGCTGTACTACAAAAAATAAAAAAAAAAGCACCTCTTCTTGGACCATTAGTGGTGGTTATTCTGAAATTATCAATCGAGTTAATTTAGTCTATAAAATTAGGGGACATGAAATTAAAAAAAAAGGCAGATGAAGGCTCTTTACACATAGGTCATGCAAAGAGGTAGAAATAAGATTGTCTATCTTAGCACATGCAAGTGGAGATTGCAGTAAAACAATGTTTCCTCAGATCACTGTCTACACTTAAAGTGACACATGTTCAATGACAGAAGAGAATGTCAAAGAAAAGAGAGGATCTGTGAAGGGATAGGAAATAGAGGAGAGCATTTTCCCATCTAGCCAATCTATCTCCCAAAAGTCTAATACAAGAAAGGAAATTTAAGTCAGACCTAGGAGTATTCAGCCTGCCTCAGAGCAGGAATTTTAGAGATTTTATCAGGGTTAAGGTGGATAAACACGAGACACAGACAAAACCCACCCCAAACCCTAAAAATTGGTCTACTTGGGGAATTTCTGGGAACTCCTGAAAGAGCAGTGTCCTTGGCTGTTATTCACACCAAAGAGTTTTCCCTGCAGCCATTCTCTGTCTCAAGTATTGCACAAAATGGCTACAGCAGGTGGTAAAAGCTTTCTGGTAATCTTTTATTCCTCTGTGTTTCCAGGTGATAATTGAGGAGCATAGTTCATTCTTATGGCTCTGCGATTTTCCTGGCTCTTCTGCCAGATTTGTAACCTGAAAATTTGTCTTATGAACTCTTTGCACAAGCCCTCACTCATGTTCCCAGTTTGGAGCTGTTGTCCCTGGAGAGCTGCACAGGGTGAGGCCCCATCACTGTTGCTGTTGCTCATCAGCTGTGTGAAGGATGATTTTTAAATTGCTTAAGATGCATTTGTGTGTTTCTACTTTCAGTTGTGTGTCCAAAACCTGCAAAGCAGATCTGTATCTAAGAGATAAAACCAAAAAATATAGAATAAAAAAAAAATATGCTACTCCAGACATTAAAATTTCAGATTTAAAGTACCTTTCAGGAAGATGGGCAAATAAAGTGGGTGAAAATCGTCCTAGGCAAATTCCAACAAAAATACTCAGAATTGTGCCAAGAGCAAGACTGACACAAAAAAATCTTAATTAATTCAAAGATTATGCATTAATATAGTCCACCCAAAACTTTCTTATTCTTTAGTAGAATGCTTTGAAGAGGACAAGCACTGTTTAAATACCACATATTAGTCATTAATACTATGAGTAGTGTTGTTGACTTGATTTGAAGAGTTCCATGTGATGACTGTTTTAAAATAAATTACTGGTGAAATAACAACTGAAGAGTGTATGAAAGAAGCTCAAAACATTCAATCAACACAGTGTTCTACATTCTTCTTGAAAACACACTGATTTTTACTTTTTGTATGTCTTTCTTATATTAAATGAAAACATCTGTCTGGGATTTCTGAAAATCTGGAGAACAAATAGAAGTGAGACACAGCATTCCTATCTTTCAATTGTACTTTTTATTAATTGCAGATCAGACTACAATCCAAGATCCAGGTGCAGTGATGTGTTTAAAGGAGAGGGCCCAAAACAATCTACACATGAAATGTGTGAGAGCATGCCTATACCACTCTGGAGCAACAAAGGGCCACGATTGCTCAGTTAGGTCCAGAGGGACCCTTCCATCCAAACCTCACAGCTCAGCACTCTCACATGGTCTTGAGGCCAATAAGGTGGGGTTACACCAGTGCTGTGCCCCAGGAAGGAAGCCACATATCCTTGCCATCAGTGCTTAGGGATAGTATTCATCCAATTTTTTAAAATTTATTTAAAAGTATAAATATATCAATATAAAAGTGAGAGATGGTTTTAGAAGCCAGGTTCAGATTTAGAACTGGTTTTCTTCACAGGAGAATGAGGATTCTTATTCCTCAGATTAATTCAAGCCCTTCTTGGTTTCTGCCATTCAGTGATTTCATTCTCCAGGCTCCTGGGTGTTCACCCTTGATCATTCTTCTACCAGAATAATGTTTGAATTATGATTATATGTACAAATAGAATTTTCAAACAGTGCCCATGAAAAAATCTGAAATTAAAGATTGAGTACATGTGATTCATACATCACGAAGCATGATTTTAAACTCAGAAATACACTTTTGAATAAAACCTCTGTTTCTTAAATTGAGAAAAATATTTGTAGACTAAGCAAGAAATAATTTTTTAAACTAATTATTCATTAATAAAAAGCTTTTGTACAGTTTATTCCAGTTCTCTTAGGTCAGATTATTTTACAATTAGATTACAGGATGTTGATTATTAGGATACCATTTCTTCTCATATTCATTCTACTTTTTTTCTTTAGTAACTTGTTAAATACATTCCTCAGCATGTAATTTAGTAATACAATTCTTATCCTACACTAAGATGCAAGGAATCCAGGCTTTTAATTTGAAATTTATAGCTTTGTAAATAGATTCTCTATTTTTGTCATTCCTGAAATAGACACTTGTTCTTTTCAAGATATTCTCAAGATTGAATTTGGTCTTAATTTATATTATGCAAGTAGTGTCAATCTTTGCTTTTAATAATTAAACTTTTAGTGGTGAAAAATGTTTTAGCAAGGTCTAATGTGGGAAGTTTTAACCCAGTTAAAGAAGATAAAAGTTGCAAAGGATATTGTGTTCATTCATATAATGCAAGTGTTTTCTTTCCTGCTCATGCTCTTAAGCATCTTTAATGAACACACCTGCTTTATTAAACAGTATGCTGTTCCTAAAAATAAAGCTTAAGTTCCTAAGGAAAAGAAGTTTACTGATGTCCTGATGGTAGTAATACCAGTCTGGTATTACTACCAGTATTGGTCACATAATATTACCAGTTATTGGTCACATAAATTCCAGAATTTCATTAGAAGTTCAAATGATTTATTTTTAAAGGAATCCCACATAAAAATAAAGCTTGTCTTCAAATCTTGAAGTCTGCAAAGGGATCTGAAAAGAACAGTTAGTGTTTAATTGTTTCATCCCAAATTAGGTAACAGCCTTGCTGGGAGACAAAGGAGATTCTGCAATAGTAGTCCAGCTAAAATACATGACCTTTGCTCCAGACAGGGGTGACAGATAATTAGATGCAATACCTACTAGAATAACACTTTAGAATTGAGAAATGAAAATTGCAAAATGATGCTTAACAAAGCCTAATGGTCATTAACTATTTAATACTCACAATACTTTTATGAGAGAAAGTAGTTTTATTTTCCATTTACATTAATTTCTTAATGCAAAATTCGTAAAGGAAATCAGCATATTCTAAGACACATGCAAGAAGATGAGCCTCATCCTTGGCATGAGGGCTCTGCACTTCTCTTTCTACAAGTCTTGAAAGCCACAAATAAAAAGAAGAAGTGAGGTGAGGCAGAATGAAGTGATGTAAAGGAATTCTGGGGGTAAAGGATCCCGAGGTTACAGCACATCCACTGGATGCCAGGATTCTCATGTGAGGACAGGTACAGAAAGTGAGAAAAAGGGAAACCAGGGTAAACTGTATGACCTTAATTCAGATGTGTAGCTACCCTTTTTATAGATGAGTGGAAAGGTCTTGACTTTTTTCCTTGATCCCATACACAAATGGTAAACCTTACTACCAGGCACTGCAGATTTTTAACACAAATATTGCAGCCAACTTGAGGCACAGCACTTCTTGTAATACTTGAAAAGTGTCAGGGCCACATTGCAAAGCTTTTTAATCCCTTCTAAAAGTATTTCTGGAGTATGCTGTAATCCAGCTCTCAGGGATTTACAGTATATATACAGCTTTATTATCTCTGTTCCACTGTTGAGCATACAGAAGTAGAGATGTTGGCTGACTTGCCCAGGGTCCAAAAACATCATGATGACAAATGTTTTCCTAGTTTCTGTTGCCATTGTACTCATGACATGAAAATGGAAAAAGAAGAGATTTAGAAAATATTATTTTGTTATCTGTGAATTCTCTTACACTGGACTTTTCAATTTACATTTTTATTAGCAAATTATTGTCTATACTTCTTAATAACAAGAAAATCCAACCAAACAAACCCAAACAAGCTAGAATATGTTTTTTTTTACACTATATTTACGTGTCTCTGATTTGAGTAACGACAGGATAGTAGTCCTTTATACAGTAGTCACCTTTATACAATTTTCTGCTAACAATTTAAATAAGATAAATCTTGGTGTTCTGCTAGATATATTTTTCTTGTTATTCTATGCATTACTTACTACATCCATACTCTTCCTTTATTACTCTTTTATGTGGTTGTAAATAAATTCCCAAATTCCTAATTAGAGATATATATTTTTTAAATAGGTGTTTTGCAAAAAATGTCTTCCCCTTACTTCCTCAAATAGGAGCAGCCCCAAACCACATGTTAGTGATATACCATCCTAAGGTGCAAGACACAAAATTCATGTCTTGTTTCTTTTCTCTGCCAGTGCAGATTCCCATTCTGGGAAAGAAGATATTTCCAGGTTTTCATTGGGATTTTATATTCACCTCTAGCCTGGGAATTTCCCAGCAATATCAGATTTGTAAACCACAAAATTTTGCAGTTCAAGAATTTAAACCAAAAAATTTTTAATAGGTTTTGTAGCATGTGATGAGACTTCTAGAAAAAGGTCTGATATTGTCTGAAGACATTGGTTTTATAGATGAAAGGCTACAACAAGCAGTCATAATAAAAATGCAAATGCTTTAAAGTATTCTAAAATGTCGTTTTGTAATAAAGGTGGTGTTTGCCATCCATATAGTATAATGTTTTAGTCTAGTGTAATGTTTTATTGCTAGTAATTTGGTTCTCCAGTTGGAAGGTAATGAAGCCTGCCCAAAATG
This sequence comes from Onychostruthus taczanowskii, assembly GCF_017590055.1. Taxonomy (NCBI): domain Eukaryota; kingdom Metazoa; phylum Chordata; class Aves; order Passeriformes; family Passeridae; genus Onychostruthus; species Onychostruthus taczanowskii. Next base: position 8,899,100 of record NW_024499573.1, read on the forward strand.
ATTTATAAACACACATGTATAAATATATTGTGCTTGTGTGACTCCTTGTATGAAAATAACTAGGTATTCAGCTGAGATCAGTCCTTTCATAAGTCCTTCTCAGAACTTGGCTACCATGAAAGAGCCTGATTTTCATATGGGAAATGTACGGGTAATAAATTAAATTCACTCTCTAGATGTCATTGTGGATATTGTAGATTTTTCCTTTCTATCCCCTAACAGTTATTTAAAAAATAATTCTGTTACTACAAGATACATTTTTCTCATATGTCAAACAGTACAGATTTAACAAAAAAAACTTTTCTACAACAGTACTTTATTTCATTTCTTCTTACCTGTAGTAAATACAGCAGGAAAAAAAAGAAAAGAAAATTATTATGTAGTGATCTAAACTAGAATTAGATGATTGTTAAACATGAATCCTTCATCTGTATAGGATCAGAGATTCCTGTACATGCTTGCATCAAGTGTGAAAATATAGCTTCAGGAAATAGCTACCACCCTATCCCTGTGTACTCTGCTGAACAGTGATGTTGTTGATGGCAACTGGAAGTGGCAAACAAATTAATAGACAGTTGTAGAAAAATACGGGAAAGATATGAGCTTGCTTTGTTGCCCAAACTCTGCAAAACAAAGACAGTCTGTCAGCCATATTTGAAAAAACATTGTGGTTGGTTTGTGTGTGGGTTAACAGCATGAGTGGCACCTAAAGTCATTACAGAGATTACAAAAGTGAAACTGAATAGTGCATTAAAGCTCATAACTGTTAGTTCTGGTCACAGGGCAATATTCTGTAATATTATCAACATCAACTCTTTTGTATTAAGCAATGGAAAGAAAAGGGCACACCCCAACTTGACAATTTTTTACAGTCTCCAGATTTGTCAAATACTTTCAAACTATGTTCTTTCTCTGCTTTAAGTTTCCCTGCTTTAGTTTAAAAATGAATGCTTTAGTTTTTATAACTCCTTCTATATTCTTTTGCCTGAAAAATGATCTCCTTTTCCATTTGTTTGGTGTTGTTAGCTACCATCACCTTCCAGGATACTTTGAGAGTGTGCTTATATAATTGATGCATGTTGAAAAAGGCACTCCATGGACCATACCTCACTTACAAAGCAAATTAGTTGTAGCATCTGTTTCTCTTTGGTAAATATATCTAATGATTTAAAAAAAGTAAGCTAGCATTTTTTCACGGTAGTAAAGCTACCACTTTGATGTAATAGAAAACATCTGTCTTTTATTTGAAGAGGTACCAGAAGTTCATTTGTTTGTTTTTAAAGAACAGTAATACTCAACTTTCAGGCAGAAAATTTCCAGCTGACTTGGGCAACAGCAAAAAATTTATGAGAGTAGTGCTAGGGGGTTTTTGCTACAGCTGTCTGTAAATTGCTGTGTATTGCAAGTTCACATTCCAGAATTAGTGCAAGGGCTTTCCTCACTCCCATTCCCCTCACTCCAGGAGTGGGGAGAGAACTTTCCTTTGCATTTTAGCAGTGCTAAGTAACTTTTTCTTTAGACGTGTTCCTGACATAGCACTCTGCTTACTGGAGGTAATGACTAAGTTTGGAGACAGATTCCCATGCAACAGCCAAAGCATGGTCTGAACTCTTCATTTGGATTATGTGTTTTTTATTTCTTCCTGCAAAGAAGTTGATTCGCTGAGTTTGCATCCATCATAATGCATGTGGCCTGATAAGGTGCAGCTGTGGGTCCCAAGGGAGCTGTCAGACTAAGTGGTTAAACCACTATCCATCGTATTTGAGAAGTAGTGACAATCCAGTAAAGATGTTCCTTTCTAGAAAAGAGGAAACATAAACCCCATTAAAAAAAAAAAAAACAAAAACAAAAAAACCCCAAAAAAACTCCCCAAAAAAACCAAAAACAATTTAAAAAAAAAAAAAAACAAAAACAAAAAAACCCCAAAAAAACTCCCCAAAAAAACCAAAAACAATTTAAAAAAAAAAAAAAACAAAAACAAAAAAACCCCAAAAAAACTCCCCAAAAAAACCAAAAACAATTTAAAAAAAAAAAAAAAAACCAAAAAAAGAGAAAAAAATAAAAACAAACTAAAAAAACCCCAAAAAACAAAAAACAAAAAACAAACAAAACAGGAAGACCTGGGGAACTTCAGGCCAGTGAGTTTCATGTCTCTGCCTGGCAAGATGGTGTAGATCACCCTGGAAATTATACTCAGGCATATGTAAAGAAGGAGGTGATTTGTGGCAGCCAACATGGCTTCATCAAGGGCAAATTGTGCATGACAAATTTGGTTGGCCTTCTTCAATGTGGTTACAGTGTTGGTGGAAAAGAGAAAAGCAACTTCTGTCATCTACCTGGACTTGTGCAAAGGAGGGAAGGGATACAATCCAGTGGGCCACTGGACAGCCTCGATGGGATTTTGAGCAACAAGGTCTAGTGGAAGATGTTCCTAGCCATGGAAGGGACTTTGAAACTAGGTGATGTCTAAAGTCCCTTCCAACTCTTCTATGATATGATTCTATGATAATCCAAGTTTTTTCTTTTAGTCCTGCCAGGATATATCTGTGGGCACACCCCCAAATGAGAACTTTATAATGTTAGAAGGAAGGCTGGCAGATCAGAAAGTGGGCTCACACTACAGTGTTTTTCAGGGCTGATTTTAAAGAAATATAAGCTCTTGGTCATTTTGTATTTCTCTGAGACACAAATTACTTGAAAATTGGAAGGTCATGGGAAAACATGGTTATACCCCTACCAATTTCTCATATTCTCTTGCTGTTACATTTGCTGCCTGGGTTTAGACCTCAATATAATCACTCAACTGTTTCTCATCCTCTGACAATCTGAAATAAATATAATTACAAACACACCTGAAATCAATGTCACATAGCTGATCAGCATTGGAGGTACATAAAACTGTAAAGAATTAACAGACAGATGCTGTTGCCAACAGTAAGAGAAAAACATCTCCTGGAGGCAATTTCAAGATTTCTCAGGGTTACCTGTTTAGGATGTCTGTCTCTTCTGGCAATAAAAGTAGCCTATAGTGTTGGAGTCTTTCACCAAAAGTGGCCTTGGTGAACAGCCTCTGTCCTACATTGAAGCAGGGTATGACAAGGCAGGGACACTTCTGATTACACAACTATTGTTCTTGTGTACTTTTGGGAAATTATTTTTATAATAAATCTTGTATGCTTTCTAAGCACACTAAAAGGTCGTTCTCTGTTGTAAAATTTTCTTAGCCTTAGGAGAAACTATAGGGTTAAGACCCTTATTGTAAGAATAGCCACTGAGGATAGCCTTTTGTCACTCACTTGGCATGGTATAGCATTCATTCAGCCCAACTGTTAAAGAAGATTTAGCAAAGTACATAAACATACCCTATATACAGACAGAGGGTATAAAATGGTAGAATAGATTTTCCTTTGGTCCCCTGGGGAAGGAGCAAGGCAGTCTGACCCTGGATTTCCCATATTGTCCCTAAGCATCTGCAGAGCTGCAATAAAGAGAGATCTGTTATATCAGGTTAGGCAGAGATAATGTAGTTGAAAGAGCATGTCCACAGGCACATGTACATGCACATATGATAAACGTTTTGAAATATGAATGTCCCCTTACAGGGCAATCCTGTTAAAACTCAGCACTGCTGGCAGAACACTCCATGTTCTCTGAGTCCAGAACACTTTGCAAATGGACTAAAATATTCCAAACACACTCTTAACAATTCCTTGTCTATGTACCATATTATTCTGAACACTGTGGAGTACTCCTGTTATTCTTGGGCCTCCTCACAGATGCAGGGACTGAGACGTAAGGTCTGGAGCCTATAAATACATGCTTTCATACTTTATCACTACTTCTTTCATTTACATGGAAAAAAATACAGGGAAAAAGGCAGTTTTCCTCAGGCAGCCAGAGTACTTGGACAGGAGCATTGTTGTAGAATCACACAAATGTAATACTTTCTTTCTTTCTTAATATTTTTAAGTTCAGTGTAGGTTTTCTCTCATAGTGCAGACTTTGTGATAACAGCTCCAGCTCAGGACGGGAAAAATGTTGTATTGGGAAAATGTGTAGACAGATCCATCAGATAACAAATAACTGAGTAGAAAGTGAATTGAGAGTGACAGCAGCAGCCCACTGGGGGTTGCAAGCTAAAAAGACAGGAAGCCAGTGAGACATGACAAAGACAGTAAATGAAATTAATCTTCTTCCTGCTGACAACAAATTTCAGGCCAGCCACAGCCACCCAGCTTTGCATTGCCCACAATTATATTCTGGTTAAATACATTTCCAAATTAACAGGAACTTGCTGTAGTTTTCAATCAACTGGATCTGTGATACATAGAAATAAACAGTAGGGTTTTTCTAGATAGGGTTGTAGATAAATTTTCTATAACCCATTAGGCTCGTTGTACTTTGTCTTCCATTAAATATTTTTGATTTAAGTCTCTTGGCTTAATGTGAGACAAGCATGTAGGCTATAACTGTATTTCATTTCCCTCGAGAGACTTCTGTGAGTGGTCACTTTTGCAGAGTAGCAAGGAAATACAAATCAGAACTAAATGTCTGTTTTAAGTACGACATTATCTTCAATTTCTTTACACTGTCATGATCACAACTATTAAACGGAATCAAAGTCCAGAAGGACAACACAGGATGGAAAGGTCTGACTTTAAATTAGCCATGCACTGATTGAATCTAAACTATGAATAACTGGAAACAATCCCACTTGCTTTGACAGGAATAATTGCTTTTATTGGTGCTCTTCCTCTGCTTAGTTTGCCTGGTATTTCTCTATCAGTTGTCCATGACATGAAATTGTTTCTAAAGAGATAATCTAAAGAATACAGTGCTCACTACTAATATGTATACTGCTCATCTTTATAAATGAATATGTTGAATTTCAATGAAAATAATTAAAAATGAGATCTGTGAAACAAAATATATCAAACAATTTTTTTCTCTTTATATGTAGACCTAAATGTTGAGACAGTTATGTGAGTAATTTTAAATATATTGACCTACACAACTTAATCTGAATGAGAATCTGTCCCATTCTATCTGATCAACACAGATATCAGTAATCAATTAATAAACTAATGAAAAGAGAGCATGTTATTCCAGTCTTGCTTTCTATTCTTAATTCCCTTTGGAAAATTATTTTATTTTTCCATTTTGTTTTATTACTTCTTTCACCAACATTGACCACTGTCACACAGATAAAGCGACTATCTGTCAGAACTTTGGTTTTTAAAGTGCTGCTGCTTTCATAGAAAAAATTTTCTAAAAATTAGCTATGACATATGAGGGAAACAGAGGCTTGAAGTTTCACCCAACACACCTTTGTGTGTGCTCGTGCATAAAAACGGACATACACTTGCACTGGAGAAATAAAGAACCATTTACGGCAGATGACAATGGATTCCTTTACAAAAAGGTTAGACAAACATCTGCCAGGATTGCCATAGGTAAAAGTGGATCAAATCAAGCAGATGGACTAGATGACTTTCATACATTTTTTTTCAAGAGTCTGCAAAACATAGTAGTACTGCAGAAGCACCGATTTCATATCATAGGTTAACATCAGTTTCTCTCACTGGGAGCTCCGCCTGAAGTATTTAATAAATTCATCCAGTGATAGAGCTGTTGCCAGAAATACATTAACTTCAAATTCCTCAAAAAGCTAGGAAAGCTCTGAATCAAAATGTCGTCTGAAAAGGACTGTGTTTTGTTTCTCTTAGTAAGCATTAAAAGAAGAGATGGTTGATCTGCATGAGCACATGTGATTGCAGAATAACAATTCAAAAAATTAGGTGGTTATAAAGAAAAAGAAAATGTTTTGGATGTAAAAATAAATTTCAAGATCAAATAGACACCAGACAATAGAAAAAAAATCCCTGTAAAAGTAGTAGGAACACCTTCTCAAATGTATGAATTCTATAATTAGATGAAAGCTGAAAAGAGTTTTAAAAAAAAAAGTGTTTTAAGAACAATCACTTTCTAGGCAGTGACAGATAGAGGTTAATAATATTCCAAGGCATCTCTTCTCTTATCCTGTATAAGGCACCCAATGACAAAATCCTCAGTCTGACTAGGAAATGTAAAACATATTTTGGAGATCTCGGATGAGGTTCAGGGCTGGCAAACCTACTCAGAATCTGTGTGTAAATGGCTGACCCCTCATCCCAAGGCTAAGAACGTTTTGTACTCCAGCCAAAGCATTGTTGTAGGTGATTACATGGAGTAGATGCTACATAGGTTACACAATGATTTGAGGAATTTGTCTTCCTGGACAAGACATGTGAAAATAGGAAGAAAGTCCCAGGTATTTATTTTTTTCTCTTTTTGGTAGAGTCATATATAACAACTTCAAAAGAACAGCAAGTTTTAAAATTAAGCCACATTTAAATTTATTTTTTTTTAAGTTAGGGCAATTTTCAGTTTACCCTTAACACCAGATATCTGAAATGACTGTAAAGGATTAAAGACTTTTTACACCAGGTAATAAGTAAAATGCTGTGTCGGTCCAAATTATTCAACAGATTTTTCAGCAAATATTTTCCTTTTGAAGCTAAGACATCCCTCAAATCATACTCAAATGTCAAAAAAGGATAGAAAAGGGTGAGATTATTATTATTTTCTTATATAATCTAGAAATTATATAAGAAAATAACAAAATGTTTTAAATAAACAGGATAGTCCTTAAAATTTGTGGAACCTCTTACATAAACAAAGACCTTATCCATCAAAAGAGTGCAATAAAAAAAATCCTTGGCCCAACTGAGTTTCAGACATATTTTTATTCCAGGTTCTAACAACACTGCCTATAAAATCTGGTTTTGCTTTAGAGGGGCAAAAGGCAAAGGAGGCAGTCCATCTGTTTTCTTGGTTCATAGACTTACTCCAGAGCCTGGACATCTGCAGCAATCCTGCTGTACTTTGCTGTTTGCACTGGCAATCTCTTGCTGGGTTTCTGTTTAGTTCCTCCTTGGCAGTGTCAGGTTTGCAGTTGGGTTCAATCGTTTTAAAGGTCTTTTCCAATTTAAATGATCCCATGAATATGTGGTACTGTGGAACGGTCCATCCTCAAGATCAAAACATTTTCAATTAAGACATGATGAAAGTATCTGTAGCTCCATTCATGTTAATGTTCAACAGTTACAAGAGAATTACAGCAAAGTGAAGGTTTTTAGCTAGGCATGAATTGTACCACATTTATGGGATTCTCACACGATCACATTTACTATCCACACAGGATAGTAGTAGTACAGTATGGATTTAGCCTGCCAGAGATGTGGGGGGGAAGAAACTGTGCAAGCATGATCTGACTTCCCAGGAATAGCAGTACAAACATGCCACCCCCAACCTCTTCAGTATTTGTTGCCCAGGATTGTTAGTTTTGGTCTAACCTTGATAAATTTCACCATTTATTTATTTCAGCTGAGATACAGAGAAACTTTGCCAAACCTTATCTGAATTAAACATAAGAATCCTTCCTTAAAAAGAGTGAGCTAGAAATGTTGACCTGTATCATAAGAATCCTTCCTTAAAAAGAATGAGCTAGAAATGTTGACCTGTATCTCCACGTATCATTTTATTTCATTCTCAATCTAGACCATAGCCAAGCAGGCCAGTAAGTGAATAAAAAAAGGAGGGGAGGAAGGAGGGAAAAGCTTCATGGTAGGAAAATACTAAGCTTAGTTTTAATCTCTGGAAATTTCTATATGGCAAAAATTCAATATTTGGTCAAAGTACAAATAATTTGCTATTTTTTAATAAGTATCCTGTTGTCTTAGGTCTGTAAAATACAATTAAAAATTTGAGCTTTAAGTCTTAATTTTATTATACTATGCTTGAATTATTTGATAAATTAAGATTTGTCTCTATTGTACCTATTATCTGAGGAAAAAGTCTGTCTAGAATAGTCTGGTGACTTACATTAAAAAGTCTTCAGAAAGTATCTCCAACACATTTTGTCTCATTGAATTTTCAATTTTTTTACACTTCAAAGCTAGCTGAAAGCCAGATAAATTTAAAGATAGCTAACTTTGCAAGGTTTGTGTATTATGTATTCTAGTAAATTTATATGATATTGAATGCTCACCATATTCTCCTGATAGTATAATAATAATGAAGTGCAATGGAAGACAAGCAGCATTGGCTTTCCTCAAGTGCAGGACATGACTCACCAACACACATACATCTGAAAATCTGTGAAAATATTCAGACTTTTTGCATGGAGATTTTCAAACTGTTGGTTTCAGGCAGGAGTCCACAGGAGGCTTTTTCAACAGCCTAAAATATCTACCTTGGTTCTATTTATGTCTTCCAGTCCTGGCATTTCTTCCAGTACAAAAGCAAATGATGCGCTATCAACCCTCCCAGGGCCAAATTGTGACTCTGTGTGTGTAGGGTTCTGCCACCACTGAAACCTCTCCAGCTGTGGTGTCACTCGGGTTGACACAGCCAAGTTAAGGTTGCTTCTGTTGAAAATCCAAACACCATCCACGGTGTAAAAATACCAGTGTAGCACTATGTGTTAAAAAAGAGACTTTGCCATAAGAACTTGGTTCCTACTTAGTAAGCAGGGGTCCTGCTCCCTGCTGCTGTTTTTCCTGGGAGGAGGGATGTCTGCCTCAGCGGCTGGGTGAGCTCTGGCAGCCTGTGTCTGCAGGGGAAGCTGTACTTGCAGAAACTCCTGGCCTGGACTGCCTGCCACAGCCATGGACAGTCCAGGGCATCTGCACATCCCTGCTCTTGGTAGCCAGGACTGGCTGCAGCAAGCCCAAAGAGGAACAGCAGAAATAGATTTCAGAGCTTGGGATAACAAAGGCAGCTTAAGATGAGTTAAATAAGCTGTGAGCAGAGACCAGATGTAAACTATTTTTCAATTCTAAACATCTCCTCTGCCAAGTATTCTAGCTTGACCACCCCATAGCTGTTTGAAGCAAATGGAACTCATTTTTCTCTTCTTTCTTTCTTTCTTTCTTTCTTTCTGTTTTTTTAAACAACAGATGGCAAAGCTATTCACAGTCTCGTTTAGACTAAAGTTTGCTGTATTGTAAACAATCATGAACTGAACTTTCAGTCCAGCCATTCCTCAGCCCTCAAATATTTTTATGCTACATATGATAAAGTGGTTCTCAGAAAAAGTTCATGTGTTGCTGTTGTTCCATTGTCTAGTTGTTGGGATTAATTGTGTCAGGTGGATGAACAGCCTGCCAAACTCCAGGAAGCCAAAGAGCAAAAAACTTTGTGAGCTTTTGCTATTACCACTTTATTGCAGAGTAGATATCTGTGCTAGAAACTGCAGATTGTGATATTGCCTAAGGGGTCTAGAGTATAAAGAGCAATGTATTATAGTTTTCAAGTTCTGACATAATATGCTTTGGTAATTTTCTACTTTGCAGTGGGGTGACTTAACATGACAGCTATGTATATAAAATGATAATAAGTTGATCTACATTTTCTGTTTTGTATGCTTTTGGAACTTGAACAGGGCTAGCTCATCCAATTCTGCGCTTTCGCCAATTTTATTTTACGAAATGGCAAGATACTAATTGTGACAATGGTGAAAATACAAGTGTCTTCATGATGAAAATCGTCTTACATACTTCTATTTAAACAATTTTATTTGAATATTACAATATTACAAGCTAAACTTGTTGGTTTTTTTTTTTTTTAGAGACATTTTCAAAACCAGTGAGGTTTCACAGTAGAAAATGAACTCCACAGCCTAAAGGTAAATCTAATGGATTTTCTATTTATAGTGGAAATATTGATATATTTAAATCTCTAGAGGTTTTCACTTTTTTATCATCAAAAAACAAAACAAAACAAAAATTTAAAAACAAGTGCAAGTTCTATCTAAAGATAAATAGTCAAAGAAATATTAACACCATATATCTCGTGCTTGATAAGATTTGGGCGATAGTTTATAGCATCTGTCACACTGGGAGAGAGAAGGAAGAGATCCTGAATAGCCCTGAACTTTTGCTGTATCCTGTGAGATGACTGTATTCATGCTTCACTGAGTAATGCTAAATAGAAAAGTCTGCTAAATTCTTTGCTCTTTTCTCTTCCCTATCTTGATCAATCAATGAAAATCATTACCTAATATGATGATCACCTTGATCACACTGAATAGGCACTCAGATCACAGAACTGTAAAATGTAAAGAATACAATAACCATTAAAATATCTAGAAAGAGAACTGAAGATGAGTAGAGAAAAAAACCAAACCAAACCAAAACAAAACAACAAAAAACCCAAAAGTAAACCCCACCAATAAACCCAACTCAAACAAGAGAACCAACAAAACCCCAAACAACAGCACTTTTTAAGTATTGCAGAGGGTTAAGGTGCTTCAGTCCTGGCCAGTAAAATAATTTCTGAATTCAATACCACACCCTGCATAGGAAAATTGGGAACGCTGAAGGGATTGCTGTAACTTTCCAAAACCATGGAGATATTCTGATATCAGAAAAATACTCCTAATTATTTATCTCCATCATATGAAAAACTTTCTCAGAAGCTATTACAAAAAGGATTAGGGAATTTGTTTATCAACAACTTAAATTCTCTGAACATTATTGAGGGAGTTGCACAAGTACCCTGTCAGTATGGAAATAGACATGTGATAACAAAGAAAGCCACTTGCCTCTTGTGGCAGACAGAAGTGAAACCAAGACACTTATTTACAAAGCAGGGAACAGAAATTCTGCAATGATTCCTTTTTTCCTGTTTATCCCAATTTCTGTTAACCCACATTGGGTCATTCAGTCTTTTGGATGCGTGTCAGAGGGCTGCTGGGCTGGTGCGAAACGCTTACAGCTGTTCTGCAGCACAGTCACTACGTCCACCTGGCTTTGACATCAGTGTGAGTGTTACTGCTCAGCTTTCTCCTGTAGAAAGAATCCCATCTCTTTGCATCCCTTGGTGAGACAGCCCGATTACAATAGAACTAATTAACAAATATTTCTGTCCCTGTGGATGCAAAATACAAATGAATGCACTTCATAAGGCCCTAAGAGAGCTTCATACATGTATGCACTATTTTATATCATGTATAAGTAGCAAAACCTTTACATAGTTGCAATTATTTCAGTGATGTGATAGTAATTGTCAGAGATGGAAGATGTTTTCCTTGTGGACAATTTCTAGAGAGACAAACTCCTTTACAGTGCAGAGGAAGTGTCCACTCACAAGAGGTCGTCAGGCTTTTGGACACAAATCCTGTAGGACACATAGGGTGTTGTTTTAGCTTAATTTGCCCCTGTAATATTTGGGAACTGGATTTAGTTTGGGCTTTGCTTGAAGGACTTCTCCAAGAGAATTACAAAATTTTTCATATATTTTGAGATCAGAATCCCATAGTCCAGATTGGGATGTGTGCCTGGTTATGTGTGGAGTTCAGCTGTTGACTGCTTGTTGACTGTTGCTTGCTTGAAGAGGATACCAACAGGCTGCAGCCCTTTGGCTCTGTCCACATTCTCAAAAATGCACCCCCTATTTGTCCATAATTTTTTGTTCACTAGTCATGTATATTGCACATTAGAAATGAGCCTCAGGGAGCTGTGACTGCTGCAGAATATTTGGATTCAATGTTGTAAGACACTGAGCACCTGAGCCACACTCCATAAACCTATGTAAATACCCAGGGTAGAAGAGGAGGGATGCACTTAACCAGAGTTAAATATTAAATAAATAGTAAAAAACCAAAACTTTATTCTCAATATGAAGTCCAGTGCAGGCCAGGGTGACAATTACCGATATAAAGTCAGTTATTTTTGTCATTGCTGCTGCTATAATCACATAAGCAAGAACCTCACTATAGTTCTAATTACATCTGCAGCTACCAACATACTGTTATATACCAGCTTTAAGAAAATGGAATGAAACTGAAAAAAAATTACCTGTGAAAATATTTCTATGCAACTTTGATACAAGTCATGCTTCAAATTAACATTGTACAAAGCTCTGTAACATATATAATGTTGCTGTTGTACAAAGTTTTGATGTATTTAGAAAATGAGAAAATGGTATCTATGTAAAAAAAGGACAAAAATATTGACTGAAAATTATAAGGCAATGAAAATAGATTTCTGTACAATTTTTTCTTTCTTAAATGACAGATTTTTCTTTGGCAGTTATCAAAAAGACTCTGGAATAAGAAAATGAAAGAAACAAATATTCTGTTTATTTACTAAGACATGAAAATATGGGTTTTTTGATTGTTTGTTTGGGTTTTTTTTTTTTTGCTTTGTTTCTGAGCAGAAGAATGAAGAATTGTCATCATAAGCAAAACTTCATAAACAAAATGACTAAGATTAATTTCTTTAAACTGTACTTAATTCTGTAGAAGAAATGCATGATGTAAATTCTTATTCTTTTCTCCCAGAATTAATGATTAAGAGTAGATTTTCATTATGAAGTACTAACACAAGTTGTTTCACTCAAAGATAAAACATGGAGAAGCTTATAAATAGAAATAACATTTTATATAAGACTACTTAGCATAATGAAAGCAAAATAAAGCAAAACTGTGGTTATACAAGATTATACCATGTTATCCTCTTGCTGCAGGTATTTTTTCTGAGCTTGAAGTATGAATTGTGTTTCAAGCGTTGTGAAAACTTTTCATCACTACTTGTTGATCCAATGAAGTATAATGCTTGTTGGTTTGCTTATGGACTTTGCTCTGCATATGTCCTAGCTGCAGAAAATAAAAAGAAATATTGCTTACACTTACTGATTTTAGAAATACATGAAAAATGGGTTTGTAAACATAACTCTTTCTTATGAGGAAACATATGGAACTGGTTGGAATTTTCTGTGAGAACATCCTTTCTGATGCTAATGGGACGTTTTCCACATGGTGAAGATTTCTCCTCTGCATCCAGAGAGAGAGAGGTGTAGTGAGTTAGTTGTTTCTTCCAAAAACACAGAGATATTTATGCAACTATAGATGACTAAGAAAAAAATCCACATCCTCATCCTATTTCAATTCATATTTATCAATGCTGACATTACTATAACTTCAGAGTCCCAGATAAATATGGTCTATAACTACACCAACAAAAGTCCTGTATTACCTTGCATTTTTTCTATATTTGAATAATAAATAATGTAAGACACTTCTATTGGGAACTGATCAAGGGAAGAGGAAGAATGTATTTTGACCCAGTCAGTTCTCAGTCCTAATGCCCAAGATCCTGACTTAGCAGATGAATACCTGGAGCAAATGTCTAGATTTCTTGTAAGCTCATAGACTCTGGTAGTATTCCTGACTAATGCAGAAATCTTTTTCTTGTACCTTTTTTTTTTTTTGGTCACCCAAATGGTCGCATGATAATTGCCCAAAACCAACATAACATTTTGAGACAAATTTTCCAGCAACAAAAAAGGTAATTTCATATACTTGATTTCAGTAATTTGAAACAATAATTTGCTTTCAAATATGCTCAAAATGTTCTTAAAATGAAAGCAATTGGGAAAAATAAATTGCTCATTTATCCCTTTAAAATCACCAAAACTAAAAAAAGAAAACAAATCCCAAATATTTTCTTATTCCACCATTTTAAGAACTTTGAGTTTTGATGGACTAAAACCCATTGTTTCAAATGGCTATGTCTAGAAATTCACAGAGACAAAGTATTCAGTCCTAGAATTTGTAATTATGAATATATTAAGAAAATTTGTTTTATTACAGCAGATGATTCCTTTAGACTGGATTTTCTGAGTCAACTCTCTTTGGTGAGTGCAATGTCAGGAACTCCATGGACCTGTTCTAGTGACTGCCAATCTATCCCTTCTCAAAACTACAAGACACTGAGACATGAACTGAAGCAAACAGACTACAAATAATATTATCTGAGGCTTTTCAGCTACTAATTTTATTTGTTCACTAGAAATTTGCAGACCTTGTGGCTCAGATATGAGAAGTGGAATATTCCTAATACTATCAACACAGATGTTCTCCCAGTCAAATGTTTCAGGAACATGTGTCAAGAAAGTAGGTTCAAAAATAAATATTGAAATAGATGGTGGAGGATCAGGGCACATTTTACGACTACATTCCAACACTAAAATACTTTGAAGAATTAGAGCAATAAACAAAATTCTTCCATTTTTATAAGAAAAACACACAAGTGAAATTAATCTTAAGTGAAAAAAAGAATATATTAGAATAATTTAGTTTTCACAGTTTTCTGGAAGAAAGACTGATTTTTCCTTTTTTTTTAACTAACTTAAACCAACAACATATTAATAAAATTCTCTTAATTGTAAATATTAATAAAGAAGCATTGAATCCAATGTTTCAGCATAAATATACGACACTTAAAATATTATCCTACAGTGAACGCCTGGGACTGCTGAAGCTTCTAGATTTTAAGGAGTAACTTCATAGGCAAGTTATAGCAGAAGGATTTCAGCCACTTTGTTTCCAACTTACCATTGAGCATATCTTTTATGAAGACATAAAAAGCCTTTTCTCATAGCAGCAGATACTTCTTCAAAAACATACAAGCTTTTGGCTCAGCAAACCTTTAGTAATCATAAAAGGATACTAGAGTTCAAAAATTTCTCTAATTTCTTTAGTTTTTTTGGCTGGAATGACATTAGTAAAAATGTTTCCTCATGCTGAAGCATTTCTTTCCATGTAGTGTAAAAAAATTTTTAAAAAATGCTACTCTATTTAGTATGACATCTAGGCTTATATAGAACTAAAAATTTGTGCTTGCTTGGGTTACTGCATTTTTCTCTAACTTTCAGAATCAGGATTTGGTTTGTTTTTTTACTGAGTGTTTATTATTTATTTATTTATTTATTTATTTATTTATTCTTCCACCCCTAGTGCAGCAAACATCTTATTTGTCCTTGGCTACTTATTGAAAAAAAATTATAGATGCTCCTCACACTTTCCTGATACCTTTCTAGGAAGGGCTGACTATTTTTTATTTCCTTAGAAAGTATATTTTGTCATAATGATTCATGGCAAAGAGTAGTATAAAAATTTAAGTGTAATTAAACAGCTCTGTCTCCTGCCCTTCTGAGTTTAGTCACTGAGCTGAGAAAATAGATTATCTATAAATACCATAACTTCCAATCAGTTTAGCAATGCTTATTACATCTATTCTGTGGGAGTTCCAACAAGCCAGTTTTCCCTATTTATGTCTGAAGGCTTTCACAGTAGCCCTGTGCTGTTCTCTAAAGTAGATATTTCAAAGGCAAATTTTGGTTAACTTAAGTTAACTTAAGATTTGAAGCAACCTTAACAGGCTGCATGCTATACTAGAAAGGATTTAGGCAGTTTCTTAGTATCCTTGAAAACATGTATACAAACCAATAAAGAAATGGCTTCACATATTCTTCACAAACCCATCATTGCAGAGGGTGGTTGTTAGGAACAGGCAAAGGAGAACAAGTTTCCATAGATTTTCCATTCTGAAGAGGCTGCTGGTGATGAGAAAGAGGATAAGAGGGATTGCTTAATGGAAGACAAAGGAGTTCAATGGCTACATCCAGAAAGGACTGAGTAAAACTCTGAGGTACTTTTCATACTATGAGCTCTGTATACATAAACACATGCACCCATACAGCTCCTTGCTTCCCCTGAGATGCCAGTCACCTGCATTCTTATCTGCACACTGCACACTAAACATGAGTGTGGAGAAGCACAAGGGCTGTGACAACCAATGCAAAGGTGTGTAATCAGTACTAGAAGGAGCTGCTATACCTTTTAAATTAACATAATTGAAGTTCAATAACAATGCTTTTGTAAGTGCTGATACACGTCAAAACGCATTAGTTTCAATTTAGTTGCTCATTATTTTGCTATCCAATAAAGAATGTTATAAACTTGTTATATATATACTGGATGTAGCTAAATAAAATAAATTGTAATAAAGCAAATTGGCACACCCACTACAGAATCAGTAATAAATATTTACAGCTGAGAAAGGCAATGCAACTCTTGAACATAATGTTTGTCAGTGAAAGTATTATAGAACAGGTACATAGTGAAAAAATAGTCACTGGAAGGTCCACAGTATTAAAAATAATAAAAAAAATTTAAAAAAAATAAAAAAAAAGAAAAAAAGAAGGAGAGTGCAAAGGTTACAGGAATGTTAAGGAGGTGATAGTCTGTACAGAATCAGGAATCAGCAACATCATCCAGGAAGACACTCTCCCTCAATCTATTTAGAAATCAGACAGAAGAAACAATTGCAATGCCTTTGAAATTTGAAGGCGATAATTATTTACATTTGACACAGGAATTACATACGACCCAGTGAGCTGTGTGCTTCTTTTATTATACGTATTTGAGCATGAAATATTAATATTGTATCTTGCTATGAGAATTATTACGGGACTTTGAGTCTACCCTAAAGTCAGAAATGAAGATTCTCAGTTGCTTAGCATCACCAAAATAACTTTAAGATTATCAAACTTTTGAAATACAAGTGAAATAAACCCTAGGGAGTGAAAAAACAAACAAATCAAAGCCAAGACCAAACAAACATTTCATCACAATAATTAGATAAAAATGATAAAAGTAAAAGAAAAATGTTTAGAATATGTATAGTGCAACTGAGTTTCAAACTTAGAGAAGATGATTGGATTCACTGAGTGGAGAGATTTCTTACAGTTGTACATTCCTAAATTAACAAAGCTAAACAAAAAAAAATTGAAAATTTTATATAAACCAAGTAAATAGGGAAAATGGTTTTCAAGAACAACAAAAAAGAATTGCAGTAGCAGGTATTTTATTCAGATGTACCCCATGGTACAAGCCCATTTCCTCATCTCTTGGGCCACGATAACCAGACAGCTATATGTAACTGCCTTGTGAATGCCTACAGCATACACACATTTTCCTTGGTTTTTTTCTTATTTTGTTAATCTTTTTTGTAGTACTGAAGATCAATAGGATGGACATTGGTACTCTGCAAATATTTAAGATGTTAGCTCCTTTTCTAAAAGGAATTAAAAAAGGATACTATTAATCACACAGTTCAGTGTTTCTGACAACAAAAACATAGCAGAATAAAAATGAGCTATAACTATCAAAAAAGTACTTCAGAACATCAGAGGAAGAAGGAAGGAAGCTGTGAGAAGTGAAAGCCCCAGCTCTGCACTTGCTTTAAGGTCTGAGAACCAGTTTGGGACCCATCTGTACTTTAAAGCAGGTGTTTAACACTGAGGTACTGACCTATGACACACATTGTGCCTCAGTACCTCTTGGATCAATGACATGGAACAGGGAAGGACAGGGAAGGACAGGAAACAGCAAAGCACATACACCCTGCAAACCAGCTGTGCATTGACAAAAGTCTTATTTGCAAGATTTTTGTAGGTGTGTTGAAAGCAGTGTTTATGCTGATATAATTGTATATTAGTATAAATGGCATAATGGTGTCCTTATCAAGTGTGTACATAGTCATTATGTTTATAATTCTTCTGTCAAAGGAGTCCAATAGAAATGGGGTGGTTTTGTACTCGACTCTGAATATATGCTGTTGTGTCAGCATTTCTGAAGGTCATAAATATTGGTACAGGTATTTTGCGTGCTGCATGTATGCCTAATATTGTGGGCATAGAGAAGATATTTCTTATGTTTGAAGAAAAAAATAGAGGTTTTTTGTTTTTTCCATTAATTCATGAAAGCCAAGTGTTACCAAATATACATGGTATGACAAGTAGTCTCCAATTTCCGTAGAATGAGATAAATCAGTAAAATTCGAAACACATAATAATGTCCCAGTATATCTATTTCAGTGCAGCACAAAAAGCCTAGACCGGTGTGTTGCTAATGACTAACGCAAGCTAATAGCTGTTTGTGTACTTCAAGGTGGTTGAAGGGCAAGCAATTCAGTTTTTGTAGCAGCAAAAGTAAGTCATTAACTCACGGAAATATGTCAGCTAACTTGGAGACTAAATAGTAAATAAGTACTTTATTTTTCAAGGCAAAAGTGCACACATTTGGTTTAAATGAGTTTTGTTAATGACAGAGATAGGCAATTTTACTATAGAAATATAATCCCTAATGCTTATAGAAACTTCCTAAATCTCTGACATGCTTGAAAAGCCCCGTATTTTTACTGGACAGATATGAAAGAAGCAGTCTGTGACAGATGTCTGAACAACCATTCTTGAAGAACAAAAACCAAGAAAAAATTCCTTATTATTTGACTGCCCTACAATATTGCAAAGTTTGTTTTGCCATGCTGAAATAATGTGCACTATGGAAAAAAAATCTTAGGGTACATAAATAGAAATTTTATTTAATTTTGTCAATACTTAGAGTTAACCTAAGTTCTTCACAGAACCCTCTGGTCTACAGTCATAGTCAGAGTTCTCTGGGTCAGACTCTGCTTTGTCCCTAGCTGCCTTTCACAAGAGGTCAAAAAGCTTCTACCTTCCAGAAAGATGTTGCAGTGATCTTATTAAAGCTATGAAGTGAGGCTCAAAGATCTCATTAAAAATAAAATAAAATAAAATTTAACATGGAAAGGAATAGCCACAAATATTTGATTGTTTGATTATGTCTTTGCTTGTGATATATTAATGACTCCAAGATGTATCAAGACATCATTTTGGATAAATGTTATGCAAACTTATAGAAACCACTTGTGACACAGACAGTAATTACAGCAGCAAGTGCAGCATTGTAGAAGAAAACAGTGGTAGTGGAGATGAGTCTTTAAAACAGATAATGGTAGAGTGTTAAGGCCTGACAGGGTATATCTTTGCACTCAGCCATAACAAGTTCAAAAGCTACCTCTGATAGATGTGCAAGAAGAGGAGTATGAGTTCGTCAAGGCTCACCCTTCCCCCGGCATGTCCTGTTGCCCTGATCCTGCCTGGAGCAGCACACTCTCTGTATGGCCTGCAGTCCTGATGTCTAATGTCAGCACTTCTCCAGACCTGACTCACTGCACTGCTTCAATTTTTAGATTTCTTTCATGTGTTTAACATATAACAGGAACAAGCAGCCTCCCATAAAATTGAGTTCCCCACATATCTTCAAAGCTTAGTGGTTCTTCTATACTGTGTTCATGGCACCTTTCACAAAGTTATCCCTATTGTAATTATTTTTGAATGTTTTGCTGTGTGCTTTAAAATATATATCCTTGTTTAATTAAGCATTTGTTTTTGAAACAGGTTAATTAAATGAGCAGAAATACTTTTTTTATTTTTACAGTGTACTAAAATAAGGCTTATTTTAGTTTGGTTTAGGTAAATTAAGAGGAAATGTGAGCTAAATGAAGCAAAACAAATGAAAGAAATAAAAGCAAAGCCAAGTCTATATGCTAAATTTATGCCAGCATAGCTAAGTAAATTTGGCACATTAAAAATCACTGCACTAAGCAACATCACTATCCTAGCTAAATAATGGTAGCATAAATATGCCAACAGAAATGTCCTCACTTAATTGTTTATTTCATTCAAGTAAAATCTCTGACAAATTGTGATGTTTATATAAATGCAAAGAAATTTCCAAAGTGGAAATTGGAGTAAGTGGAAATTGGTGTAAACATTTTCTAAAGTTTTCTGGTTTGTGTTTTCAGTATGGATAGGCTATCAGATTCTCTAATTAAGTGTCTGAAATTGATTCAAATAAATGTAAGACCACAAACAAACATTTGGAAAACTCACTGGAATTGTGATGATAACCACCTTCAGTCCTCCATTTTTCAGAGAGGCTGCTGGCCTCCCATTCAGCATTGATTTTGGAGCTGCATTATACTGCTTTATAACCAGGATTAAATGAGCAGGAAGAAAACATAAAAAGAACCTTCCCCCCCCCCCCATGATGCCTGACTAAATGGTGATACTCACTGATGCAGAATGTTGTATAAACCAGGGGTATAAACAATTTTGAAAAGTGGCTATTATGGTGGACGGGCTCACATTAAACATGTGGCTTGGTTACAATAACCACGGCAGGAGGCCTGAGAAGCGCAGGCAGTGGGAAACCATGAGGCTAGAAACATTAGAAACACTCCCTTCAGGCTTGCTCAGTGCCCTGAGCCTCAGTAGCCCCTGCTAAAAGACTTTTTCAAGGCTGTTATGCTGAATAAGGGGTTTGCAAGCCTGGCCTGCTCACTTTGCAGGAGCAAAGGAAGCGTTTGTGTAACGGCCCCACCATCAGATCAGAGGTGACAACGGCAAATCAGCCCAGGGTGAAGAGGCAGCACTTACCAAGCACATCTTTCTCTGTCCCTTTAATACCTTGCAAAATTTTGCATTTAAGCAAAGCCAGAGCACTGCGTCTTCTCAGAAGATGTATTTGTTTTAAGAGCACTTCAAGTAAATTTCCACATTATGATTTCCAAATAAGTATTCCCTCTGTTACATGTAGCTTCTGTCCTTTGTCTTGTCCTAGGAGACTTGCTTAGCCACCATAATTCCTGACAGAAGGTGTCCAACTGCATCTAGTTCAACTCTGATTTTAAAGACTCAGGCCAGTTCATGTGTCTATGTGTACACAAAAAGTTCAATGCATAAAATCCTATGTATACAATTCTTCCATAATGTAAATAAATTCCATATATCTATATATTCCATATAGTTTGTTGAAGATCATATTTATCTCCAAGCTTTCTTGTCCCAGATATGAAAAAGACCTCATATATTAAACACAATCAGTCAAAAACTGCTGTTAGGTATTCTGAGGAAAGACATCCTCTGTGTAATAGTTTTTAATATGATGAAGAGTGAGAGATTTTATAAGTTAGATGTTCCAATATGTTGGTGTCTGGGCAATGATTGTTTGTAAAGTATTGAGGGAAACCATTACTGCCCATTAAGGTTTAATGAGAGTTCCTCCCTATGGCTTAATTTTATACAACCTGATTTATTTTGGGGCTTTCTGATTCTTCTATGATAATTAAAAAGTAGACACATGTTAAAATGTTAAAAGGAGAGGAACCACTGTCAACTTTCTGAACTGGCAGCAAAAAGAGCCTATAGAACAAGACCCTTACCTATAGTCTTGTCAACACTTAAAAGTGTTGATGAAAACAATATTGAAAAAATGAAAATTTGAAAAGTGTTCTCATCAACACTTAAAAGTTTGGCTTGGGGCCTTCAAGGGGATTTAGATTAAATGAACAGCCTCATCACATAATAAAAAAATATAAATATGTCCTTATAAATATAGTGCAGCAAAGACCTCAAATTAGTTTATCATGTTTGATTTCCATACCCACAAATGAAAGTAAAATCACTTATGGTTTTCTGGAAGAACTAGTAGCAGAGTGAGATAGCAACTTTGAAAGTTTGTGATATTTAAAACAGGTAAAAACAACAAAGAAACTGCTGTAATTAGCATGTGTAAAAGTGGCTATGAAGTTCTTACAGGCCTGTCATTTTCAAAATCCTAGAACATAAAGTGATTAATAGAATTACAATGTTTCAGTTACATTGAAAATTGCTTCTTGATGTCGTCCAACATAGTCTGCACAGACAAACTCTCAATTTTCCAATTATTTTTCTATCTATTGTATAATACACATGACACAGTAGGGCAGTGACAGAATAAATAGAAACTGTGGAGTAAAAGGGATAGAAACTCATAAACTGTAGCATTTCATACCCATCACAAACAGTATCAAATATGTTTCCATGGTCATATAGGAATATCGTTCCACAAGTCAAATCTTGAGTGGTGTTATTTGGCTTGCAGATCCTAAAGCTAAGTTGATGGCTGAAATCAGAAAGTTTAGTTCCAGGAGTGCAGGGATTTTTCTGCTCTGTTCCACTTTTCTTATTTCCATAAGAAGGTTATGTGTTTAGAGAGGAGATCCATGAAGTAAGTTGTAGACCCTGATGGCATTTCCATCTGCTGGTCTCATTGCTCCTGCAGAAGGGACTTTTTCTCCCCAGATTTATCCTTTTTTTCCCTCCAAAAAAGAACATTACAGTGCTATTACAATGTGGACACAGTAAAGCATATGGGAAGTATAAAACATTGTGCATGAATGGTGATATATCAAAAATCAGAGAAGCACCACTGACTAGTTATTCTCACACTTATGATGAGATTGGTTGTTGGGAACAATAACCTTCCATTCCATGTCTTTGCTTGGTCCATTTTGATGTTTACAATGCTTCCACAACAAAAACAAAAACGAAGAAAGACAGCAATATTTTTTTGCACAAGGCCCCATTTTCGCCTGTAATTTAGTTTAGAGCTCCATCATTGGTGTCAGTGACACTAATTTTGGTAAGGGCTCATCTCCCCTCTGAGCTGCCTAGGGAATAACACCACATCAGTTTACTATCTTTGGTATTTCGCTGTCGCCCTGTTCTTCTAAGTTCTTCTAAGCCTTCTGATGTTTACACTTTTGTAATGGAGATTTCACGCACTCTTTCATGTAAATAACGATTGTTTTGCATCCCTTTCTGGCGGAGGGGAGAAATTTGATGGACTGTTGGTTTGACCAGTGTCATTGGAGAGGTGGCAATTTCATTCTCCAATCCAGGGCCACTTTTCAAATGCTATATATATCGAGGTCAAGAAATAAACTTCCCTTATTTTTACCTTGCAGGTTCCAGCATGTGTGTCATTTTATTTAATGTCCTATTGCAACATTTTGCCACTACTCACTAGCATCGAAATTGTCAAATAAAATCTGGGCAAAGGCTTCATAAGTTCAAACTTCTCATTTGGACATTTGCTATTCCTCAAACTCATTTTTAGACAAATTTTCAGTATACTACTTACAGACAAGCCCATTTTTCTGGAGTGCCTTGAGTGCTAAGGGAGTTGCGAACTCTGAAAGAGAAATGTTCCAACAAATAGGGTTAATATAAACAGTCTCAGCTTGATTTACAGGACCAGATTGTGGTTTTGCTCATACCAGTTATACACTTGTATAGTCATATCAACATGAAGTGATTTCTTTCTGTGAAATGAATAATTTCTCCTCTTTCCAATGAAAAGAAAGACCTATGAGTTCTCTTATGTTCTTTCCCCTCTTAGTATTTTTAATATTTTTTTACAAGAGCAGACTTATAATGTTTTGTTATGGAGAAATTACAAACAGATTAAGAATGTAGTTCTCCATTTGTGATATGTGATGATTTTCAGTTTCTTTTCTCTTGAATATGACAATTAGGGTCATATTTCAGTAATAGCGACTTCTTTATTAACAGCTGAAAGACCCTGTGATCTTTTTTTGTATCTTTGCTGTATTTTCCACAAACTTGAAAATTTAGGTGAATGTGGGTAACATACCTAGGAAACTATTTCCTCTTTTCAGAATCCCTTTTCAAATGAGAAGTATGACTGGGCTTATAGGAGTCTTGCTCCAACAGCCCAATGAGACTTTTCCCTGGCTTTCCGGCTACAAAATTTGCGGCAAATGCAGGCCTTATGTTCCCTCATTCCTTTTAGGCACTGAGGTGAGTAAGGATGTTCTGCTGCTCATGCCTCTTTACCAATTCCATACCTTGTCAGAATATCCCTGATGACTTTGAATGCTTTGTTATGCAGATCTTTATTACAGAGCTAAATCTCAGCTTTCATTTAGTAACTTTAATTTTTATACAATTTTTCAGACCTCAATATGAGAGTTTTCTGAATTGGAGATTTTCTGACAAAGAGGAGGAATTGTGTTATATCTCAGACAAAATAGTAATTTGAGTAATTGTGATCACAGCAGGGTTAATGTTTGTGTCTATCAAACAGTGCAGAAAAGCGTTGTAGAAAAAGTTAAGCAAATACAGCAGAAGTTCAGGTTGCTCTTTCTGTTAAATAATTGTGTTTGATCTTCACAGAACAAACACAACCATTTTTGATCATAATGATTTTTAAATCACAATTAATCCAGATTTTAAGTTTGATTTTCATGACATAAGTACTTAAAACAATGGTCAACATGTTCTTTATAGGATCATAGAATCATTAAGGTCGGAAAAGACCTCTAAGCTCATCAAGGCCTCCCATTAAACCAGCATTGTCACTCACCAATAAAACATATCCCCAAATGCCACATGCATATGTGTTTGCACTGACAAATATGTCTCCGTCTTTTCCAAAGTTTCCTGAAGCTTTCTGGGAATATCATGCAAAGACTTCTGAGCTGGCTGCATAAAGGCAAAATTGTGTCTGGAGGTGGCAAAGCCACAAGTAGAATCTGACCTTCTCAGTTCTCAAATGTTGACTCTCCAATTTGCAAGTTTGTACACTACAAAGCCAGGCACCCTTGTTCCATATTTCCCAGTCTCTTTTTTCCTGTTCTAGGGTTAGCATGGGCATTTCCTTGTGATAGTGTTAGCCATTTCTTTTGAAATGTTTTTCTGACAATCCTTAGTGCTCTGGGTACAGCATAAACTCTTGCACCTGTAGTGTCTCCAAGGCCACAAACCTGGGAATGTCCTGGTGCTCTTTCACTTGAGGTCTCCCTTGCTGAGGTTTCCATCATGTCCCTCTATTGTGTGGCATAGACACAGCCTTGGGCAGGTGCCCAAAGGCATTTTGAGAGGGAAGGAGGGAGGAGGAGAGAGAGGGGTCCTTTCCTGCAAATCAGTACCGTGACCCACATTTTTAATTTCACTTAGGTGCTGTGGGTCACCCCTTGGTTCCTCAAGCCTCTCAGTACATGTGGCACCATCCTGCCCCAAACGTGTATGAGTGCATGAGGAAAAGGAAGAAGTTGCCTGTGTTCTTTTCCCTACTTGGCACACCTTGCATTACAAGTGAGATTTTTGCCTTGAGCATCCATTCTAAGAGAGAGCACCATACAAATAAAATCAAAGTCTTTCTTTCTGTCATGTCATTAAATAATAATCCCAAAGTAGAAATTATGTACAGCGTCTGCAAAATTTACTCTTTATAATAAATGTTGTCTGTTCTTAGTTCACTTGTAAACCCT
Source organism: Onychostruthus taczanowskii (assembly GCF_017590055.1). NCBI lineage: Eukaryota > Metazoa > Chordata > Aves > Passeriformes > Passeridae > Onychostruthus > Onychostruthus taczanowskii. The sequence goes on from NW_024499573.1 coordinate 8,923,972, forward strand.
CTGGCTTTCATTGCAATAAAACTAATCTTCAAAGTTCTGAAGCAACGTGAAGTTTCTCAATGCTCTGTAAAAAAACCTCACCCAGTTTCGAAGGTGTCTGATTTCAGAAGTCAGCTTCTTGGCTGAATAAAATGTCTTTATCCACCTGTTGAAGTTGTAAATTTACGAAATCTTAAAAGGTTCTTTTTTTCATATGGAGAGAAACTATGATTGACCACAAGTCCTAGGAAAATATTTCTCTACCAAATGAGTGGCTGAGAAGATTAAAAGTAGTTGTCTTGAATAATGTCCAAAAATAGCAAGTTACCTATGTACTTTGTTTATATTTTTCCACTGCTGTTTTTATTTGCATTACCATTGTTCCTGATCTAGATCAAGACAGGTAATGTGCTGGTACACAGACAGATGCATTTCCTTTCCTAAAAAACTGTCTATTTTCAGACCAGAAACAAGAGGTGGGTGTAACCAATACAGCTGGGGGGAGAGGTTAAAGGTAAACTGAAAAGATGATGCAGCTGCATGAGTAATGAGAGTCTAATGGTTTTGATTAAATTAATTTGGTTTTAATTAGTTATATAACTCTTGCTTGACTCTCTCACAATGTGTCTGCAGAGTTGGCAGTTAGGAAAACCATCTCCCTGTTTTCAGATTTCATCTGGAAATTGTTTAGAAACAATAAGCAGCTATACAATGCCATTTTAATGCAGTGTATTTTTTTCTCAGAAGTCTGTGGTTGTACAGTATTGTTCCTCTCATTTCTAGCCCTCAAATCTGGTACTGAGGCACTCACAAAAAACTGTACTCTTTCACAACACTGTATCAAACTCTGTGAGAAATAACTGAATTCTATAAACAAAGACATAGCGTATTGCTATATGTGTCAAATATAAGCATAGAAATTAACCAAATACATCTTGACTGGCTTCTCCCTTCAAATTCTTCCCCGTTTTGTAGGAGGAAATGAAAACTCTGCCATGTGGAATACAAGAGCACACGAGAAAAAAAAAAAATCATAAGACTGAAGGGATGACATTTCCCACAAATGGAGAGTAAAACACTACATGAATAAAGTTGCTAGCTGAGACTCCAAGCCCTTATTTAGCAAGATGCTGTAACCCCCAATATAGTTGCTCTAAAGTTTAAATCCTAGTTCCATGCTCATATTCCTAATTAGTCATGTGCAGTGCTTTGCTGAATTGAGGCCAGTAAGAAGACATTGGTGAGCAACCCCAATATATTTAATTAGTACCAGAGATCTGAACTACATGCTTTTATTTGGTTTAAACTGTTATCTAAAAACCCCACATTGTTCTGCTTCTGATGCATCTTCTACTTGCTTCTTTTATTCCTTTGTGCACTTAAAGAGTTAAGATGGAAATAATGTATTTTCATACTATTTTAAAATGAAGTGGGCTTTTTGTGCATTGATTTTGGTTTTGGTTTGACTTTTGCTGGTTTTTTGCTTTGTTTTAAGTTTATGGGGTTTTGCAGGTTTTTGGGTTTTGGGCTTTTGTTGTTTTGGGGTTGTCTTTGAGGTTTTTTTTTTTTTTTTTTTTTTTTTTTTTTTTTTTTATTTTAATGACTAATCTCTTTTACAGAAACTTTTAAAAAAATGTAAGGAAAAAAGACATTCACGTTTGATTTGGGACTCAGCCAGTGTCAACGTGACTGATGATGGGAACACTGATGATATGTTGGGTGAGTCTTTCAAGTTCTGAAACATGTAGAAACCTGCTAAATGGAGCTGAGCAATCCTGACAGAAGAGCTCACCTGGTAATAAAACTCACTGCAGGGAATAAGGAAAAAAAAACTTAACAACAAAACATGCCAGATTAAAAAATTCTCATCCTTCCGCACATGTTTCAAATCACAGAAGCAACACTAGCTGTTGCAAGTGAATATTCTGTGCACCCCTGATACACAGGTTGGCATTTCTTTTTCAGTAATATCTCCAAAATACTCATTTCTCCCTTTAAAATGATTTGTGGGTGCGGTTTCCTTTATATTTAAATACTTTGTAACTTCTGTTGTTTCATTAGTTGTAAGAAAAAATTCTAACAAATATGTGACCTCTCTTAGTATTCTTTGTATTCACAAAAAAATTTGGTTTGTCTGCCAGATGACTTAGTCAGAACTGGGTTGTAGCTTATACCATATACTGCGTATTTATACAAGTACAAAATTTCAAAGCCAAAATAGTCCAGCAAGGTTCCCACCTCCCCTGCTTTTAGTATTGTGCAAGTGCTTCCCTCCTCCAGTTCTGTTTGCCAGTGTTCCTCTATTCCAGTCTCAGCAGGTGAGAACAGTTTCCTCTGAGCAAACTCTACTCTGTTTCTCTACTGAAACTGAAACGGGGTATGGCTGTTTTATCCAAGCCAAAGTCTGACTATGCTTTCTTGAATATTGCTGAAATAAGATAACAATAGCAGCTGGGAGGTGTTGCCACTGGTTTCTGATCAGACTGAAGGTGCAGAATGTTAGCACATTATGAAACCGTGCACTGGAGTTTCATGGTTACATGTTTAAATTTCCATCCCATGCAGGTATTTATGCAATGGTGCTGCCAGGTCTATTTTTATGTTATTTGGCCATTGCACCTAAGGTGGCAATGCTTATTGCACTTTATTTTGATGTGCTCATATACCCTTGTTGCCACTTTTCTACTGTTTGTTGCTTCATGACATGGCCAGAGGATCCAGATTGTAATTAGAAGAGTTTTTGTGTTTGGTACTAAATAACCATCTAACTAGGATCATCTAACTAGGATCAAAACATTAACACACTAATTAACTTGTTCTAAAAGTGCAGTACAAGCCTATCAAGTTTACCCCACATTTGCATGGATCCCACCTATATGCTAAATTTATGAATTTTACCTCCTCTTCTAGACAAGCTGGACTTTTCAGTCATTTCTAAGTTAATATACATTCAGTGTCTGAAGCCCTCGTGTCATCCTGCACATCATATTCGTAGTTACTAAATATTATTTTGGAAACAAAATAAACAAATCCTCCTGTTTACCTTCGGGGTAGAGGAGAGGGGAAATTTAGCAGCTTGAAGACCAGAGGATATAATTCTTCAAATGGTGGTCTTCTATAAATGCACATGACTTATGCATTATGAACCAGGAAGCCTACTAAAAGCAAGAAGGAATGAGCTAGTGAGAAATATGCAAGGGAAAAATAAACCACAGAAAACAATTGCATCTTTCAGTCATGCAGAAGAAGGACAGAGTGTAACACAGAGTGTAATACTAGAAGTTAATTTAAAACTTGGACTGTATGTAATTTCACCAGACATTTTGCTTGGAAGGTAAAATAAGAGGTAACCACCTGTTTTCCATATTTACTTAACTCTCCTGGTTTTAATCTTGTCTTTGTTAATCTATTTAAAACAAAACCAAACTAATTCATTTAGTATTACACTGTGGCTCCACTGGATTTCTTTAATAGCTTTAAATGCAAGTTATCCTGGCAAATTAATATTTCTAAATAATATTAACCTCCTACTACAAACAACCCCCTCACCTCAAGTCCTCAAACCTCTGTCTTGAAGTAGAGAATAACAAACCTTTAGTTCCTAGCACTGAAATATTTTCTGTGGTCATTCATTCAGAATGAATAAAAAAGACAATAAGCTAAGGACTATAAAAACACTGTTCATAGCAATAATGTTTTTTTAAAACTGTTTCTATCCATCCATCTATCATTTGCTGTATGCACTGTCATTCTTACTTAACCCACTGTATTCTCTGTCTGATTTGGACTGCAAAATGACAAAAGCAATTTAGTTTAGAAGGGACCTTAGAGTGCTCTTGCTTCAGAGGGCAAAACTGAAAGTAGATCAGGCTGCTCAGGACCTTGCCAGCTCTGACAGAAGTGGAGATTTCCTGGCCTTTCTGCACAACCTGTTTCAATGTTTAGTTATCCTTGCAGTTGAAACATCTCCTTATATCTGTCTGGAACCCCTCTAGGTTTGGTCTATGTCCTTGTCTCATCCTCCACTGTGCAGATTCTGGCTTCATCTCCTCAGTGTCCTTGGCTACTGGTTAGTCCCACTGAAGCCAATCCTGCCCCAAGCTGGGCAAGCACAGCCCCTCACCAGCCAATTGCTCCAGCCCACCCATCACAGTCACCCTATGCTGAGCTCACTCCACTTTATCAGCATCCTTATTGTCCTGGGGCCTAAAACTGGATGCAAGGATCCAGATGTAGCCTAACAAGTGCCAGGTAATGTGGGATGATAATTTTCCTTCACCTGTTGGTTATCCTCCTGTTGATACAGCCTGGTGTGCTGTTAAGCCTCCACCGCTGCCAGAGCACTCTGGTAGACTTGACCTCTGGAACAGCTTTAAGTGATAACTTAAACTGATTTGGCAATTAATGCTTTAATTGTTCTCCTCTCAGTTCACAGCATTTCCTGGGTCAGAATAAATGAAACTGGGTACAGAATGTGCAAACCCTTAGCAGGATGTTGTAAACATTATAATTCACCTGAAAATCATGGGCCCTTCACTGTGAACAGCAGAACAGATACTTACAGCATATGATCCAGTCAGTGGGGACCTGAAAGACAGCTTCTGGGAATCTCTGCAAGCGCCTTGGTCATTTAGTAATTTAGATTCTTGCAACTCCACACTTAATGCTCTTTATGTATTGACCACCTCAGTGCAGAATATCACTGATCCTTCTCTACAGTGAATGCCTTCTTTTGACACTTTCTGTCAGGTTAACATTTCAGTGGATTAATGCTCTGTATATTTGGGCAACCTTTGGCTAACATTTATACTATGCTTTATTATGTAACACTGATTGCACTGATGAAATGAAATAACTGGCCTGTAAACTGATCTGCCTGTCAAAGGCTTTTAGATGTGCAAACGTGTATGATTTCCGTCAGCAACATGAGAGGCCATAAAGTGCTGTAACCACTCACAGTGGGGAATGGAGTAGGAAGTGGGACAAAAGGCTTTACTGTGCAGGTCTAGGAAAATGTTAAAAACCAGGCATGTGACTGTTTTAGTAAATCATTGCAGCACTGCTAATTTTTTCTGGATAGTAATTGATTGTAGTTATTTCAGAGATACTAATCAAGTACTTAATTTTAAAATGCCCTGTTAATGACCGCAGGTGAAATCTCCCTCAGAAGATACTATTTTTGCTTTATCCACTTCATCTAATTTATGCTGAAACCAATGGTAGTTTATTACATTTCACTACAGATGTATGTGTGTGTGTGTGTATGTGTATGTGTGCCTATGTGTGTGTATATATGTGTTTGCACATGAGACAGGTAAGGAAGAAGAAAATCCACTTCTGCTTGTGAAATGTCAAAGAAAAAAAATCAATGTTTATGAAATGTGTCACATAAGAGAAAATTGCTGAAAGATCACAATATATTCCAATTATTTTTAAATAAGTGGTGCATTTTTAGTTTGTTGGTTTTTTTTTTTTTTTTCTGAAAGTGTGAAACATTTTTTTTCTCTCTCTTTTGGTAGCATCAAGCCTTCTTCAGATGAGGAAGATTGTGATTACTCCCTTTCCAGTCTGAACTCCATTTTTGAAAAATCCCTATAAATACCTCACCTTTTTTTTTTTTTTTCCTCTTCCTCTTTCTGAGTGTCTCTAGGACAGTTTATAAATTCAGACATTTTTTTCCCTAGAAAAATTTGCAGCTATATGGAAAAAAAACCCCCAAAATTCCAAAGTCTTCTACTGGGAATAAAGGATTTTGTTTTCCACGCTGACTTGTGCAGGTTGTAGTCAGAGGCTTAATACCTTATTTTGGCTCAAGTGCCTTTGCAGCCTGGCCTTCCATGATAACCTCTTTATGAATTGCTACAAAGGACCATGGCTACTCCTAACTGTGCTAAATAATGGGAAATATCTCTCTAAGCAATCTGGAACATGGAACAGAATGAAAGCAGCAGGTACACAAACACTGCAGTGGCTAATTAAATGGACTGTCTGCAGTGGCCAGGTCCAATAGACATCACGGCACCTTCTCTTCAGCAACAGCTTAAGTTGCCAAAGACTGGCAGACCTGTAAAGTAAGCAATCAGAATTGTTCATTGTTTTTTCTTTATTTCCTTCAAATTTTCATGTTCTTTTCATCATAGTTACTTTCCTATTGGATTGCCTGATTAAAGTTCATCATCCTTTGTAGAAATACATCTGCAGAGCATTGCAGCCAAGAGAATCATGTGGAAAGGAACAAAGATTACTTTCTGCAAGACAAATTCAGATTTCATATCTCTATGAAGAAGAAAATAAGGGATCCTGGAGATTAGAATCAATAATGTTAGAAATTGCTGCAGACTCTGGAACCCAGACAAGGTCTGTATTGTAGGATTTTGTGAAAGAGAAAGTGATTTTGCACACTTTCATACAGAAAAAGTACTCCACTACAAAGAGGAATTTTAACTTTTTTGCAAAAATTTTTTACTTGTCAGTGCAAGTGCAGAAAATGCACTCTCAACAGCATAAAAACAATCCTTTAAAATTACTATGGCTTGTACAAATAGATATGCTTTTGAAAAAAAATTAAATTTAATACTTACAATAATGTAATATAAGCCCCAGGCCACTTAATGATTTTGAAAATGTTGTACATCAGGAGCTAGAAAACGCGTGTTTATATATATTTAACTTGAAATATAGGTGGTTGATGTGGGAGACCATGGTCTTTTCCAACTATTTTTTCTCTACTTCAAGTTGAAATACAGGTGGACGTCTGCTACCAAAAGTCAATAAAATCTTTATTGGTTTTCTTTCAGAGTGAGTTTAATTGTTCTATACTGTATATATTGCAATCCTACCCATGGCTACATCCATTTATTTAAATTGCTTCAGAACATGACAGTGATAGATGCCTATATGAAGTCTTTGTTGATCAACAGCAAGCTCCCCACAAAACAGTTAAATACAAGCAGTGCAATAATGTGAACAAATCATTCAGCTAAACAAGCTGGCAGGTGGAAGATCTGGTTTTAAATACTGAGACTGCAATCAGCTGAAGTGCTGAACTATAGGCACTCTTGATTAGCATGTGATTCTAAGAGAAAATAGGAAGGGATGGCATAGAGTGAAACATTTTCTCTGCTAGGGTAAGCCAACATTTATTTATCTTAATTACAGTGGCTTATAAGTAAAAACCCCTTTTGACAAGACTTCCTACAAGATGAAGTGCTACTTAGTTTGCAAAAGAGTCAAGATGGAATGTGAATGTAATTGGAAAGTGAATATTCAGAAATATTGTTTAATAGCACACTTGAAATAAAGATTTTGTAATTCACAGTGCTGAGGACATCCAAGTCATTATACTTATCTTTCCTAGTATTAGTTGCACAGCAGTTTAGGTACCTTGCTGCACTGATGCCACAAATAATAGCATTGAAGTTTGTGTATATTGAGACAGCACAATCTGTTCCAACCTTTGTTTTATTTCTTTCCCTTTAAGAGCTGCTAGATCAAATGGCCATTTGATTTTTTTCTAATATTCTCAATAGAATGTGCCCAGCAGTTTTCTTTGTAGGACAGTGGTTTTGCTTCTCAAAAATGATGGTCACTATACCAGCCAGTAATAATCTGGACTTTCTTTATGGTTGATTTATAAACCCTTCCCTTGTTTTTCTCTGGGGCTTTTTGTTTGCTAGGTTGGTTGGTTGGTTTAGTTCTTGTTGTTGTCGGTCTATTTAGGTTTTTTTTCTTGACATGTTAATTTCTTCCTGGGATTTGACATTTTCTGCTTGAATTCTACTGCAGTCAACAAGGTCACATATATGTGTTGAAAATATCTTATGATCCAGAGTAACCTAATGGAGTGATATGTAGCTTCCCCAACTTGTAAGTAGTGACAACTTGTGATGTTTTATTGAGAGGAAAAAAAAAAAAAATGAAAACATATCTGATTTTGCAGATCTCTATTGAGGTATAAATCACAGTGCAGTATTCGTTGTGTGCAGTAAGAATATTTTGTGGCTATACTGGATTGGTTTAGTCTTCAAAGTCCCAGATGTTTAAGAAGTCAGTTCATTAACTTACACCATCTCAAATATCCTGGAAATAAGGAGGAATTAATATTTCTTGTTTACAAGAAAAAGAGTTACAGACAGGACCCTGCTTCTTAACTAGCCTTCAATGTGACTTACTGGTAAGAGCCTGAACTTGAAAGGGCTGTATCCAGTGCTTAGAAAATAAATGAAGGTAGAGCGGGAAAGGAAGATTTCTATGTAAATTGGGATAATTTCCAATGTGACTCACCCTAAATCATAGCAAAGATTTTGATCCCTTGAAACTGCTCATTGTGCCAGAATTACACAGCTGAGTACTCTCACCCTCTCTTTCACAATCTCACTCTACAGCAGTTTGCCGAAAATAATCATAGTAGTGCTCCACCCTGAAAATAAAATACTGAAATCAACCTGAGGTTACATGAGGGAATTCTGCTAGTCTGAACAGTGAAAACAAATGGGGAAAAAAAAAAAAAAGGAATTACCTTGAATGTAGGTGGATTTCCCAGGTGCCCTTGTACAGCGATATCAGTTTTTCTTTTTATGAGAAAGGCTACTAAATGGCCACAGGCTTGGCCCCATGTAGGCAACCTGAATGCACCCCAGAGCATGTTATATACTTGTGAAAAGGTCAATAATTGATGGCAAAAATTGATTTTTTTTCACCAAAAACTTAGATTCTCTTTGGCAGAATTCTTGAAATCAGTTTAAATGTTAGTAATAATTTCACAAGGCAACAAGTCTGAAAAATACCTTCAAGATTTGCTCAGCAGGTTAGAATAGGGTTGCCAAGATTGTGGGTTCAATTCCTGTATGGGCTATTCACTTAACAGTTGGACTTGATGCTTTTATGTCCAGTCCCGCCAAATCAGAATATTCTGTAATTTTGTGAAGTAAATGGAATGAAAATGGAGTACATCAGCAGGGCAGAGAAACCAGAGAAGCTTCAGGCTGCTCACTGCTCTGAGCAGTCTGTCTTTTCACTAGAGTGTTAGGACTTGCGCTTTATTTTGCTTTACCTTGACCTTTATTTGGGAGAATGAAACTTGTGATCCTATGAGGAACAGGTATGGGAAGAGTCAGGGGTATGAGTCAACTGTTTTGCAAGTGCTGATGAAGAGGCTAAGATTTGCGTCATACTGAGAGGAACCTTGTTTCACAAGGGGGTCAAGATTGTTGTTGAAATTCCTCATTTTGTCAAGGACTCAACCTGTAGTGGTTAATAGAAGATAAATATTTGTTAAGTGAAATAAACCATGAAATTAATAAAAAAAAGAAAAGTGCAGAGACTGATAACTTGCAGATGGGAAGTTATCATTTAAACAAACAAAAAAAAATTGTGTTTATTAGAAAACAGTTAAATTTTATTATGAAATAAAAACTTTTCACATTTCCTTACAGTAAAGAAAATAATTGTAATCTCTGGTCTTATCCTATATGGCAAAAATACTGTCTTAGAATAAACAAATCCAGTATGGTCACATAATAATTCTAATATTGTTGCTTAGCATTATTTTAAGGACGTCATCCATAGTGGCAGCAGCTGCTAAATGTTTCATGTTTAGGAAGAGAACACATCTGAAATGATTTATGGGAATACAGACAGCTTCAGCTGCTCCACAAACACCTACATGGAGAAGGCTAAATCGGGATTCAAGCCCCAACTTTCTTCACGTCTTCACTACTTTGATGCAAGACTGTTCTGAGTCAACAGCATCCCAAGGAAAAAATTCAGGCTCCTACATTCCTTTGCCAAGACTTAAACATTTCCCACTGTGCAGGTTTCCAATATCAGGCTCTGCAACTTTACTCTGCTCTCATCCTGACTTTTGCTGAGCTGTCGTGGGGTTGACACCATGCAGAGAGCTCAGCTGAGAAGGTCTGTTCCAGAAGGCTCAAGGCTGGAATTCTTTGCCTCCTTTTCACACCGTTTATGTTGGAGCCAATATCTGCCATAATTCAGTTTTTAAGACCTAGCTATGTAACTCAATATTAGTCTATTGAATAATATTGACCCTTCAGAGTAGAGACTTCTCAATGGAGAATCTACATATATCATAGTGACATATTTTAAGATTAATCATTCCACTCTAGAGGAGCTTATTTGTATTCTGTTGTTGCAAAAGGGAACTTCTGTGAGGAGCTCAGAAGTTAAATTTTATTATTTAAGTGGTTAGTGCTGTTTTGGAGTTTTGGTTAGTATTGATTGAATGGGAGTACAAACACTATGCAATATTTTAAATATACTGACTTGTTGATGCATGTCAACAATTTCCTTTCTAATCAAGCAGAAGAATAGCCGAACATCTTAGTTCTCCTTTTGCCACAAAATCCTTGAGTTCAGCAAGTCTCTGAAGTACATGTTAAATGTCTCTGAAGTACATGTTAAATGTCAGCTTAACCTTCATTGTAGAATACCCCTCATAGAGGGGTATGGTCATACTCATGGAAGGAAGTTTCCTGGTTCAGGGGAATTCCTTTTGTAAGGATATCTATTTAATCTTTGTTTCCGCATTTCTGCCTGGCGTATCAGTGAACTAGGGATGGGTGGAGAGGAGGCACAGGGAAGTCCTGGTGGTCTGTTGCACTTGCCACTGGTACAGAGAGTTGGCAAAATGCCTGGAGATGTCCCATAGTACCTTTAGGGCCATGTCTACAAATGGGTGTTTGAGCTTCGTCTCCACTCAGGCTGGCCCTGGTTCCAAAGCCACATTCAGACACCACCAGTCTTGAGCTCTGCCATTCAGAAGGGCTCATTAACAGGTGTAGCATTGCACTGTCAGCAGTGACATAGATATTAGTTTGCATGAACACACACAATGCCACACAATGTGAGTTCAAGTCTGCCCAGAGCATTGTGGGTATCCCTTGTTATATGTCTGTAATACACCAGGTAAATATTTTCCAAGCAGAAGTACTAGGTAGTGTAAGGCAGAGTTCTGCTGGCTTCTTAATATCTTGAATATATAAGGGAATGTTAAAATTTCTGGTTTTGTATGTGGAAGGTTTACCAAGAGGTACTTGCTCTTAGAAGCAATAGCTTACATTAGCTCAGTTCGAAAAACACTTATGCATGTGATTAGCTTCATTCATGCAAGTGGTCCCTGTCCAGCTCCATAGGACTACTCATGCATGAAGACCCCTCATGAGTAATTGTAAGATTGAGGTTCATATCAAGAGTTCAAATTTCACATCTGAGAGCAGAATAAATTTTGAATCTCATTAAAAATATAGATCTGTTTCTTGCCAATCAGATGCATAAATTGATAAACACCACACTGAAACACGGCTTTGACCAGGAAGGTTGGAGGAATAGGAACTGTTTGTTAGTGACTGTATCTCACCCAAGGGCTTAACCTCAAGGCAAAGCCTGAGGGCATATCAAATTTTCAAGAAGGCAATATCAACAACTTTGTGCTTTCCAGCGATCATTAATGTAGTTAGATCAGTTTGTGAGTCTGGAGCTGAAGAACGTCACATCATTAGCAAAGAATCCACATTTCCTTGAAGTAGAATGCTGTCAGTATAGCTTAGCTTTGAGATTGACCTATAAAACATAAAGTCTGGAAACACTGGTTGTCATTTTTCAAACCCAGACATGATGCCTTTTCTCTTCTTGTATCATAGAATTTTGGAAATAGAGTTTATTTTTTAAATTTAATTAATAAAGCATACTGGGTCATTTGCCTCTTTATTACATTTCTTAATTTAACAACTAAGAAATTCTCTGGTAATTTTCCTGAGGAAGAATTGAAACTAGAGAAATTAAATCTGTGTTGGAGATAGTATTGCTCAGAATTTGAGGTTTACTTCCTTTAAAAATAATATATTTCCATTTGTAACCTTTTAATTCCTGCCTATAAAAACACTGGAGTAATTGAATATTAGGACATGCTTTCTAGTCTGTGCTGTATGTAAGAAACAAAAGATAAATATTTCAAAAGATATGTTAGTGCAAAGTAGTCTTCATTTATAGTGACAACAATTTTTTTGTTGTTGTATTGATTCTTTCAAGCATATTTGTAAGAGATGTTCTTTGAGGGGCAACTTGGCAGTCTGCAGTTAAGAACACTGTAGATACATTTTCTCAGCATTTACAGTCTGATGGTCCAAACATGCCAAGAATTAATATCTTGGTGTGCCACCTATTGTGTTGCCAAGACTCACTTTTCAGGGGGGTAAGTTTGTTTACAAAGTACATATAAGACCAGTCTAGTAAAACAGGCGTTTCACAATCACCATCCAGGCTAACATATTCTTCAGAAATTTCAGACAAAGCCTTTGTGTTGTATGCTAAGTACCTTTCTTGCTTATTTGTTCTCCCTCAGATTTAACAGCTGTCTTTCTAGCTGACCAATGATTAGGCAAAACCTTTTCCATTTTCTTTACCCAGCCCATTGCTCTTACACTAGCATAAGGGACACTTCTACTGCTTGAAAATTTGACAACAATGTCTTCCTTACACTTTTATATGTCTTCCTTCCATGTATGTCAGTCTCAAACCACACAGATCTCCTTAGTAACTTGTGTCCTGGACATAAAAAGGGGTCTGTCTATCATATGGGCTTTCCAGAACTGCTTTACCACTCAAGAAAAACTGGGAAAACTCTAAGGCCTTGACAAAGAAGGGGGTTCTAATCCAAACAGTTCTGCTAAGAACTGCCTGGCTGTTATTACTGGAGGCAAGATTTCTCTGGAGAATGTCATCTTGAGAGATTACATCTGTAAGCATCCTCAGTAATGGGGCATCCATTTACCTTAGCACTATTTTCATTGATGCTTCATTCACTTCCTGCCTCTGTTCTTTGTTTATTGCAATATAGTCATTTCACTTTGTCATTTCCTAATTCATTTCTCAATTGGATGCTGCCTTGTACTTTCTCATCTGGTCTTAATACATGCAGTTTAAAAGGAGTCGTGCATTTCATACGTATAATTTCTTTTTTACCCTTTTCCTGCTTCTCTTCTTTATCCACCAAAGACTTAACTTCCTTTAGTGGAATATATAGTATATATTTTCTGTTAATAAAGTTTTCTGTGTAATATGAGTTAATAATAAGCAGAAAAAGATGCTTTTCATTTTGAAGTCACAGTGTTCTTCTACCTCTCCACTCTCTCATAACATAACTTCTCAGTGGAGGGAGGGATGAAATTAGAAAATTGAAATCTAATTCTACAGATGTGTCCTCAAAGGCTGGAACACCAAACCCAAAATAAATATTAGAGGGAGGTGTGTGTGTATGTAGAATATATTGCAATACGTAAGAATATAAGTAACCGTATGTATGGTTCTAAGTATTTATATGCAAAAGTACATAAGATTTGCATTAATTAGTTTTGTATGTATACTATATAAAAGAAACATAATTAGAATAGAATGGGTAGAATAGACAAGACAAAACTGGAAAGGAGTGCGATGAATAAAATGGTGCAGGTTTTATGATAGTAGGTAACACTACATCAGATTTCTATTCTGTCTCCATATGTTCAGAGTAGAATTTATGGATCATGCAAGTGACTGATGTGGTTTGGGGGAATATTTACATTTGTATAACTTATACCTCTGGCTTAGATGCCTAAAGTAGCCAGCAGGTCACCTATGACCTTGTGGGAATATAGACTTCTCCTGACATTAACTGGACCAGAAGGCTGGCCAAAATTCTCTGAAGTAACCTTTGGAGTTTATGCCACACAAATCCTGTAAGAAACTATGCCCCACATACTGAGATCAAAAACTTGAGAATTTTTCATCTGACTTAATCCATTTAGTTTGGTGTACATAAATTGGAACAGGAGTGAAAAGTCATGTCTTGGTATAAAAAGGACAAAATGTATTCTTACTTAGATTTTGATAGTCAGGGTGAATATTACTCTTTTCTTAACTTCTGTCTTCAGGCCAAGCAGTCAAGTTCAGATAAACCTACTCATGGTATTGTCTGTGATATTAAGAATTAGTTGATTTATGGAATTGTAATTTTTCTTTTCTAGTTTTAGAGATGTTATAGGGGACTCTGTGCAGTGATTTACCCAGATGCCTTGAAATCGCTTATCAATCAGCATTTTGCTATGGTTATAATAACACATACTATTTGGGTTTGGAATACAGATGCACTAACACCTAGGGTAAAAAAAACCAAAGAGGCCTTACATTATTTTTAAAATTCTTAGTGCAGAAATAAATTATGATCATTGGACATAGAGCATTCTTACTGCTATATTCACCTACTGCTTTATTCAATAGCAGTTCTACAGATATGAAGAGGACACCTCACGGAGCAGGACATTATTTTCCCTGAGAAAAGCTGACAATATGTCCTTGAGATACTAAATGTGACAGAATTCAGTGGGGCATCTGTTAAGAGAGACACAAGTTCAGAGGTGAGTGCTGACCTTTTTTTTTTTTTTTTTTTTTTTGTAAGAAAATATTAAGTGATTGCTTCCAGTTAGCAAGTTTGTGAAAATAGAAAAATAATGGATTGAAATATATATTCTATTTGCTTTATGTTGCGTGTTATTCTATTACTATGTAAAAAAAGAAAGAATGTAGTGGAAAACATTCAAATCTCAAATGAAGCCATCATTAGAAATGAATGGGCTGTGTGCAATGAAATCATTAGCACAACATCCTGTAGGATACAGAAAGCAGACTGGCAGTAATTGCAGTCCTGCAGTAAAAATCAATAAATGCTTCTCATGCCTTTCTGATCGAGATTGTAGCATGATATTAGCAACCTGTGAAACGGGGTACCCATTTAAACTTACGTGAAAGTATAAAATGTTTATCAACTCATTCATATTTCTATGCTTGCATAACTCCTTGGTCTCCTGCTATGATAGTCTTTCTGATAGAATCCTGAGGGAAGAGCATTTCTTTTATGCTTACAGGAATTATGTGCTGAAGAGGAAGAACGAAGTGGTAATACATTTAAGCATTCAAAAGTAAAAAGAAAATATTAAACTTAAGATACCAAAGGTATATGCTACACCATAGGACTTAATTCCTCTATTTGTGTAAATGAAGAATAAATCTGACCTCATTAGAGCAACACCTAGAGAATCCATTATATTATGAGAATCGAGTCTAAAGGATAGAACTAACCCTTGTTTTGAATTATGGCTACTAATTAAAAAGCAACTAAGACTTTAATCATTGTTACTTAATCATGGCCTTTCAGAACTACTCTTCAGTTCCCAAAATGTTAATGCCAAAGGGACTTCATAGTTATTGATCAGATTGTAATATTATGCTTAAAATTGTTTCCTTTAGGGATGATACTTGTCCTCCCTACCTGGGTACCTACCAGGTACTTTTCCTACCTGAAAAATTAACTACTTTTTAATGGGAAATTGAGTTGCTTTCCAAAATGGAGAGCTCAATAAGTACATTATAAAATTCAGTCGTTTTCAGGAATATTATCTAGCTCTGTGCCTGAGTTATGGCGCTATCTTTTCAGATTTGACATGGCAATAGAGAATACCATTTACTTACAATTCAACTAATATAATTTAATAAGTGTATCATCTTGCAAAAATACATTGTTATGTCTATATGGTGCATTACAAATTCAGCTCCAAGTCTTCAAAACACTGACTCAGTTCATCACACAAAAAGCTTATAGTGAATCTTATACTTAAGCTAATAACTTCTGGGGGTAAGCCACTTAAAATGGGAATTAACTTCAAACAACTACTTAAATGTCCTGCTCAGTCAGAACCTTTTCCTTCTTACTCTCTGCCCTCACGCCCACATCAACTGTCTGAAAAGCATCAAAGTTCAGCTCTGTTCTACAGCAGGGAAAACTACAGTCCACAGATAAAAATGAAGAACAGGGTCATATGAATAAGAAAGTGTGTTACTATCTGCAATAAATAATAGAAATTACAGTTAAGCAGCAAAACCCATTAGGATAATACAAGTCTCAGTACAGTGAATACAATGTAAACTAGCATAAATAAATATGTTCATTGCTTCTTGAGCCATGTTTACTTCAGATAAGTTCTGAGGCAAACACCATTTTTAACACTGTTCAAACTGTAAAAAATGTGAACTCATGTTTCAAAAAGTCTATTTCAAATGTTAAAATCCTCTGAAAAAAAACTCCTTAAAGAAAGGATGCTCCAATTTTAACAGTTAAATGTGTGTTTATTTAATTAAGCTCTTCAAATATTTCACAAGATATCAGATGTTTTCTAAAACACCTGGGGAAGCAACATTACATTGGCCTAGACCACTGTCATCTGATTAGCCCTCAGTACAGTTTGCTTCAGTAATTAAGACCATACAGAGTATTCCTATCTGAGAATAAGATAATGTATATCTGATAACTTACCTGTGAATAAACTGCAAGGTAATGTGTTTGTCATTTTAACCCACTGCATGAGGCCATTAGAATAACCAAGCAGCTAAATTCTGCATGCTGTCTATGCTCTGTTTGCTTTGTCATAAATGCCTCCAAAATCACAAATTCTTTGTATAAGATACCAGCAGAACTAAATAAATAGGCCCATTGCTTAATGTTCTATTAAATTTTATGTGTACCATAAACCAGACCTACACTGGATAGGATTCTTAATTTAATTATGAGATTACCATTCAACTTTATCTCTGGAAATAGATACTTACTGATTTTTATGAGCATGATTTTCATGCCTGCTAAATATCTGCATCTTCTGATTTCATTAGAAGTTGTGGATGACCACCACACATTTAGGTTCAAATGATAAGAACCCGAATGGATTAGAAACATTTGCCTCACAGCTCAAAAATTGCCATTTGTTATGCCACAACAGAGTGATGTCCAGACACAGAAATCTGTGAAGGTAACACACCATTATGGTTATCACCTATCTGCATGTTTACACGTAGCCTGGCTTTGTACTACCTTACATACCTAAAACATCTCTTTAGGTTAATTACAATGAATTTGTCAAGTTGCAGATTTTCAGGCCAGAAGGAACCATTTTAACTGAATAATATGACCACTTGTGTAATACAGATGATACATTTGCCCAGAAATTTCTGCATCAGAAACTCAAATTTTTGTTTAAGCTCAAAAGTAGCTTCTGGAAAAAAAGACTAATAAAGCTTGTAAATGACTGTTAATAATAACATCATGTCCCATGCCACCTCTAAATGCATCCTGACTTACCTTCATGTCTACACCAGTGTTGTTAGGTCAGTCATTACAATGTTTCTGTTAACCTATTACATATTGCTTCATTTGCTTACAGCCATCATTTAATCATCCCATTTATGATGCACAACCCAATGTTGATGTCATTTGAGGATACACCCGTCTGATTACCTTCTCTATATACGTGAGTCAGTTTCTTTTTGTGATTCAGTGCTGCTGCACTTGCAAAAAACCAACCAAACAAAAAAAAACCCCAAAAAAACCCAAGCAGTCTTCACTTCCAGCTTTCCAGAAATTTGCTTTGTATGTTTCAGGTGGACACAATATAGTCATTAATAAACAACTTGACATCTTTTGTTATTGAAAATATGTCCTGCCAATTCTGTGAGCTAAGTGATTTCCTGTGTAGAAGTGATATATACTAAATTCCCCATGTAATCAAACTAATAATTACTTTAATTTTGTGTGCCCACATTGCACACAAATAGCCTAGCATAGGTTAGTGGATTAGCTTTCCCTATAAAAAGTAGCTAAACTAAGTGTTATAATAAGAAACATTCTTATACTGTAATGCATTTTGTTGACAAATAGGAATAAGGAGACTTTTTGAAAGCCAAAATCATCTGACTAATAAGGAATTGTTCAAAATTCTGTAATATTACAACTAAGAATAAAGTAATATACATTCAAAGAATACACTGGACGTTCAGTTATGGCTCAGAATTAAAAAAATACATTTGTGATGTGGACAGGTATGCAATTTGATATAGCAACAGGACTCCCTAAATCCAGTGTGTGCAGCTTGCAGGACTCTCTTCTAATAATGAAAATTGTTCAAATGGCAGCTACTGTGCCACACTGCACCAAGATCATCAGCCAAATTTACAAATTTGTTTTCCATACCTCTCTATCTCCTATATGAGTGTGTGAACTTTTTGGATCAGGAAGCACTCTCCAACTGCTGGGTTCAGAGACATGCATGGATAGTTGTCATCGTGTGCTGGGGCCAAAACTATGGGAGAAGAGTATTCCACTTTATCTCAGCTAATTTCTGTTTTCCATAGCAAAGAGACACAAATGTTTGATTTGTGGGGAAAAAAAAAAAATCAAAAAAAAAACCCCCAAAAAAACCAACAAAAAAAAACCCAACAAAAAAAAAAAAAAAAAAATTAAAAAAAAAAAAAACAGAAAAAAAATGAAAACAAACAAAATAAACCCCAACAAAACAAACAAACCCACAAACAACAACAACAAAAAAACCACTATACACTCAAATTCTCCCAAAGACCACGAAGTTTTTCCTTGATGAAAACCATTCTTAATCATGTAAGCCCTGTTGGTTGAGGCTGCTCATAGGATGGGTCAGGTTGAAGGGAACTCAGGAGCTGTCGTGTTCACGCTCCTGCTCAGAGCAGAATGAACTGAAAGGGCAGACAGACTACTCAGGACATGGTTAATTTTGCCTTGGAAATCAGTAACCATGGAAGTTTTGTATCCTCCTTGAACATGTCCTCATCATGGAGCAGTTTTTTCTTATGTCTGGCCATATGTTTGTTATTTCAGACAGTGCCTGTTGTCTCTTGTCCTGCCCCTTTGCCCTCCACCTTCGTGGTGCACTCCGTGTATGTGTTGAGGGCTGTTGCCTTCTCCTCCTGAAGGCATCTCTGCTCCAGGAGGCAGAATCAGCTTCCCTCAGCCTCTCCTGACAAGGCAAATGTTGCCCTGCCAATAATATGTGCCAAACTCAGTCCAGTATATTTGTGTCTTCCTTATTGGAAGGCCCAAATTGGGCAGGACCTCAAGAGATCCCAGGAAGTTCTGTGCACATGGAGATAATCACTTGCTTAATTGACAGGCTGTGTCACAAAAGTCTGGGATGCTCTTGGCTGCCTTCACTGCCAGAGCAGTCTCTCACACCCAACTTAATGTCTGCCAGGGTCTCCAGGAGCTGTTCTACAAATCTGTCCCCCATCCTTGTCTGTACTGTTTCAAGGGCCTCTTCACAGCAAAAAAGGCAGAAGGATTTGCATTTGTCCTTGAATTCATTAGGCTGCTCTGAGCCCATTCCTCCAGAAGGCCCCTCTGGATGGCAGCCATGACCTCAAGGATATTGGCAGTTCCCCTCAATTTGCTGCCAGCTGCAAACCTGACAGGAATGCACTCATACAATTCATTACTCTGGTCAGGTGGTTTTGTAGGTGTTGTAGGAAGGAATGAGACAGAGAGAGAATGTATCTCCATTCCTTTTCCTTCTGTTCAGTTGCCACAAGTGTCCATAAAGGCTGATGATAGAAATAATAATCTTCCAGTATCTAAAGAGTCATCAAAAAAGGTGTGAAATGACTTTTTACAAGGGCATGTAGTGATAGGAGAAGGAGTAATGGCTTCAAACTAAAAGAGGAGAAGTTTAGATTAGGTATCAGGACTAAATTCTTCATTGTGAGGGTGGCAAGGCACTGGAACAGGTTGCCCAGAGAAGTTGTGTGCTCTGCATTCCTGCAGTGCTCAAGGCCAGGCTGGATGGGGTTTGAGCAACCTGGTCTAGTGAAAGGTGTCCTTGCCCAGGACTGGAGGATTGGACCAAGACGATCTTTAAGTTCCTCTCCAACTCAAATCATTCTGACTCTATGATCCACAGCTTGCATGCTTCTGTATGTAAATGGAGACTACCACCTCTTTTTTTCTTTGCCTTTCAGAGAATTACCATGAACAGGAAGCAGTTTGACATTACTTTGAGGAAAAAAAGTTGTTCAGTATAGAATCACAGAATATGGCTTCTTTGCATCTAGCAGACAAATAATAAAGATTATGTGTGGCTTCTTGCATCATTACCTTTTCATGTATATACACTAATAAATGTTCGACCCATATGATTTTGCTGTTTTCCCTAAGCCAAGTATTGCATCTCTCCTAGACTTTGTCCTGAGTTGAATGAGCAGTCCTTTGCTGACTTTCCAAAAATAAGGCAATCAATGTCAAAGGTGGTGCCAATTTTTTTCTTTGGTTTGAGTATTCTTCTAATGGCTTTGAAGAATAATTGTTAGTTCTGTAGGTGTGATCAGAGGCAAATCTTGCTGTTTGTTTTAATTTCAAAGTAATTTCTGTATGCATTCAAAATTTTTGAGTGCTTATGTTAATTTTTATATCTCCCATTAGGATGAGCTATGGCAAATTAGTATTCTAGAGAAATATGATCATAAACACCTACAAGTTGATCAGTTAGTAGCATCACTCAATGGAATTAATTTCATTAATTGACTGATTCCACAGGGTTCAAAATATTGCTACTCTCTTTAAAAGGTCTCTCTTTCTACGCACAGATAATGGCACATCTTTTGCCAATTTATTGTAAATGTATGACACATGCCAAAAGATTTAGTGCATTCAGGTCTAGTGAAACAAGTATGTGGAAATGTTTCTTACAAGAAAACCTTTGGAGATTTGATAGCTGAAAGAATTCATGTTCCTTACTAGGTGAGCTTTTGTAGTCCAAAAAGATGAAAGAAAAAATTATAATTTCATAACTAGGATCTTCATTCTGCAAAAAATTTCAGTGCTTCAGGCATATGAGTTGTCTTACTGATGCATGAAACCTGCTTCATTGATAAAGGTTTCCCACACTGATGAGAACTGAGTAAAAAGACTGTTTCATAACACCACAATGGAAGAAGAAAAACTCTCTTGTTAAAATACAAGTCCATAAAGAAGGGGAAAATCTAAATTGGTTTCCTATATTAAGAAAGGAGAAGACTTTTAGAAGCTAAGAAGTGTGTAGTGCAAGACCAAGCTCAGATCACTTTATAGATCTAGAGCTCAGCTGGTGCTTACAACAGCAAATATTGGAGCTGGAGCTGCTGAGATGGTACCAGCACTATAACCTTCACATGATCAATAGTCAGACTGTCTGGCACACATATTTTACTTCATCCTTTCAAAAATCCCTAACACTTTATGTATCAATGCCTTTCTTAGAATGAGAAACAAATGCCACCTAAATACTGTGTCGTCACACACTGGATAATTTAATGTCTTTCCCAAAACCATGTGTAAAATAAAAATTACCTTAATCACCTATTTCTTACAGCTGAACATATATAAACAATATATACTGCAGGAGCATGTGGAGGCTAAATCAAGTAGGTTTTGCATTGTGTAGGCCCTTTAAAGGAGAGGACAAGAGCTCCTGCTCCAAGGAGTTTACTGCCTGAGAGAGAAGATATAACTGGCATATGCACCCAGCAGTTAGGAGAAAGCAAACATGAGTTTTTAGTATAGAGGAGCCATTTGAATAGTTATATATTTTTTCTCATATTTAGGATTTTTAGGATAAGCATAATATGATTTATAAATGGCTTAAACTAAAACAAGACTCCAAAGACATCTCAAATGCCCAAACCCAGCAACAACAGGTAACAGTTATGTTTGTTTTTCATAATTTATGCTTAGTAGAAAAATATATTTAGACAATTAGTATTTTTCTTCATATCAAGTTAAAATCAAAAGGGAAATGTATTTTCAGTGTTTTGACACATAAGTCTTCGTATCTAAATGTATAAGTACTGGCAATTTTAACAGTAACATTACTATATTTACATGCTGGCATGGTTTACATTGCACTTAGGAAAGTGCAATTACAACTTATTTGCAGCATTTTTCAAAACCTACAAGTCAATTAAGCAATGAGCAACTTCAGTAACAGATGAACTATAATTTAAGATCCATACAGATTAAAAATCATGGCAAATATCCTGCAGATTGGAATACACATATTTAATATTCTAGAATACTGTTGTGGGGATTTCTTCTCTCCCTCCAATACACCCCACTCACATCTTCCCAATACAGTGAATAATCTGAATGCTGATCTGAATTAATTCCTGAATTCTCAATACTGATTTAAATGAAATGTCGTTCAAAACTTTTTAATTTCTTTTAAATCAAGGATTGGTAATCCCTTTAGGAATGTATCACAAGCAGAAATCAATCTTACAAACCCTGTACTTCCAGTGATGTCCTGGCTTGACAAGAATGGAGAGAGGTAGAATGATGGAAGGTAGAAGTAATGATACATGCAATGATACTTTTTTTTTTTTTTTTGTATTATTAAACTTTAATAAAGTTCTTGGATAGAACATGAAATTGACCCCTTTAAATCAATTCCTCCATTCTTACACTAAATAAAATATAGGGGGTTTGTGGCAATATACCTCTATAGAAGTATAAAAGGTTTAGATTTTAGGATGTTCCCAAGCTCACTTAGTAAGAAGAGGCATTAAGTTGAAACTTGCCCATCTAAACCACCGCTTGTGTGCTGCAGATATTATTTCTGTAGTGTAAAAGGTCATTACTAAAATTAGGATGAAAAGCCAGTACCCTACTGTTTTATTGTTACTCAATGAAGCAGGTTTTATAGGATAAGAGTTTCAGAGAGAAAGAGAACCTTAATAGCTACAGCTATATCTATTCCTGTGAAAATATGATTATAGTACACCAACATTAAGAATATTAACTTAGAAAGTGTTTTGAATACACTGATTATAAAAAAGAGTGGAAAAACAAATCCTATTTAACTAGATTGTCATTTCTCAATTTTCCCTGAAAAAGGGTACCATGTTCTCAGGGAAAAACATATCATACATCAAATCTTACTTTGTTCTAGATCTCTTCCTCAGCAGTGGAGTGACCTATTTGTTATTTGAGCTAGTATAAGAACTGAATTATATTGGCTCAAATATACAAGCAAGAAGGTACAGTCTTCCACAGTCATAAATACTGAGGACTGCTTTATCCCTTTCACTGTTATCTGTAATTAAATAAATGATCACTGTAGAAAGAGGGTGGGATGTCCTCGATTGAACTCATCTCTTTTAGTTTTAAAAGTGATAAATGTGATTAAACATGAGCAAATCATTCTGTCTTGATTTCAACCAAGTGAGAAGAAACGAATATTTTCTAGATATTCTTAGATGTCTCCTTATAAAACTCGGTCTTATTCACTAAATATAACAGAAACTAGGAGTTCTCAGTAGCATACTTAGGAGTAATAAATACTATCACAGGAATAGGTATACACTCACACTATGTCTGTGAACACTCTCACTATAACCGTGAACCTCATAGTTTCATGAAGCAGAAGAAGCCTGCAAGTTTTTTCTAATGTAGCTTTTTGGTTTATGTTTCCTGTGTACTTTTTGCTCTTCAAACATCATCCGCCTCACTGAAACATATCTGATCAAAACAGAGAAGCTAAAAGGCAGTAATCTACAAGAAACACACAAAAAATTTTCTCTATTGTCATGTGAAAGTTAAATTCCTCTATAGAAGTTACAAATTCTTAACCGTAGGAATTATAAATGAATATAAAGTTTAACACTAACTTCATTTAAGCTTGATTGTGGTATATTAGATATGACCTTCATCTATCATAACCCTTAAATATATATTTGATGTTAAGTAAGCAAATGATATCCTTGACTTCAGGGACATAATTTGCACCCCAGTTCATACACATTTGTAGATCTGAGACAACGTATTCAGAGAACAGAATCTAGAGGATAAAACCAGGCCAAACTCTGTTACTTTTCCATAAACTTAATCTCTGCTCCATTAGGTGCTTAGGTAATGGAATGATCAATAGCTATTTAAAGTTTTACCCAGGTTAATCATTGCACAGAAACAAGCTGAAGATTAAGGGAAATGCCTGCCTGCACTTTTCACACAGGTAGAGATAAAAACCTTCAACTGTGACATTTAAATTAGTGAACCAAAGTTGAGAATAAACAGTCCTGTAAGTGGAAAACTTTTCCTAACACTTTCCCCCCCTCCTCAAATACAACAACAGTAAAGCTTATCTTACAGCCTTATCATATAGGCACTTAATTTTTTTCCAGTCAGGAGATTTTCGCACCACTAGTGACATTTATGTAAATAGTCACATTAAAATTTCTTGTAATACTCTGTTAAAAGAATAGCTTTCTATTTTAAATATGGTGTCAGACATTGTTTTGTTTTCTTTCCTTCTCATGTTCATCCTCACTACTTGCATTTCATATACTCTGAATTTCTGTGTTCTGTCCCACTTAGACCTTTTTATTATTCAGTAAAGTTGTTTCTTAACTATTGCTGTCTTACCTTGTTTTGATTCTTTTAAATTCTTTGGGAAGAGAAAATAACATGCCAAATAAAATCTATGGTATCATATAAGGAATGTCTAAATAATATGATATAACAGTTCTCTGTAGAATTCACAGCAAGTCAGACATAGAAATCTGACAAAAAATTCTTATAAATGTAAAAGTAATTAAATTAATTAATGGCAGGACATGAATCTCTTCTGATGAGCATGATTTTTTTGTAAGAACACAGATTAGGACTTAGTATCAGTCTTTTTCAGGATATTTTAGATAGGATTGCATTGAATTTATTTCAAGTTTGTCTGTTAAGAAAGGGAAATATTGAGTAAAACAGAGGGCAGAAATGAAATCTACAGCCCAGACTCAGGACCCTTGAGAGCAGTTTGTGCATTTATTTGGCTACACTGCATTCCTCAGGTACAAGGGTCTAAATCTTGAAAAGGATGAGAGAGTAACTAGTGGAATCAAGTACTTAACATTTTTAGGTTTGACCACTATTAAAACATAAATTGCAAAGAGTCTCTTGGATGCAAATTTGTTGTTTCATTGCCATGACCCCGAAATGAACAAATCTTTGAATGTTGTATCCTCTGTTTTTGGGTATCCTACAGAACAGAAACCACAGGCAAAAAGGTGGACAGACCAGCTTTGAAAGAGTTGGGATGAGCTCTAGTAGATTCCTTTCTCAGCTGAAAGAGAAGTGACAAATGAAAATTGACACTCTCAGGGACACTACAATTATTTTATTCATGGAACATCTGGGACTGTCTAGTGCAGCAGCAAGAACAAGAAATGTTAATGGAGTGATCAGTCGTGGCTCCCAGTGAGTCACGCTAACACAGACGCTGTGGAACAGCAGCAGAGGCTTCTGCAGGTCAGTTCAGAAGTTTGAGATAGACTTGTTTCCTTCCTTCTCCAGCATTACCTAAGTGTGGTGGTGATTTTACTGTGTTTATCTTAATAGATGAGAATTAAGTAAATAATTTTAAAACAACGAAGTAGTGAATCTCTGTGAATACTCACAGAGATTGTTTCTTCTGTGGCTTTTACCACAGTTCTGGATAAAATGTGCCATTATTTTTACTTTCAAATGTAGATAAATCTAGAAAAATCTATAGGCATTGAGTAGGCAGTCAGTACTGTCAATAAATTGTCCTTTATGTGTCAGTAGAAGTTGCCATGGTATTTTCAAAAGGAACAAACCTCTAGTGAATTTTGATATTTTTCCTATACGGTCTACTTTTCCTTTATTCTGAAATAATTTTGAAGTCCGTGGAATTCTATATTTTCTGATTTTAGCAGGAAAACTCAACTTCCTTTCCTGTTTAAAACAAGCAGGTTGAAGTCACTGTTTTCTGATTTTTTAGTAGTTTCTATACCATGCAAGGACACCACCCATTCTAAAAAGTAGAGTCATTAAAGTTTGTATGCACCTAGCAGATGAGAGATTCAGATTCAAATATAAACTCTGTTTGATCTGAGCTGGATACTGAACCAGAAGTTCCTGTCTGAAATGTATTATAAGTTACTCTGTCAAAAACCTTCTGACATGATCTTTCTTTAAACTCTTCCTATGGACACAGAAACTGCAGTGAGTAGAAGACTTCCCTGAAGACTCTGACTATCTGTGGGGAATGGAGAAACTTGAATAGAAGAAATTGGGCAAATCAGAATATCCTGTAATTTTTTCAAATGGCCACTCACTTTGCAAAGGGAAATTTTTATTTCTCTCAAGCAAAGGTGAAATAAAGATGGGATTTGAGCTTTGCTCTCCAAAATATGATTTCCACAATATTTTCCTTTGAAAAATATTGATAAAATCATGGGATAGGAATCTTGAAATTGAATCTTTATCTGATGTTACAATGGCAGATAGTAGCATAAGATGGTCAAACTTGTAAATTTTTTGTTTCATTTTCTCAATTTGTAAAACTGAGATATTAATATCAGCATCCTTTGTAGAGTGTGTTGAAGTCACTGAATTAATACTCCATTTTTTTGATCTTTCTGTTGACACACTGAATCTCTACCAACATTAGGCACCCTACACTCAAGTTGCTGTCATGTTAACTGTGTGCCACACCTCTGTCCAATGGTCAAATATATCCTCCACAGAATATCAAGTCTTTGAAGAAGAGGACAGCAAAAGAAAAAAACAGGTGAAAAAACACCTACTTCTGCCCATTCTTATAGTTTAAACTTTTGCTTAACTTTGCATTCTATTTATTTATTTAATGTTGTCCAGGAGGGACCCCCAGGCACAAAAGCAGGAGTAAAGCCCATTCAAGAAGCACTGATAACGCATGTTTTGTTCCACTGCTTCATTTCCCATCGTGTCACATACTCAGCCACATGGTTATAAGCATTCCTCCACAGTTTCCTTTTCCTTGGAGGCCTTGATGACTGACACAGCAAGGAATGCTCTGAACCCCACAAGATTAGGATGCCTGCATCACACTCAAAGGACTAAAGACACTGCTTTGATATCAGTGCTTGTCTCCAGCGGCATGTGTTTCTACTGACAGCTTGAAGTCCTATATCCTAACAGTGACTCAAAAATATGATAAAAATACATGATCAACACATGGAATTCACTGTCATTAATGCATAAATTATATAGAAGATATATGTGATATTGCAATTCTACCTTGTCAAAATCGTACCTGGCCAAGGTGAATGAAGTAGCAGAGCTTGGGACTACAGTAGTTTGCACTTGATTTTCTTGTCACACAGCCTAAGTGTGTTTGGCAGTACTAAAAATGACCATTTCATTTGTAATTACATTGGTGCAAGAGAAGAAATGCAATCTTATTTTACTACAGTAGTATAATCTCAGCCTTATTAATTTCAGTTGGAATCCACATAAATATAGGCACTATCATTAGAGAGCAGTTTTTGCATGACCAGAGCTAAAATTGTATAAATATCTGCAAAAAATTATCCTTAGCAAATTGTCTAATTGATGTTTGTTACTATTCTTCAAATACATTACTTAATAAACAGTATATGATTAGTTATATTTGTATATAAATCAAGTTATTTAAAATAATTTATTCAGTGCAGAGAAGATGACTTTCAGTAAATAATGTATCTACTGCAAAAATGTCCACTCAGCTTGTAGGATAGCATTTCTCATGCTTCAGTACTTTATCCATGTGCCAAATCTGCTATGAACTGGAAGAGGTCTCATCACAGGTAATCAGCTGACCACAGGTTCAACTGAGCTCCCTTATCGGACTTCCATTGTTTTCTGCAGCAATTTGCTATCTCACAGCTGTAATAAGGCAATGGTTTATATTCAGCAGGTACAGAGTTTAAGAACAAGTTATCAGCAAATTAGCTGAACTTAGCAAGGGGGTCAACAGCTACCTGTTACCTTTCCAACAGTTTATATTTGTTCTTCTCCTGGCACAGTTCTACCAGGTGTGCTACAGCCTAGAGCAGAGCAAACGTTCTTCACAGTAGCTGGTGTGGGACTAGGCTTTGGATTTGTGCTGGAAACAGTAGGGATGTTTTCATTGTTGCTGAGCAGCACTTGCAGAGTGCCAAGGTGTTTTCTGTTTCTCACACCACTCTACCATCGAGTGGAGGTGCACAAGGAGTTGGGAGGGGACACATCTAGGACAGCTGACCCCAACTGACCCAAGGGATATTCCAGAGCAAATGGCATCATGCTTGGAAAATAGAGCTGTGGGAAGAAGAAGGGGGGTGTTAATTTTCAGAGTGATGGTGTTTATCTTCCCAAGCAAGCATTACATGTGATGGGGCCCTGCTGAACACCTGCCTGCTCATGGCAAATTAATTAATCCGTTGTTTTGCTTTTCTTGTATATGTGGCTTTTGCTTCACTTATCAAAATGCCTTTATCTCAGCTCATGAGTTTTCTTATTTTTACTCTTCTGACCCTCTTTCCCATCCCACCAGCAAGGAAGTGAGTGAACTGCATGATCCTGAGTTGATGGCTGGGGTCAAACCATGACAACCTTCAATGGCCACAACTGTACAATGCAATGCCAAAGTGATATTTATCATAAGTGTTTTATAATCCTTCGTGTATTTGGCCTAACTTTCCCCGGAAAAAAAAAAAAAAGAACAAAACTGATTAAAAAAATTAATTGTACAGTAAACACCAGCTCTGTATTAGTGAAAATTAATACATAGGATAAATTATAATCCTGTTACTAAATCCAATTAGTTTTTTTATTTTTATATAAGGTAGTATCTCATTTTTATTAGTGTTATCACACATTAGAATAGCATAAAGATGCTTAGCAGAATCAGGAAAACACTTTATGAAGTAAAATAGAGGCACTTCTTCAACAGCATTTTGTTTGATTTTGCCTCAGACTTCTTCAGCTTTTCACTGAACTTGGTGTTCTGCATGGTATTTTAAAATTTCTTCAGTGGCTAGGTATCAATATTTGCCTGAAATCTAGATATTATTGAAAGGAAGAGCAAAATGTGTGTCATAGGACTTCTCAGTGTTATTTCTATGGTTATTTACTCTTCATGCGAGCACATCAAAACATCTTTACAGCAGGCTTGGTCTTTGTCTACTGTAAAGCAATGCATTTTTATCAGTCTTTCTCAAATATGGATGTGCACTGTTCTCTTTCTGGGGATGGAGTAGCCCATTAATGTCTGGATTCAGCTTCAAGTTTTCTGGACTACAAATCTAAACTGAGGTTTCTAGCAAAGTGTTTGGAACATCCCAGACTAATTTATACTATGGGCATAGCAGAAATTTCATGCATTTCCAAGAGAAGTCTGTACATTTGGTACGTGTCCCCACCACCCTGTTCTTAGCTTTACATATTCTAGTCTTCTTGTATGTTTTGTGTTACCAAGCTTCTCTTCATTGCTTATCAAAATCTATTTATAGGCCATTTGTAGTGTTTCTCTTTATGCAACAATGTGATTTCTGTGTCCCAGTATCACAAGGGGAAAGAGATTGTTCTCAGTGTGTCAGCTGCAGTTTCCTTCATGACAAGTCACTGATCTTGTGCTACTGAGACCTAAAGTATCTGCATGCTTTAGGAAGATGCCCTTCCTCACCTCCTTAACTCTGGAAAAACATATTCACAGGATTTTGTTTAATAAATAATAAGGCTCCATAAAACTGCTGAGGCATCTCTTGCCAAGCTAGGAAATGGTTGTTTCAGAGAGCTGTTATTTCAGTCTACACTTATCAACAGATTTGAAAGATTGATGTGCAGATGGGAGTTTTGCTAGCTCCTACCAACAAGAGTGAAGCTTTAACCATCCCTAACTTCCTGCTCCCATGGCAGAATCAATAAAACATATCTACACCACAGCAGGGCCAGAGTGCAGCCAGAAGTTATAGCTGAAGTTGTTACTGAATGTAAGTTTGAGTTTATATGCTGGGTTATAAACTGTGGAGGCTGAAGTGCTGACACTTATTTCTGTCCTCTGAGGATGTTACTGATGCAGAAGCCCTTGAGAGACCACTAGAAAAGGCTTAGGGTATAAAACCACAACTCTGTTCCTAAATGTAACAATGTTTGTATGTCAGGGTCCTTAGATGTACAGCTGAGCCTTTAGAAATAAAGCAGAATATTTTTGTCTATAATTGGTCCTTTTTCAGAATGAATGCAGTCTAAGAAATTATATGGTATAATCTTCATTCAGTCTACACCACTTGAAAAAATTGTTATTCCACTATGATTACAGCTAGGAAACTAATTTAACTATTTATTATGTTCTACAGGACAATTTCAAGAGCCAGTTCTTTAGTTTACTGCACACCTTTGTGGAACAATTATTACTTTTTGATGTAGCTCAAAATTATTACCTTGACTAAGCATTTAGTGGTTTTTTAGCAGTTATCTTTCACTTCTTATGCTAAAACTAATGTTTCTTCTGCCATGTATGCATTGTTTGTACTGTTTGTGATGCTTTCAACATTAATGTTGAGATTATTAAAAACAACAACAGCAACAACAACCCAACTGAACAACAACAACAACAACAAAAAAACCCAACCCGTATGTAATAATTAAAGCTTATTCTGGAGGATGCACACTTTCTCAACACATTCACTGTCTTGGAAATCATGCAATTCTCTCTTTCTAACAAAAAGCTATTTTTACTAAGTTGTTGTACTTTGTTCATGACATCAAACTTAGAAAAGACAATATTGCAGCTCTTAGGATTGAATGTGCTGTAGAGTGTTCCACTTCTCACTAGAATTGATGTCACAACAAGCAATATGGCATCAAATTTTTGGTCATGTTGCAAAATCAATGTCTTGCAGATCCTCTGCAAAACAGTATTAACCATTATGTTTTGATAATTTTAGTGTTCATCGCTCCTTCCTTGCTTACTTCCTTCCTTCCTTCCTTCCTTCCCCACTTCTTTGCTTCTTTGCTTCATTTTGCTTTATTTATTTAACTTCAATGTGTAGACAGAATGTGTAGACAAGAAAACTCCAGCGGCAATTTTTTTTGCATGTGTCTGTAAATAGTTTTGTTAAAGGAATAGTGTATCACAGCTCTAATCCCAAATCTACATCTTGGAAGGTAAATCTGTTCATGAGTGTGTCTCATTATACTCAGCTGAGGCCATTGGTGTCTCAGTTGTGATAAAGCTTGCAATAAAACCAGATTACCCCTGAATTGGAAGATATGCTACTAGGAAAATATTTAAAAGAGTATAGGTAGAGGCATAAATTTAAAGCATTTTCATTGCAGTGTAATAAGAAAAAGTATTTCCACACTCCAATTGGTTTAGAGTTTTATTTCTGTAATCCAATCATAATTTCATTTTCTGGCTCAAAATGGGTCAGACTTCTTTGTCATGCAAGCTGATGTAGCAACTGTAAAGATATTATATTTTGTTCAATTAGAGCATAAAAAATAGCTGAAGAAAAACAAGCAATTAAGGAAAAGAATAAACCAATATTTCAAGGGTACTTGCTCATCCAGTCATATTTAATTTCTGCCAGTGTAGATTACAAGACATACAACAACAAAGAAAGTTAACATATTCCATTTATAACCATATACTGAATGTATTTCACAATCTGTTGAGTACATTTAAAAATACTTGGAAGTCATCCAAGCTCTTAAAAAATTGATATATCTCTTATATTAGCATTTTGAAGATGTCAGCCATTTTTATATTGGGTAATAGAAAGTAATCTGCCAGGGGAAATAGTGCAGTGCTGTGTGTCAGAACAAATATGATTAACATTGTGCCAGATGCATGTCCTCATGAGCTCCCAGGAGGGACTGCAGAAGTACACCTTGTAGTCAATTATTGAAATTTGAAGTGCCCTGTACCTCTGATTTGTGTAACACCAACAGTAACTTTCACACAGGGCTACCAAAAATGCTGCTTGTGCATGCCTCCGTGCAGAGCATTAATAAGGAGATACATGCACATCATTATCCATAGTTTCCTCTTCTTTGCTGGTTGTCATTTTGTTCAAGAGAAATTAACATGCTCTACTGCTTCTACATAATAAACATACATTTAGCTAAAAGTCATAGAAAGCAGAAAAAATATTGCTGATGTAGATGTTTATTCCTTTTTGCTTATTAATGGTCTAGGAAAGAGATAATTAACTTGAAGAGTGGTGTAGAAAAAAAGGTGCAGTAGTATGTAGATATAAAAGAATGTATTTTTTACTGGTGTGTTTTAATTTTGCCCCTTCATCTTAGGTTAGTGCACACTGATATTTTTTAATTATTTCAAGAGCAGAATGATAGAGGATCAACACATTTATTGTATTTTTTGCATAAATCTTTTCTGTAAATATCAACTGCATAAATTTTGTCTGATGAGTGATGATACAATATGAATTGGTGAAGTTTGAAGTTGGTCCATAATTTGTGTGGTAGAAAGTGTTTTTGTAAAGTGAACTGAATTTTTCAGAAAGTCATTGCTTCAGACTCCTTTCCCTGGAGACCTTTTATGTTGAGATACATATGAGAGCTGTTCACGGATTCATAGGCATGAGGGCAATACAGGTTCTATCACAGCCTAATGGTTCACTCAGGGCACTTATAAACATTACAGCTGGAGCAGACAGGAGTCTGTCTGCTCATGACAGTCCCAAGATAGCGGGATAAAATTTGTGTGATGGCATTACAACAGTGTTGAGTCTGAATGAGTAAGTGCTGCTGGAAAGAAAGACTAGTGGATCAAAAGCCTTGACTTGATAGCTGAAGTTCCCTGGGTTTAGCCACTTCAGAACAGCCCGAGGAATAAGGTCACTTTTTAAAAATATACTGTGCTTCTTTAAAACCATATGAGATAAGGGTATTTCTCATGTATCCATTGCTTACACTGTACAAAATCTTCCACTGGGAAAGTCATACTGAAAATATTAAAGGAGGAACACATATTTACTGGTGACTAGCATGCTGTCCATCACCTCAGCCCTGGAGATGTGATGGGACATGGGTGTAACACCTCCCATGGTTTCCAAACCAAGCACTTGTCTGTCTGCTGTGTGGACATTGCTCTTGCCATACATTTAATATGAGCTGCTGCCCTAACACCTGCACGAAACAGTTGTGTCATGGGTAGACACATCCCAAATATGTACAGAATTGAATCAGCATGCCACATGCTGAACCACTTATGAAAATAACCTGTGCTTGTTTGCTGGTTGGTTGGGGTTTTCTTCTACCTTGCAAAAAACTATGCTTTATAAAGAGTTTTTGGCCATAGATGGAAGAAATGTTCAACAGCCAAGTACTGGAAGAACTGATTACAATAAGTTATATGGTAGAGCTCTATACTACGAATTTATTTGAGAAAGATGAGCCATGGTTATGATTACAGGAGAAAACACAATTCCTGACATTTCTTTTTACTGCCCACCTCCTCCCCGTCCTGTCCCCATCAATTATCTCTCTTTTATCTGATCTGAGTGCCAAGTTTCAATTGCACCAGACACTGTGAAGGCAAAGACACTGTGCCATCTGGGTTTGCTGTTTTGCTGAGAAAGGAACATTGATCTCTGTCAATGCTGTACAGATTTTCATTCTAATTACCCACCCAACCTCATGTGCACACTGAAAAGGACGGGTGACAGCAGTGATAACTGCATAACTTCACATAGGACGGATAACCTCACTTTGGGCTTTTATGGAGAAGCTGGCTGAGACTAACTAGTCTGATCATGTAGGATGAAAGAATAGGACTTCTGAACTTCCTCATTCAGAAGAAAGTAAATAGACAGCATTCAATAAACAGTGTGTGGACGTCTTGGGAGAAGAGTACCAAAAATATGCATAGAAATAATAATGTACTTTTGTAGCAGATTAAAAGTGCAAGTAAATTGGATTCTGACAGAAAACAAGTTAAAAAAAAAACAACAAAAAAACCAAAACAAATGTACAGTGTCATTTTTTCCTATTTTTAAAAATTTATTTCCATGAGTGTTTTAATACGTTTGAGAGCAGTGTAGAGAAATATTCTACATGTCTTACAAATAATTTAAGAAAGCAGGTATTTTTTTTAACTTCACCATCTTTCTTTATCCATTTGTTTCATCTGTCACATGAAAGATCATCTGTTAGTAAAAGATTATTTAATTTTCAGGCTGGTCCCTCTCTGGGGGCATTTAGATCCCAGTCTCTAAGAATGCTGTGGTTCTTGTTGACTCTGTACTTTACTTGCCCTCTGGTGAAAAAGCAAAGCAAAAAGCTTGAAGTCTGCGTGGAGAGCTTTCAGACAAAAAGAGTTTTGAATATGTGCTCAGATGTAGTAGATTTGACCAGAGTCCATTATGACAGAACAGAAGAATGCCCACAGGCACCTGTTAATTGTACAAAACACACCTCTCAAGAACTCAACAGATTTATAAGCTTCTGGAGTTTTTAAAAAAGTAGCAATGGACAACATCTACAACTTCCTATGTAAGATAATTGAAACCTTTGGAAATTGTAGGAAAGAATATATATTTCAGGCATACAGGTGGGTATGCCTGTATTTTTAAAAAGATATTTTAAACACCTATCATCCTCATTTCCTTTTTATTCCTGCTTTTACTATGGCTGTTTGCCCTTTTCAGCAATAACAAGGTTTAATTTTTTTATCTGATGTTCTCAGCATCAATAAATTACAATTTGAACAGTGTAATTGGTATGGACTTGCACAGCAACAATTAGATCCAGTCTTAAAATAATGAACTTTCACTTAAGAGAATAGGAGCCGAATTTTGAAGGAGCTTGAGAATCTGGGGATACAATTGGGAAAAAAAAAATCTGTCTTCAAAAGAAGAAAAGGATTCTTTAAGAGATTTGTATACTTTTCAGAGGATTTTGCAAAGACGTGTACTTATTTATTATGATTTAAATATTTCGAAAGTGAAGCCGTAGGAATCACTTTGAATAATAAGATTTTAACTTCTGGAATATTAATTTTTAAGTTACATCTACTCATATTTAAGTTAAAAGAGACATTTCATTGTGCCTTTTTTGTAATATCAAAAGCCAGGAACTGTTTGAAGTGCTTGTTCATCTTATTTCAGTTCCTATTGTATTGGAGACATTGTCCTAATCACTTAGACTGTAGCTCTCTGTTCTTTAGTTCTCCAGCCACAGGAGTATTCCCACCCTTTAAGGAGTATTTTGAGAAGTACTAAATTAAATATTGCGGGGTTTGATATCACATGCAAATAGGTACAATTGAGAGGAAAAAAAATTCAAACACTTTTCACTGGAAGTAATTGACTATGCTATCAGTGTGCAAATGGGGGTTTACATAAACAAAATAGTGCATGCATATACATATATGTATATATGTTCATGTGTATCCACACATATATTTTGAGAGGGAAAGCAGGTATTTAAATTAGGCAGACAAAAAGTCTAGCATTTAAATATGTTCTAATCTTCCAAATGTCATTGGTTTATTTTCCATCTCATTTTGACTTAATTTTTCCAAAACAATGTATTTGATCCCTGAGCAAAACTGATAAAAGAGGTTTTAGACAGACAGCGAGTAAGGAACCTTCCAAGGTTATCAGCTTGTGAGAGCTCTGCCACCTGTATCTTCCCAGAGTTCTTCAGATCTTTCCTACTGTTTGATTTTCCACTCTCTTCTGTTTTACATCCAGCTGTTAGAGCCTGACCAGGTCCCATAACCCAGGCCATGTCAAGGTTTGAACTGGAGGATGATAATGGAAACAGCGTGCTGGCAAGACAGTCTTTTGAAAAGTTTTACAGGAGATTTACAACTGGTTTTGCTGAAACACAAGCTCTGCTGGGGTGAGGAGATATGGGGGAAATTTTTGGTGAGTTATGAAAAGGATAGAGCTGTGCCATCCCTTTGTAGACAAGAACGTTGAAAGCAGATTGTTCAAAGATATTTCAGAAGCATTTAGAAGTATTTTTAAATATTTTAGAAGAAAAAAAAAGAAATTGAAACATTTCTACCCCCTCTATCCCCCAAAATTTTGTATACTAACAAAAAAAAAAAAAAAAAAAAAAAAAAAAAAAAAAAAAAAAAAAAGAGAATTTGCTGATGTTGCAGATTGTTGCTACTGTTGAATTTCTGTGTGGTTTCATTCACTAAAAGAGAGTCCCAAGATCAATCTGTTCTGTAAGGGGTAATCCCTTCTATAGCAGATGGGCAACTGTTTCTATTTAATATTTTTGCAGCCCAACTTTCAGTAATTATGGACCTGTTTGTGACTGAAATCTGAATGTAAACAGTGAGTTGTTTCTTTTTATTGTATATTGTTTTTTTTTTTTTTTTCTTCAGTGGTGATAAAAGCTAGAAAACCAACCAAAGGTACAAACAATTGCAAAATAGATAGAACACCCTCTAGGAAAATAACACACTAAATTACTTTCAGTGTTAGAGGTGGAAGTGGTAACACTGTCTTTTATTAAGATTCCCATTATAAGTTGTTGCAGTCTGCAACCTATAATTTTGTTGTGTTTTAAATAATTGAGCTGACAGTTCAAAAGCTGATTATCTTAGGCCAAATTACATTATTTTTGTATATATTTTAAGTCAGAATGATTTGGATATTTCTGAAAATGAAGCTTGAGAAAATATATTTCTTTGTTCATATTAAATAAGAGAAATGTTTCCTTTGAAACAAAGTAAAAATTATTTGAAGGAAAAGGAAAAGGTCTTTCTATCAGGGATGTTCCTTTTGCCACCCGCAGGAAAGGCTGCACAGATTTGTCTGGGTTTTAAACCTGTCTGGACTTAACAGGTCAAATGGGAAAACTCAGAAAAGACATAAATAGTTGCTTTTATCTGACCTTGAACCTGTTTGTTTAGCATTTGACAGTGTGGTCTTCGTGTCACTGTTGTAATCTCAGGAACATTCGTGCTGGCAGATCTTCTGTTCAGGAGCTCCAGCACAATTTCTATTCAGAGAATGGTCATGGACTAAGCCCAGAGTGCAGGGCAGAGCTCTTACACACTTGCACTGTGACAGACGGGTTCTGACTCTTGTATGCTCTCGCCATGTATTGGCACAGCACCACTAAGCATTTCTGAGACCTGCAAGCTTCTTTAACCATTTTTTTTAATAGAGGTCAAGATGCTTACATGTTACATCTTACTTGCATCCTTATCTGGCTTTCTACATACTTAATCTGTCAAACAGCACAGGAAGAGCCAATTATTAATGAATTTGTTGTCTTTTTCTCCCTTTTTTTAACATCTTTTTTTTTACAAGACTGTTCACCTTGTGCAAGACTCTTCACCATGTAAGTACATTCATGTGTGGACAGTACTCATGCCTCCTGCATCTGTGTTCAGTAGGGTCTGCTTTGACTTATTATCCAGAATACCTGTGTGTGATCATACCTGCATGAATGTTTTAGCAGGAATACTGAGCCTACCACCACAACCACAGACAGAGAACCTGCCCATCCTGTGTAGTCTGATTTATATGCCCCTGGCCCTCTCTCAGGCTCTTCTCCAAGGAGTGTAAAGTAAACACCATGCAGAAGAGTGAGGGAGTAATAAGATTACATTAATTAATAAGTACAAGCAACAATAGGATTGGGAAGGAGGAGAATTGGGATCAACAGTCAGAAAACAGAAAACTGGACTAATCAAGCATGAGACTGGATGCCTGAGGGAAACAAAACTACATGAGGTTTGCAGTGAAGAATGAGACTGGAGTCTGGTGAGTGGGTGATTGCATCCAAAAGCTGGTGAAGAGACAACATATAGGTTGGTCCGACAAGAAAAATAACATGAATCAAGGAAGCAGTGGAGAAAATGGTATCTGGTTTCCTGTAAAAGAATGACAAGGAAAGAATGATTAGACAGCTTGCTGAGGCAAAGGATAAAACTGCCACATAATACAGCCGGCTGGAAGTAGGATTGCTTAAGTAGAATGTAAAGGATGAAGTATTGTGGGAACTAACTGTAAAACCAATTTGTGAAAAGGAGGTTGCAGAGATAGTAAAACAGAAGAGATTTTGATATTGTTTTTGTTTTAGCAGTTTCAAAAGACTCAAGGAAACATCAAATGAGCCATGTTGGGTCTAAGGCTAAAGAGGAAAATGGAGGAACAATAAACTAGGATGGTGAAATGGCAATAGGATGCTTGGAGGGGGCCAAAAAACTGGCTTGTGGCTGGAGTGAACAGAAGCTCCTGCTGGGGTCCAGGATGGACCCTTGATTTTAATTCCAGTTTTCTCCTATTAGCAAATTTCTTTTTCTATCTGCTAGTAGAAGCACATGTGTGGGTGACATTTATACTTATTTCTTGCACACAGATCCTAAAAGCCTGCAACTGCTATGTTTTAGTTACTCCTTTAGCTCCAGACCACAATCCATGCTCAGGACACATGGGAAGGCATTTTGATGTGCAGAGAGGGAGTCTCTTAGTTTTCAGCTTGCAGCTGAAAGGAAGTCACAAAGTCACATATGCACACACTAAACATATACATGGATATATGGTATGTACCTACATGAAATAAAGAAAACAAACCCAAAACTTAAGATATTCAGACGTTTCAAAATTCTAAGATAAAAATGTTAGGGTGATATTAACTCAGCCTGTTTATACATAAGCACCATGAAACAGTCTTTATTGATGTGATCATTTCCCCAAGAATCCTCATGCATTTAGTGCATAAGAGGCATATTCAAAGAGTGAATCAGGTCTTATTACTAAGAGTTGCTTGTAACTAAAATGGAACATGAAACAGAAAAGTGAAGATTTCCTGATTCAGATCTTTGAATATGGTTCTGAGGAATTTAATTTCTTCTCTCATTCTTCCCATTTGTGATGTTAAGCAAGTCATGCAACCCAAAACTTTTCTGGGGTCATCACTAATTGCATGTCCTCGTGTTCTACATGTTCAGCATGAGACATATAGACCTATGAGAAATTCTCTACAATCAGAGCTACAACTAAACTTAGTGGAACCTGAACTTGAAAAACATGGAGATCAACTTTTTGGGAAAATGGAAAAAGTGCTGCAAGCTGGCACCTTAAACTACCGTGCATGTTCTGACCTTTGAACTCTTTTCCTCTATCCTGTCTTGTATTTGCAAACTGGAGGTTAAAGTGGCCTTGGCCGATAGGGGTGTTGTAGAAGCAAATTTAGGAATGTTTGTGACATAATCGAGTACTAATCTCTAGTATTGAACAGCATAAGTATTTACTTTAAAATTATTATTCTGCTTACATGTAGGATAAGGATCCTTCGAAGTAGATATAACCTGAGCCACTGGTCTTTTGCACTCATAACTACACTTGGGTAACCCAAACCACAGTTCTAGACATTTTCCCAAATGAGTAATCATCTTCTTTGATTCGCATTAAGCAAGAAAATGCCCTTAAAAATAAGAACACATAGTCATGTAATTACGATTAATGTCTTAATGTAAATATACAAAAAGGTTGAATTAGAGTTGAGTAGGTAATCTGAAAGGTGTTTATTCTAAACTCTGAGCAATAGATGCTTCAGTCTTAATAAAGTTCTAGCAGCATTTCATGTACATTTAGGCATAGACAAAGTATTTATAAGATACAAATGTATGTGTCTCATATAGCCATAATACTTGTTTCTTTCACTAGTCTTTTTGTCATGCTTCTCTTTCCATCATTTTGCCAATGAATTAGGGGAATTCAGTAATGATTTAGCTGCGCTTTGAAAATTTAACCCAATTCTCTCTTAATATAAAATAGTGTCTGAACCAGCAGGTCTGAGTACATGTGAAATGAGGTAAAGCAAGCTTATGAATCCACAACTGAAATACAGTTTTCAAACACGTATTCAATGTGTGGGACTTGGTGCAGTACACTTCTGAATTGTTTGTTTTTCTAGCCTCTAGTCCTTTAAGAGGGTACATTATATGTGGCGGTAACCACAGAGGAAGGTCTGCTGCCAAGAAAGCGTATTACTACAGTTCAGTAATGTAGCCTAATTGTTTTCCCTCTGGTCAAGTTACCCAGAAATACTTGCTTTTCTACAGCTCTGCAACAAGTTAGTTAGATTAAATGATCTGCCTTCAAAAGAATTAGAGATATTTTCCAAGGTTCTGAAAAAGGCTTCCTTCTTTCACAAATTATGTATCCTTCCTGAGCAGGGTATTTTTACAAATGGAGATTTCTATTGAGAACAATCATTTTATGGTGAAAAATGTTCCTTCCTTGTGGATGCATTACATACCATACTGTGTGGGATTGCTGTAGGACATGAAACGATTTGCAAGTTTCTAAGGGAATTAAACTACAATAGGCAAAAAGCAAAATTAACTACAATGTGTAGGACTAGCTTCTTATTTCTTACCCAGATTCACAGGACGAGGAATGAATGGACAAAGACTGGCCAGTGTTCCTGGATAAAGTAGTCAGCTTCCTTCCTTCCTTTCTTATCAGGAGACAGTGGATCTAAAACCATGACGGGTCGAAGATTAGAGGAACTAATTCCTTTCCCCTTGTACAGTAGGTTTTCTGTGCTCCCTTAAGGCTCATTGCTGGGGTATCACTCAGCATGGAACTTTGCTTTTATGGCACAATTCAGTGCCTTAGAAAGCGTGAAGATATTCTCAGCACTCTCAGAGCTAAGTGAGACAAATTAGCTTATCAGTCTCTGGTGGAAAGCTGAAGATTGTTTCTTTACTTATCTCTAAATAACCTACTATTAAGCTAAATTTGATAGAGGAAAATTCTGTCATCTGAGAAAAAAATTATAAAGCCCATGAATCAAATAACATTTTCTGTAATTGGTCTAATGAGTTGAAAAGGGCTGTTCTTCAGTAGTGTAATTTAGAAGACCCTGCTTTGCTGATTCTATATATGGAAACTGATCTATTGATCTGATCTGTTACACTAATTGAAAAAGCTAACTAAATAGACTGAAGAGAAAGGATTCTGTGAGGCAGAGATAATAGAAATAATTTAAATATTTTATATTGATTTAAAAGGACTGCAATTAAGTCTAGTAATTAGTAATTTCTTTTTTCTACCAAGAAAAATACATTGTGCCTCAACATAGTTACTCACACAACAGAGTACCAAGCAAAATTGGCCAACAGTCTACTGCTGGCCTTTCCTAAGAGGTAAACGAAACATAACTTAAAAAAAAAATTGGGGTTTCACAGAGATTCTTTTGAGAGGCGTGTGCAACTTGACTGGTCCTATGAGCTGCATAGAAATTCTTCATGTGTCTCAGTCACAAGAGGCGTATCCACAACCAAGAGGAATGGGACCTCCAGAAATAGTTCACAGAAGAGATAACAGCAGCTCTGCAAGGCCCTGGTTGCTTTATTTCCAGGGGTTACAGAGCTGTCTCTGCTGCCTCTTTCCAGCCTCTCATGGCTTCCTGCACCATTTCTGTTATATTGTGGGGTGTAGGCATGAGAGAAGCACTTTGACTTCAAGGTATAGGCAGACTTGGGAGTTGCTACTTATCTAAAGGATACAAATAAGCTACCAGGAGAGAACTACAATACAATGAAGTCATACTGAACTTGCACTTATAAAATGTGGACTTCATGGTTCATCTTCAAGCCTTTGTAGTTTCTCTTTATTCAGTAATTTTCTCTTCAAGAACCTTGTAAAAACTCCTGAACAAACCAAATTAATAATGTATTTTCAAGGGAAAAAGTTATTTACAGCAGGTAAATGATTATTTACTCCCTTTTTTAGGTATATGCACATACAACTTTTTCAGCAGCTTTTGTAACTTGGTTATGCCCATTTTCAATACACTGCATTAAAACTCCATGGTCTCATCTTGATTTTCCTAATTATATATGTAGGCTACATCAAACAAAACAAAGTTTTTAGAAACACTACAATCCAGAGGTTTTTTGATCTATTTAATAGAAAAAACAAACAAAAGCTGGGATTCACCAGGAATTTGGGGCCTCATGCAGTTGGGCTATTTTTGCTATTGACAAACAGCAACCATTGGAAAGTCTTGAAGAAGATTTTTTATGACCTTTTCACCACACTGAAAGTTGTATTTTATTTTAGATGTAGCGAGAAATTATTTTACCAGTAGGTTTTTTTCAGCCTTTTAGTTTTCTCTGTTTGGAACACAAGGGCTTTGGGATGTTAGCTTCTGTTAGTAATCGATGTGTTTCTGCTGGTAAATTTATTTGCTGTAATCAAGTTTTCTAAAAATTTTAAAATCTCCATCGTGAGGTTCTTGAAGAACTAGGTCAGCTGAGGCCCTTTAATTAGGAAAAAATTTGCTAATGGAGTACTGTTGAGAAGAACTCAGCATGAAATTTGTCTTTTTAGTTGGCCTGACAGCCGTAGTCCTAATTTTCTACTTGGTGCTTCAGACATAAGAAAAATTCTAGACAAATGTTTTGAAGGTTGAAATTATTACTTTTTACTTTTGCAATGGAGTACAGAATAAAAGTAGAAACATTGTGAAAGTGTGTTGTAACTTC
This sequence comes from Onychostruthus taczanowskii, assembly GCF_017590055.1. Classification (NCBI taxonomy): domain Eukaryota; kingdom Metazoa; phylum Chordata; class Aves; order Passeriformes; family Passeridae; genus Onychostruthus; species Onychostruthus taczanowskii. The sequence continues at coordinate 8,966,118 of NW_024499573.1, forward strand.
AGAATTAACTGTCTGAAATGTAAGGGCAATCCTGGAAGAAAAGCAATTTGAACAAAATTAGCTCTGAATTTTAACCCTGTCTAGAAGGCCATCATGTTTTTCCTGTCAATCTCTTTATTTAATAATTTAAGATTTTAAACAAACAATGTAATATGAACCACAAATGACAAAGAATATTCACGGACTATATAAGAAAACCTCTCAAGTAATGTTGAAGGAAAAGAATTCTATTATTTCTGATAATTGCTGTTAGTATTTCTGATAATTGCTGTTTATTCATCAGAAGATACATTGGACAGGATTCTCCATCAACATCTGTTCCCTTACTTCTGTCAAAGAAAGGCTTCTCATTTACCTTTATCCTAACTCCAAATCATTGTTCTCCACTGTGCATACAGGTCCTAGACTCCCTATTGTATTGCACAGAGTTATTGTTTATACAATTTTATACAATTTCAAGGTGAATGTGAAAAGCAGAATGCTTCTACATCTAGCACGTGTATTCAAATGAGTAAATTAAGTGCATATGTATGAATTGTTTATTCTTATTAATGATCCAAGGATCATGGTTATCCTTGTGTAAAACCAGATAATTTTGCAATATTATAAAGAATTATTTTAATTTATTTTCTTTTATTTAGGAAATCTATTAAAACCATTATCACAGCAATTAGAAATGAAATTACTTCATGTACTATGAAAATGGCTTTATTTTGCAGGGACTATTCCCTTTTTTCTGATAAACTACATAGCTGCTACTTTTGCATGAAAATGAACATAACTCACCCAGTCTACAGAGTCTTATTCTGCAGACTTCATAAGCCAAAGCCAGATGTTGAGCTATAACAGGCTTCACTGCTTTTAAGGACATGTATATATGTACATGTTTGTGCTAGTGATGTACTTGCAAGAAAATAAAGTGGCTAAAACAATGGAAAAGGGCCCAAATATCCAGTCTTGTCTACAAATCGGCCAATTATTAAAACAAAAACAATAAACCCTTTCCCTCCTACCCACGAACCAGCCTTCTGGTGGGGAAAAAAAAGGAAACTTGGTGAACATTTTAATAGAGATGGCTCCTAGTGTAACCTTCCTTTCAGCATTCAGGTGTTAACATTGAAAGATTGAAATATATTGTGCTTCACAGTCCTTTGCCAGTGCCTGATGACTTAAATCTTACACATGTGTTTTAATTATGGCAACGTAATCCAGTTTTTTTGCTCCAAGTAGTGCAAGTCCATACTGGCATTTCTTCAAGCTGTTTTAAGTGTTAATTCCCCTGCATTGTATAGCATAACTACTTAGAGGAATTCTTTAAAGGTTTTTCAAGAATTCTTCAGCTTTGTTTCTCCTTTGTGTGAAACAGAACCCACTCTAGGACACTCTATAAACTGTCATTTTGTTAATGGTTCTTTCCTATTTCCTAGAGCCAAATATAATATTCTGTATTTAATAGCTGTAAACATTACAAGAGGTTAATTTCACCATTAACTTCTCTTGGAAATTTCCTTTTGAGTGTGATCCAATTGTTCCATGTCTTTTTTTGTGTGTGTGTTTTGTTCTCATTCTTCATAAAATATTCTATTTCTGCCTTTCCTTCTAATCCATGCTGTAGAGAGGTGCTTTCCTATTATTATGTAGCAGAAGATGCATCCACAACAATAGCAGGGAGACAGGCATTCTGTCCCAAAGGGAATGACCTGGGGGTATTCTAATGAAATGCTAATTCAAAGGTCATGAAAATGGGGATCAATGAGAAGGAGCGTGACACCAGGTCTGTCCTGCGATGTGATGGCTGTCACCAGAGAAAGGACTGCTGAAGCACAGGCTGTGAGCTCGGGAAGGTTCTCTCCAAAGACTCTGAGCCGAGCATAGGTGAATGCTTTAGGCAGTAGATGGAGCAGACTGAGTAGATGGAGCAGATGGATAGGAATACCACTGCCAACAGGGTCTGGTATTTCCAAGCCATGGATTTGGTCCTTTGCCTCTCCCTAAGTGAGAGGGTGTGGCAGCTTTCTGCACTTATGAAACTTTATCTGTGACATTTATTCTTCAGGGCTCTCCTTAAGGAGTCTGAGCCAGCACAGAAACCTCTGTGAAGGACACACACTATTACTGTGGCATGAACTTTGTTTAATTACTTGAATAGTTCAGGAAAGAAAGGGAGACAAAGACCAGTTTCTTTCAAACTCCCTCCCTTTTTGCTAGAACTCAGTTTTCTACATCCCTGTAGTCTGTATTAAGCTCTGGGAGTGCTTGGAACTCCTCCTATGAGCTGTCCCAGAACCAAACCAGAGGGCTGTTGCTACTGCAAGGATGTTTTTTAAATAACTGAAATGTACAGCATTTGTGAAGCTTTATTTTCAGAAACCCTTGCTAGCAGTTAGACAATGAAGTTGCAAGTTCTTCAAGTTGCACATACAACTGTAAAAGAATGCCCTAATTTTAGGTTATTAATTCTTTTAAAGACTAAACCAGAATCAATCAGTTCCCCTTAATCCCTATAAGTGCTTTTCCTTTTAAATTGTTACTTCAATTTTTCAAGGCTACACTTCAGAAAGGAATAGGAATTAGCTCTGCAGACATAACAAATTAGTCATATTGATCCTGCCAAAGGTGCTAAATTATTCATAATCAGCCCCTCCCTACGCAGCCAGTTTTAAATTCACAAAAAGCCCTCATGAAAATTCTGGTGTAACCATCTGGGCACATCTGGGCACCTTTTTATTCTTCCCTAAATCTGTTTCATGGTTTAATCTTCTTCACTAATATACGTAACTTGCAATACACATGAAGGAACATATAAAAATAGATTTTACCTGCTTTGCTTTCATATTTTGGGAGGCAGCTAGCATTCTTAAATGCACTAAAGTTCCACCAAAGGGAAACAGATAAAAAAGAAGAGAGAGAGTCAATATTCTTTAATGACATTCCAGCTGTCTTAGTTCTCAGAGCCTTGTTTGCAGACAGCCATGTCAGCACTCCAAGTGAAATAAACTTTATTGGCCTGAAGTGCCAATAGTGAATGACTGTATTACAATTGCTGATATGCATAGTCTGGTGCCAGAGACTACTTAGACAGAATGAATGTTGTTGTTATAAATTACTCCTCAGAGTAGAGAAAAAAAAAAGTAAACACTTCTGCTCCTTTCTCAGACAAGTGGCAGTACCGAGGGATATGTCTGCTAGATTTGCATTCTGAATGAGCTGTGCTCTCTGTAGAGATACTGGACCTCTATTTAGAGAAGGTCTTTCAACACAGAGTGCTGCATTTCTCCCACATGAGTGCAATCCCTGTGCATTCCCTCCTCTGTCATCATCACTGTACCCTGTGATCACAAGATCACAAGAAGGATGAAAGAGGTTATTCCTATAATGGGAGTCATATTCTATTATCTTAATTCAAAGTGAGCTGTCCTTTTCCTCTGGAAGTGTCTCATCATTTTAAAAAAGGGTATGCCAAAAGGGCAAAACTTTGATATCTGTACTGGACAACAATACATTTATAGACAACCAACACAAGATTAAAGTGGTGCTGCGAATCATTCTGGTAGTTTCATTATCATATGGTATAAAACCATTAAAGATTAGAGTAGTTCTAGGGACTCTAGCACCTACTCATGTAATAAGATGCTGTTGAGGAGATGAAAACCCATCTGAACAAGTTCTGGACCTTAAGCTGTTATTTATCCATACTATATATTCATAATCATCTCATGAGACCTTCTAACTTGTGCGTCTGAAGTAAAATTTTGCAACTTTCAATTTCATGCTTTTTAAAGCCATTTCCTATTATATGTCCAGAAACCCCTTAACAGTTGCACCTTACTCATTCACAGAATTCCATGTATATGGAAGATGCATATGCTCATGTGTTAACAATTAGAACAAGATGGGTGTACATTATGGATCACAGTCAGATTTTAGTTACTTAATAGAACAGAATAGAATATTTCAGTTTGAAGGGGCCTACATTAACCAACAAGTACAACTGCCATTACTTTTTTGGTCACAAGGAATTTAGCAGGACATTTATAAATATTTACTGTTTTTTGTAATGCATTTCTTCCCCCTCTCACAAAACAGCCTTACCTGCTAAAAAAAAATGTATGGAGTTCTCTCAGGGCATAGCTACTGCCCAGCCCTGCTGAGCTGTCAAAGTCAATGTCCTATTGCTGAGATACCTCCCTGTCTCAAAACAAAGGACTGGTCTTAACCCACTGAAAACTTTTTTCCCAGGCCTCCTGTGACATAGAGAACCATGAAAATTTAAGTTTCTAATTATCCCTGGGGCTAATCCTGTACTTTTTCAGATCAAGATGAACGCAATGTAATATCACAGGAAACAGGCAAACCTGATATTCAAATGTTCAGCCTTTTCATACAGATACAATGGAAGAGTCACCGAAACCAAGCAGAATCAATCAGTAGTGAATAGACAGATTACCCTGAACCATTGTTATACCATTGTTACAAACCAAGGCATCTCCTGACTAACCACCAAAGTAATTTCTAAGTGAAGTTTTAAATTAAGAGACAGACCTTCACTACAAATAATCCATCATTCTTCCACTGAAATTAGGATCACGCCTTGTTTTTTTATTGTTGTTTGTTAATAATGGTATATGGTTACACTTCTTTTTTTTTTCTTTTTTCTTTTTTCTTTTTTCTTTTTTTCTTTTTTCTTTTTTCTTTTTTTTTTTCTTTTTTCTTTTTTCTTTTTTCTTTCTTTTTTCTTTTTTCTTTCTTTTTTCTTTTTTCTTTTTTCTTTTTTCTTTTTTTTTCTTTTTTTTTCTCCTACTGGAAACAGGAAAAATCTGTTAAAATTATCCTTAGAGCTTACTGGACTTTTGTTTACTTTCCTTAGTGCTATTTACAGACACAAACTTATGCAATGGTTTTAAAATACCATAAAATTGATAGCCTCAGAACTCAGACGTGGAAATGTCAACAAAGTTTGAGTTCAGCTCAAATCTAAAAGATCATTAAAGTTTATATGCACTTAGATTTTGTTCCTAACTTTTGGCGAAGACCTAGACTACAATCATAAAAATAGCTTGGCAGCGTCATGTTAACCCAAGCTATCTGCACCCAAATTAAGCAAATTTTCTGCCTTTGTTGATTAGTATTTTTCAACCATTGCCTCTCTGTATGGTTAAATCAGTCTAGTCTTGCCAATGGGACATTTCAAACAGTGCAAAAAGTATCTGCATCATTTAAAAAGTACATCTTCTTTTTGAGTCACATAACCTGCACTTATTTTTGTGGCAGCTGAAGTGCTAAACTGAGGGCCTAGATTTTCTCTCTGAAGTGCCGTCTGGGAACTTGAAGGAAGAGCTAGAGTCATGAAACAACAAACTGTGTCCAACCTCACATGATTAATACAAAAACACAATGTTCTCTTTTTATTTAATTATGGGATTAACAAATTAAATTGGTAAATAGTTTGGGGTTTTTTTTCCTAATTAAAAACATTCCATTAAACAGCCTCAGGTCTACAAGAAGGAAGCTAAGAATGCTGCAGGTGATGTGGATTCTCCACTGCTGACTTTTTTTATTATACTGATTATAGTTCTACTGTAACAACGTCTATAAGGCTCAGTCAAAATCATAAGCCATTTTTCTAGAATCTGCAGATTAAAATATTGTGAAGGAGTTCCAAGACCCATATCCTCACAATTCTTCCAAATCCACAGTTTTTATCAACTTATTTGCTTGCTTTTGTATGTGCGGAACATAGAGTCTGCCTGCTGCAACTGGGCAGGTAATTTCATGTTTCATTGGTGAAAATTACCTATATAATTTCCTTAAAGTTTATATAAGTCTTTACAATGTATATAGCAGAAATTAAGTGAACTCTACCCTATTTACCTCCTCATTATATTTCCAAGGATATACCATTTGTTATGGGCTCTAAAGAACTTGAAGTGCAATAAAATAGTTAATTACAGTTGCAAATCTGCAGAAAAATTTAATGACATAGTGCATTTCATTTCCAAGTTCTCTTGTCACCAAAAAAACAAAAATACAGGGCACACTTTTTAAAAGGACAGTTCAATTGCAACTACACAAAAGAGCTAAAGGGAGATTGTCAAAGTAAGTCTGTGTCTTGACCTACTTTTCTCTTTATACTTCCAGGAATAATTCTTTGTCCCTGTTATGAAATAAATTTAGAGCTTGGGAAAAAGAATTAGTGTGAGAGCAATGGAGACTGAGTAACTCAGGTGAGCTGCAGGCTTAGCCAGAGAAATCAGAGTTCTGTATGTTTCCTGCAGACCAGCTGAGCTGTGACACAGAGGAAACATTTGAGAGTGAGAGGTGGAGCTCAATCATGTACTTTCTGTCCTTGGCCTTTTCACTAAGGTGTCTGAAATAAGGACCAAAATTAATACTGATTTTTTCATACTGGCAATTGCCAAACTCCAGTTGGACTGAATATCTATATACCTGTTCTGCACCCTACATACCAACAAAAAACACAACCAACATTTACACATTAATGCCTTATGTTGGTCACCTTTTAAAACCTTCTATGTCAATCTATATAGTTGTGGGGTTTTTTTTTTTTTGTTTGTTTGGTTGGTTGGGTGGGTGGGTTTTTTTGGGTTTTTTTTGTTTTGTTTTTTTTTTGGGGGTTTTTTTTTTTTTGTTTGTTTGGTTGGTTGGGTGGGTGGGTTTTTTTGGGTTTTTTTTGTTTTGTTTTTTTTTTGGGGGTTTTTTTTTTTTTGTTTGTTTGTTTGGTTGTTTGTTTTGTTGTTTTTTTGTTTTTTGGTTGTTTTTTTTTCTTAGAGGAAAAGAGCCACATGTTCAATTGCTGGAAATCAGCTCACTTTTTCCTGGTGGGTTCTAACTCTCTCAGCTAGTTCTGATTCCAGATCAGGCAAGTGAACAGATATGAAGTTAGGATGAAAATCCACTGAAACAGAACCCATTCTTGTCACTCAATTATAGATCTTAGTCACTTTCTGAGTATAGCTATGTACAGGTATTGTATAATCTGCCAGTAAAAACAGAGGTGCAGCATACAGGTGAGGGAGATGTCCTGGGCATGGGGCTGGGCTTGGAGTGCTGTTTCTCTGCCCATTGTTAAATTCAAAGCATTTGCTAATACTCACCCCTATTTACACTCAGTCTGTACAGCATGTAACAGCAACAGTTCACAGCAAAATGTTTAGATGTGCTGAAGTTAACGAAAATATACTAAAACTTCTCAGTGTAAAGAAACAGTGATTTCCCAGTTTACTGCACAGATCACTTTTTGGGATATATATCTTCTCCACATCCTGCCCTTTTGCCTCTGTCGAGTTCCTCCCATTTTGTCTCAGGCATAAGCAGATACCATACTAATAGCCCCATCTTTATTCCCAGAAAGGAAAAAGAAAGCAGACATGAATGAAGGTGTGTCACTCACATACCCACTCTCCACTCTGGAAATGCCAGCTCTCTGGTGCTACATGCTATAGTAAGGTGCATTTAGCAGGTGGAATTCAGACGTTAAGTAACAACTATTTCCTGTCCTTTAAGAACAAGAGAAAGGCCACAGAGGTTACACCTATCCCAGTATTTTGTCATGGAAATGAAGGTACTGTCAGATGATTACAAGAATAGATACTTATGATATCTTTTATTCCACCAGTTACTAAGTGGGGTTTAGTAAGCCACACTAAGCCAGATGTAGTTCCCATGTATTTATTAATCATTTGCATTTTTTTCTTGTAAGGACCAAAATACTGAGACTCATTCACAACAGTGCTTTCATTTGCTTGATATATTTATTAAATGAAATTCAAAAGTTAGGAAAAAGATATACACTTCAAAGCATAATCACACAGGAAAGAGACAAGAAGAGTTATTAATTTTTGTTGCTGCTGTAGCAAGGAGAATGGCTCATAGTTATTACTAACATGAATTATAATGAAGACATTTAAAAACCTGCAGAAAGTATCGCCACTGCATGCTGTAACAGGCATAACAAACCCGTCCAATTTTGGCTTCATATTGCTGTGGGTGAGGTGTTAATGACCTATTGGAATTGAAGCTGATTACAGGTCTCATTAAACAAATGGGTGGAGTAAGCATTCAAATACCCTGAGTAGTAAAAAGAGCTGTGTATGCAGGAGCCAAAACACACTGCCACCTGACAAGACCGTGTTGTCTAATGAAAAGCACGAAACTGAGAAATGGGTGTTCATCTTGTGCAAGGGGTGGCGTGGGCAGCCAGCGGGAGCCCTCGCAGAGGAGCGCGCACGGGACTGAGAGGCCCAAGGCTGTTCAAAAGTAGTGCCGTGATAAGCTTATACAAGGGGATGTTCCCTCAAAAATTTATCAAAGGGGTAGAACAGCAACAGTCATTTTCTTTCATGGCAAAGGAAATCACTTTTGAAAGTCTCAGATTTTGAATGTGAGTCAATGAAATTGTGAGCAACATCTGTAGTGTGGCTTGTGGAGTTTTTTTTTCATCTGCTTACACTTCTGCAGGATATTTAAGATACACAGTATTTACTTCTCCTCCTACATTTAGTCCTCAAAAATATTGCGGTTCATATATAAAATGGAGACAACAGAAGATTTGGCAAAATTCTGAAAAAAAAATCAGAGTAACTATTGATGAAAAGTGCTTTATGAGTATAAGCTATTAATTATCACCAGTCCACCCACCTGTTTTCATAACAACCACTGTCTGACAGGAAAAAAAAATCCAACACCTCTCTGGATTAACTCAACAAGTTAAAAAAAATTAAAAAACAGCAAAAAAAATTTTAAGGTTAGTTGCAATAAATAATCAAGAATCATAAAGGATAACAAAACCCCCATTTATTTGTTGCCTATGCATTTATTGCAGGAATGGAAATTGAAATAGTCTTATTTTCAGTGAAAATGTAGTAACACAAAAATAATGGAATTCTGCATGTCATACGTTTTTCCAGCTTTGGCAGATGAAGTTGATAATGCTTTGGAACACAACAGCATCTTCTGATAGAATTTATGTGGCTGCTATCTCCGTGGGGTTTCTGAACACTGTATCATCCAGGGTACAGTAGTACATCCTTACTAGTGTCGTGTGGGTATATGTAGATTATAACACAAAAAAATGCATTTAAAATTATGCCCAGTTCTTTTACAATGTTAATTCTTCTGTGCACTATGATATCAGAAATGTTCTATTTCTAACAATAGTTCTGTGAGGAATACAGAAGATTTACCAGTATTCCTGTCTTACAGAGAAAGGAAAGTGGGACAAGGCATCTTCAAAATGAGTGTGAATTGGTATCACAGCCACCATGATGGTCTCTCTGCTTGGTTCCAGTTAACTCACCGTGCTGCCCCTGCAGGTTTAATTCCTCCTAGGCATGCACTCTGTCTTGTGACACTTTCACATCAAAGGCTGCCTGAGTGACATCTGGCCTGCAGCTGGTGATTTGTGTTGTCTGTGCTCTTCACACCCTGGCAAGGTAAAGCCAAGACAAATTGACCCACAGAGGGAGGTAGGAAGTCTCTCCCCCCCCCCCATGCAGCAGGTTTAGCCACTTCTATACAGATCCTGGAATGTGATTACAGAACCTGCTTAGAGGGTTTTGCTGCTGACTCCATCCTAATGACTAAGCTTGCCATAATAGAGACTATGCTCAGGCTTGCTACCCTTCAGCCAGAGCTCCAGAAAGAATGCAAGCAGGATTCTTCCTCAATGCCTCCTGAAAAAGCTTCAGAAAATAAATAGCATATTCAAGAGGCAATATTTTGCATCAGTCACAGTATTTTTAGAGATCAGATGGTGTTGTCTGCACCACTTTCCCTGCAAGGGATGTCAAAAGGAAAAGTTTGTTTTTCTGTTGTAACTAATATGTTGAGCATCCTTCCAGGGTATATTTTTCCAATCCACAAATAATACTCTACTTCTACAATTGTTTCCAAACCAATAGCTCACAGTGATCCTGTGAGGAATGGCAGCAATGAAGTGTGGTTTCCTACAAAACTCTGTCTTTTAGACCACCAACTTTAACAGCTTGGACAGACACTTCATTTAGGACATTTATGTAGATTTTGCTGTATTTAATTCTAGTCTTGCACCTGAGCCTTTCCCTCAAACATGCCTATTGGTAGTTCTAATCCATTTAACCTCCCCTAGCCATTTATCTTCATAGTTGAAAGAAATTAATTTGCCTTCAGACCTTTACCCTCCAAACTGTATCACTAACTTTATCTTCTGCCTAGGTAGGGAGAGACACACCCTGAGCATGATTGCATACACTATGTTTGTCTAGGCAAAGAGGCAAACGTATTAATAAATATTTTTTTCTCTAGTCTGACTAGAGAAGGGTGCATTACCTGCTGAGCCTTCCGAAGAAATTTTCAGTTGTTGCTCTGAGAAAGGAAAAGAAAGGTGGAAGGGTTACATTGGTGAGAAAGGTGCGTACTTCCCTTTGGAGAAGTGCCACTGAATGGTCAATGCACACTTTCATAGAGGCAAAAAGTTCAGCTCATACACAGCCAGATTTGATTATCCAGTTTAAAGCAAACATGCAAAAGCAGTGAATCAAATCCAACAAGTCAAAATAAATTAGAGTACCTGTTGTCTATTGATGACAAACAATTGCATACATGAATGAGTCTTTTTCCTGTGATAATCTCTTATGGGAACTTCTTTCCCTGACTGCATGCACGTCAGAGCTGTGAGAATTCTACTAAAACGCATTGACCTGCTCTGCAAACACTACACTGACTTTGCAGAGATCATTTGCTTAGCAGTTGTTTTGTGAGGTGCTTTAAGACATATTAGACTTTTGCGTAGATAGGAACCATTTAAAAATTTTTTCCTGTTTCTCAATGCATTGACTCAGTAATATATCTGGCAGGGATACTTAGGAGACTATAAACATGCAGACTGTCATACTTGGGAAATGCATTTTTCAGAGCAGGATTCTGTACAGGAGCTTAATGGATTTATGAAGAAATAGAGAAGGAAAGATTATTATGTGACTATGCCTTTGTAATAATGAATCAAATTTCACCTCTTTTGGCCATAATTTAGACAGTAAAAAACACTTGGCCACAGTGTACATAATTACTTTCTGAAATTTACCAAGGACAAAATTAAAGACATGAGTGCAGCTATGCTAAAAATTTGTCTATTATACTGAGGTTAACTTTATTTTTCTAATATTTTGTGCTCTTCATGCACTGCTGGGGACTGAGAATCCAGGGTGGTGTGATGCAGTTTGATGAGAGCTGTGTTTGTAGCAGTGAATATCCAGCCACATCTGCAGCATCTCTGACTAACAGCTCTTCAGGGTCTCTGACGCTACAAAAGACCTTCAGATAATTTGGCATAACTCTAGCAAAAAAATCCAAACACACAAAGGAGGTCAGAGAAGATCCAACTCAATTTTTTCCAGAAGGAAATAGAAGTGACACTCTGATGTTTTGATTATATATATTTTTTTCTCAAGAGCTTCTCATATTTTTTGACTGCTATTAGTTCTTAAAAGGACATTACTAGCATACTTGTTGGAGTTTGAGGATGAGAATTTTTGTTTTCCTTTTCTGACTTTCAAGACTGGTTAGAAATCTAAGTTTTTCAGATCCTTGATTAAGATAGAAAAATCAAATCTTTGTATATCTATTTTGAAATAGGATCTGAAGTAGCTTTCCTATTTTTCTGTCATTCTTGACTGCTCTATTTGCCTTATCAATCTCATTCAGTATCCAGGGTCACTTGCCTATTTCTTAGTTAAACTAAATGGGGTAAATTCTGGCTTTTAAATATACACATATTTCTTGAAATGCCCAGAGATGTTTTGAGTTATTTTGTTGCATGACTTCCATCAAACTTGTAGACCTTCCATGAAATTTGTAGACCTACATTCCTCAGCTGGCTTTGCAAATCTTAATTATTGCCTACAACAGGATTCCTGCATGTGTTTGCAGTAGCAAAACTTCAGCACTATAAACTGAATGTTAATAAGGGATTATCTTTGTCATGCATCTCCATTGAAAAATAAGCATGGACAATCACTGCTCTAAAACTATTTCCATTTCAGCCTTCTTGAAACAAAATATTTTGGTTTTTTTCTTTTAAGGAATGTCTAAATTTCAATTAAAAAGCAAAACATTACAAAGCAACAACAGTACACTTTAAAATTTTCATTAAAAAATAAACATTAAACATTATTGAAAGGAAATATTTTCTGAGTTTGAAAACAATTGGTGAAATTGAGAAGTCTAACACCAAACAAAATTTTCAGTCTTCACTACTGTCATTAAAACCTTTTGATTACTAGTTATCCAACATCTTGTGCTCACCACATGGCCCAGAGGGGATGGTTCTGCAAGGGCTGTCTGTCCAAACTCAGTGCAGCAGGTCAGCACTGAAGGTGGGGTGTTGCTTTTGGTCCTGATACTGGCTAGAAAAATATCCTGGGCATATCTGTGGTCCTTAGTCCATCAATATGAAAGTAACATTTTTGAAAAAGTACTTTTTGAACTATTGAGTATGAAGACTCATAAAAGATAATGTAAAGTTGTTATTACTATTCCTGGGTGAACACAATCCTCAGCTTTCAAGTGTCACTGAAGTAAAGTGGCTTTGTTAAGCAAAACATCAATCTCATGTGATTCATGTAAGATGGAACTTTAAAAACCGCTTTGGCTAGGGAATGAAGGGGAACTGATTTCCTATATACTGTACCCTGTTCTGCTAAACTGAAGCGAATTTGCCAGCAGCAGCTGTACCATCTTCCCCATGGCTTAGTCTGGGAAATTTGTCCCACAGATACCCCTTACATGGAGTTTTGCAGGTAGGACTGGCAAAAAAGTGCCTACATTTGTATCCTGAAACAGAACAACTCTTGACAGATCACAGACACAGAATTAGCAATTAGTGTCAGTTTTGCAACAGTTTAATAGTACTTTTATATTCTAATAAATGTAATAATAATCATCACATAATAGATATAATAATATATAATACATATTCTCTGCTTTAGAAGAAGTTTGAAGATCATTGAGTCACTTGTCACTCCCCATTACTATTATGTACCTCATGTCATTCTTTATGTGTAATTAAATAATAAATGCTGTCCTAAGTAACACGATGGGAATTCGAAAGGTTTACATCAAATATAGAACAAACTACAGTTAATTTTCTTGTTACTTTAATTTATTTATGGTGGAGTTAAATTAGGATTTTTTTAATCCCTCAACAGAATCCACATCAATTTAAAGGACATGAGACATCGTTAAGCAATTAGAAAGGATGCCATTCTATAAGCTATTTTTTAATTTAACATTTATATATTCTTTCCAATGCATATCTAATGTTTTTCTTTATGTGTAATGTTTTTTCTTACTTCTCTCTTCCCTGATTTTTTTTCCTTGCAATTCAAGAAAACAGTCTCAGCAGAGGAATCAACTGGTTAAGTTTTTTATATGCTCTACTGGATATCAGTAGAAATCAGTAGAAATAAGGAGCAGTCAGACATCTCAGTGGGGTGTGAGTTCTCTGTGTGTTCCCTGGTTGAAATATTACCTTGGCTTCTGTGATGAGGTTCTTACTGTTTTTACAGTAGCCTCTGTTTTTACTGAAATGAATAAAGAAAAATTAAAATTAAAAACAAAACAAAACAACAACAACAACAACAACAACAAAAAAGATCAAATCAGAGCAGGATATTTGAGTTATTTAATGTGATTTCCAGTGAAAGGCAAACATATTTTTTGATAGTGTGTTCAGTCTAGAGAGTGCTGGACTGTAAACTGTTTCCAAATAGACATGCACATCTTGTGTGATCTAAGTCCTAGTCCAATTAGTGAAAGAACAAGACTTTCAAAACCAGCACAAGAGTCTAATGCACCTTTTCTAGCTTTGTAAATGGATCCATAACTCTCTGCACACCTGGGAGCATCAGTGCACATACAGAAACAGGAGCAAAACTCTGCTAGCTATGCCATTATGACTTGATAAAAGCTTTGAAATTAGCCATTGCAAAAGATGCTTTCCAGCTTGTCAGCAAGTAAAGAATTAAAAATAGTTAAGAATTGCAAAATAAGCACCTTTTTTTCCTTTCTACTTCTTTATTCTAGAACAATTAGTGAAACAATTAGAAGTAGAGGCATTTCAATCTCCAATTACAAAGCTCCAAAGTTAATTCAATGAGTAAAGTTCCCCATACCTTCCATTTTAGTCTGCCTGCAGATTCAAGAAGACAGTTGTCTGATGAAATTTGTTTCATTCAGTCATAATTTTACTTTGAAAAAACAAAACAAAACAAAACAAAACAATATTTTTACTCACAATTTTATTATTTTTCTTTTTTTAAAAAAATCCTCGATTATGTCCCCAAATATAAGAAAGATATACAAAAGGAGTGATAGGCGATGAAATACTTTCCTATAGATTAGAAATCAAAGGAAGTATTCATTTTTCAAAAAGAACAAAAAAAAAAGAGAGAGAAGTGAGACTAAAAATAGATAAGTGTAGTATTTTCTATTCTGGTTTGAGAGGTAGAGGATTTATCTGTTATACGTAGTCTGATGAGGAACATTGAACAGATTGTCTTACAAATTCACAGGATTGTCTTGTGAAGTTTAACATATTTTTATTTATCAAGAAAGTGATATGGTCTGGGTAGGAGGATAAGTTTTATTGTGTTGCTATAAACTATTGAAGATGTATTTGGTATGTTTTACCCGTAGCTCTACTTAATTTTTGATGGTGAATGGAAGTATAAATTAAATATTTGCTTTTTATTCATTACTATTTAAAGTTAATTACATAGTAAGTTTAACAGCAATCAAATGCATAAACACAGGCGAAAGCAAACCCCTCATTAGTCTTAAAAACATCAGTGTTTTAAATTTTCAGTCAACAGTTAAAATAGTCCACTGCAGGATAAAAAGTTTGCTTTCCTGTTGAATTAATTCTCCAGCAAAATAAGTTATTATAAGTATCTTATTGCTCATTCATCCCTGTGGAGCCAGATGAAGAGACGTCTGTCTGAGCATGATACTTCAGAAAGTAGATCATACAGTCTACAAGTGGAAAGATCTTCCTTGTTTCCAGAAAGACTTCTAAAATTCAAATCAAAATTTTATAATGTTTGCTATATAGGAAAATCACAGAATGGAATCACAGAATGGCCTGAATTAGAAATTATCTTAAAGGTGATCTACTTCCCACCCCACTGCCATGGGCACAGTCAAAAAATGTGGAACACTTCATGAATTTGCATGTCATGTTGGAGCAGTTTAAAATTCCATTTGAATTTTTGAATCAAAAGTCCATTCTTGCTTCATGATGCAAATTATAGTGCTGGTCTATATTCCCAGAATTCATCAGTGATAGAGGAAGTCAAGGCAGAGGGATAATTTTGGAAAGCAGATGCACAACAATTTCTGAAATTAAAAAAAGTCACTCAGTATATTCAAGGATGAACCAATAAAGCAAGCTGTTTATCTAACAGCAATCACATTAGATGTTGAGACTTAGACATCACAGCAGATAAAATTCTATTTTACAAATGCTTTATCTGAAGTAATAAATTTTATGCTAGATGCCTGCACGTGTGTGCATGTCAAATGCACTTGAGACACAAATTGAATTATGCAGCTTTTTTTGGCTCATAAAAATCCATGAAAAAGTCTTGGCTCTATAGCTAACAGGATTTGTTAATAACTTTGTTGCTTCTGTTTTAATGTTCAAATGCCAGGCTGATGTCTCAGTGTAATTTCTCAGAGATATCTGGTGGTGTGTAGAAAGAACTGGACATCATGTTACACTATTGGATCTCTCAGAGTACAGTAATTTAGGAAAGAGGGGGTTTTGTATAAGAAACATAACAGTGTGTTCTTAAAAAGTCAGATAAAGAAAACATCATGGATATAAATCTTAGGGTTATAAAGGGAAACACTGAATTAAGACTGAAATCAACCACTGTTTTTCACTTCATAAAATCAGAATACATGTAATGCAAATTTGGCAGTGGTCAGAGCCCAATACCTAGCCTACAAAACCTGAAAATCCTTTTCTGCTTTGCCTCTGATCCTTTTGATTTTGCTCTTTATGTTTTGCAAAATCACTTGAGAGCAGGATTCTACAACATGGATGGTGCTGCCCACTGAGAAGTCTCTTTTGAGTTCAGGAACAGAAGACAAAACTGCAGAAAGAAAGGGCCATATTCAATAGAGCTGCTGATTTGAAGAGCAAAGCAATATAGCGAATACACGAGGAATGTGCTGTAACTTATTGCTAAAGTAAATGAGAAAATGAATACAAATCTGATCTCATGTTACATGATACTTGCAGAAGTAATAGAAGTGACAGCAGGTGTGCATCTCCTGAAGCTTTGTAGCTGGAGATATTCCCTTGAGTGGGCAAGGTGGGCTTTAGCATTTGATGAGAAATGCTGTGAATAGGAGCAGCATGAAAATGCATTGAACAAAACACACAGAAAATATACAGAAAAGGCAAACAAAGGATAACGCCTCTACCAGTAAAGAATACTTTCAGATTTCCCTTGCACATACATTTTCCCTGCACTCTGGTATGGAAGATCTTAATATTGTCCTCCTCTGTCTGTCAAGCATGTGCCAGATGTGGTGACTTTACATATTATATTTTCCTGTGTTTATATAGGTGAGAGAGATCTGCAGATATGTTGTGAAACCTGGTTTTAGTTTGGAAGACTAGTATAAGTGAAAGTTTTATAGTTAGGTTTTTCAATATTGCCAAAGTGGACAGAAAACAGTTCATAAATGAGGTTGTGGGAGCAATGACAAAAACGGAGAAAGAAAACGGAAAAAGCAAAATAAAAATGAATTTAAAAAAATCTACATTCTCTTCCTGTTCTTGAGTTGGTGCTTTCTTCAAAGCAGTGGTGTGTTGGGCACTGTTAATGTTTCAGAAAGTATACTAGAAATGAATAACACTGTGTGGAACCACAATGCCCAGCAGATATGTGAACTGTGCTGTGAAAACTGGCAGGTCCTTGACAACCTTTGCTTGTCTGCATAATGGTTACAGGCAATGATTTTGATCTGACTTTGCAAAACAGACATATATGCAATGAGCATCAGCTGAGATAGTGAATAGCTCCTAAAACAAGCCTTTGCATTCTCCCAGGATAGCTGCATTCTTCAGTGCTAGTGATAACAACTGTCTAGTGTTGCTGTGAGAACCCATGCCAGTAAGATCAAAGGAGTCTTCTAATTGACTTCAAATAGAATAATCAGAGTGAGGGCTTTCTGTAAACACCACAGCAGTATTTTTTAGCTCTACACTAATAGCATATCTCTAACCTCACAAGAGATTTTCAGGGGGGCCAAATTGATTCATTATTTGCCAAAAATGACACAGATCAGTGCAATCCAGCAGTGCTGCCAAAATGGTGCCACCCTGTTCTTTTGTCATTAGTGCAAAGAGAAATGTGAGGGGTTAGTTTTCTATTTGAATATTATAAAGTCCAAAAGGCCATGATTGCAGTAGAAAAGTTATTCTTACTGTCTCCAATTATTAGGGACAGTTAACTTTATTATAGCAAAACTATGCTGCATGCCTGGGTTTTGGGACAATATGTACTTCTGTTACCACTTACACATAGCTGAAGTGCATTTTATTTTCACAGAGTTCAGGATGGCTAGAAATATGAAATTATCTATCTTCATTGTGGAACTTTGTTGTTGAGAATTTTTGCCCTCATTTGCCTCTCCTATAAAAATACAGACATGTAAATAGCAAGTATTCATGCCCTAAGGAGAGAATGAAAGCAATTCAGAGATCAAGGTAAGACTGTACGTGGGAAAGAATTAGATATGGAACCTTTTACTAAGCTCCTTTGATTCCAGTTCTAGTATCAAATTAGTCATGATCATGTATTGCACAAAGAAAGGCAAATAATCTTTCCTTCTCTATTTCTTCATTTTTCACATAGCACAAAGTCATAGATCAGTACAAGGAATACACAATGTAAACAATTTTAACAGCTTGTCTTTTGCAGAGTTCATCAACTTAGAAATGTACATAGCAAAGCCCAACCTGTGCCAAAAGAAATCTGTTTGTACCTGGCTTCCATAAACAGTTTTTACCCAAGGTATAACATTATTAATCTGCTGTCTAATGATACTCAGCAAGTTGTGGTTCTCTCCTGACTTCAAGCACCTCAAAGAAACCAAATACATTATGATCATCCTCTCACAATGACTTCAGCATGAATGAAGAAAGTTCAGGAGAAACACACAGTTCTGTGACAGGGTCCAATTAATGCAACTGAACACAGTTACATGTATGAAAAGTTTGTTTTATATTTTAGAATTATTAGTTGCTTTTTATATGTTTTACATGTTTACATGTCATACTCTATTTCTTGACAGTGTAATGGCCTAAAAGGTGTAATTCTTGGGATGGTCCTGTGCAGGGTCAGGAGCTGAATTTTGATGATGCCCCTGGGTCACTTCCAGCTCAGGATATTCTATGATTCTGTGACTCATTTTATCAGTACTGGAAAAATATGTGCTTATTTGAATTCTAGGGAAGGAATATAAACCCTTTTTGACACCATGGTCCAGCACAATCCAAAAAACAATTTTGCCCTCAGAAGGATTTCTAATTTTCAGCTGTAAGTTCTAGCATCCCAAAATGCTTCTCTGAAATTGATTCTTTGGAAATGGAAGAGAATAGATGCTTCCTTAACACAGTCATTTTTGAATGGGTTCATTGTATAGAGTACGACAAGAGATAGAGATGAATTTTAGCCTACTGAACTTAAGTTCCATAAGTCTCATAGAGCCTGTGGAGAAAGAAAGATCCTTCCAGAAACAGTTGCCAAAATCCCGCTCTGAAAAACTTTTATGGAGGAGGTTCTTACCTTTGGAACCTGTAGAAGAAACCCATGGAGATGAGGCTCACTGGGCTCACATTTTCTTTTAGAAACATCCCACTGAATTTCTTTTCCTCCAGGTGTCTTTCTTTGTCTATTATCTTAATATCTTCTTTGCCATATAGTCATGGATTTGTTAGTGAGCTTTTTAAGGAAGTATATCCACCTTAGTGTGAGGAGCCAGTGAAAGAGAGGACCCTGACATCCTAGCAGCAGAGGGGCTGAAGCTGTGCTGTCTGAGATTTTCACTGTCTTCAGCAGCTGAAAATGGATGGCACTGGAGAAATTTTGAATGTGGTCCTTGCTTGTTATTCTGGAAAGCACCTCTGTTCAGGCAAGTCACTGAAAAATAGGACATATATTTTCTTTACTTCCTTTTTTGTATGAAAACCACTTTTTAAAAGCATATTTTTCACAGACAAATTAAAATACATTTCCTTACTATCACAGCAAATACCAGTTTTAAATGGGAAAAATGGTCTTCAGACAGGAAAAGCAAGGCAGTACAGCACATTTGTACTAATTTTTACTTGAAAAGTCCATCACTATTTTATCTTCCTTCTTGTTGTTATTTTAGAAAATCATCTGTGATCGAACTCTGCTGTGGTGAAGTGGCTGGCATATTAGACACTACTTACAAAACCAGACATTTTGGTTAACATTCATTCTGTTTTATTCACACAATAGTTTGCTAGTCTAAATATGCTTGGAAATGATGGTTTATCTGTTATTTTATTTAGTTAAAGCAAAACACTTCTTTTAAACATCTGTTTTACTGTCTGTCCAGTCAGGATGTTCAGATTCCTTGAGATGCACATTCTTTAACTGATCTCAGAATTGTAAATCAATAATCAGATTAGTAGCTTCTAACAGAAAGCAAGGGATTTGCTCTTCCTGACTGACAGCAGTCATGTTGCTCATAATTAGGATTAGTCCTTTCAGGAGACTGAAGATTACAATGATCCGTACACTACAGCATGTTTTTTCTCCTTCAGTGTCTCTTCCAGCTCTTTATTCCAACTTGGACAGTACTATATGACTTATGTCTCTGCTCCCAAGATCACCCAACAAACCAAAGAGAGCATGATGTTTGCTTTTTAAATGGATAGAATTTGGCGTTATGAAAGAAACTCCCAGCAGGATGGCCTCCCCTGCTGAAATATGTCAGTAGCCATCTCTCCTCATTATACAAATGGCCTGCTTGATGAATGGCAGCAGCAGTCTTTCCTTGTTATAGCTAGTTAGCTGAATGCTCATCGCTATTGTTTTAGCATAATTATCTTCAGGGTTAGGTGGAGGCCAGACTGTTCTCCATTAATGTTACAATACTGGAGTTGATTTTTTTCATGACTGTTAGCACCAAGGCATGAAAATAGATTGTGAATACTGAAAAAAACAATCCATTATTTAGTCATGTAGAATGTACAGGAACATTTTTTTATCCATTCCTTTTTTAGAAGGTATTACTTTAAAAATTCTTTGAAGTGTGTAAACTTATAGTCATGTCAAATCAAATGCTACTAATCTGTTGAGCAGGAAGGAATTAATACATTTTCAGGAATGTTTGTATCTCCCTGACTTGTTTGAACTAAACATAGTCTCCTGATGTCACTGCGTTTCTGAGAAGGGGGAGAGAAAAGGAAGGAGAGGGGTGCAGTTCATTAGTTAAGAAATGTGAAATGACTGTGTTACTTGAAGTTGTAACAATGGCAAGGTTTTGATAGTTTGAGACCTTATTGCAAAATAGGGTGGGGGAAGGGGAGGGATTTCTGTGCTAATCTCTTGATAACATATTACATGTAAAACCTCAGTCCACCACCTCAGACTGCATGCCTGTTATATAAGCTGTTATTTGAATTATGAAACCGAGATCTGATTGCAATTCACTCAGGGGGAAATAAGCCTCATGGGGTCTATTCAAAGTTTCAGAGAAGGCACGTGTTTGTGGTGCTCTTATATCCTCCTCCATTTGCTGTGTAATCCTGCCAGAATCAGCCACAGAGGGGAGAGGTCCCAGGCACTGTATCCCCATGGGGAGCAGGAGGAAATGGGAGGAAAAGGAGGCATCCAAGGCGTTGGACCTAGTCATGTATGATATGTAGGGAGGTCTTTTTTTTTTTGTTCAGTCAGGGTTCTTTTCTAGCACAAGAGTTTGAGATTTCTTTTCTAAATTCAATATTTGAAACTACAAACTGTGGGATTTCTCTAAGCTCTCCTAACAAGCTGCAGTTTCCTCCATATGAGCAAGAGCAAACACTCCTTTCAGAAGCCAGAGATTTAACCTGAACAGATGAAGTATTTGTATCTTTTTTCCCCCTCTTCTTCCCATGGCTGGTCCACCTAAGGTTTTGGAATTACTGCATTCAAGTGAGGTGTGTTCTTATGTACCTTTGTAACTTGTTTCAGTGAAGGAGACAGGTACATAGAATGCACTAGAGTTTAAGTAGTGTTGTGAAGTACTGTCTTACTTGTGTAGTAGTGATCTGGAGAATGAATTCAAACAGAACCTGCCTGATCAGAGCAAGTGTTCCCATTGTGGCAAGACTAGGAAATAGGGGCATGGGAAGGTTGAGATGTCTATATGGTGCTAGGCATGAAAAGTATTGTCCAAAGAGCTGGAAATAGATACATCAGGGTAAGAAATTAGTTTCAGCAATTTGCAGGACAGCCTCCAGCCACTTAAAATCTTTTTTTTTGTTTGGTTTGGTTTGGTTTTTTTTTTGTTTTTTTTTGTTTTTTTTTTTTTTTTTTGGTTGGTTGGTTGGTTTTGTTGTTTTTGTTTGGGTTTTTTTCATGATTTAAATAAATATTTTTAGTTTCAGAAGGAAGCTATGCATTATTCAAATGACAGTTCTGGTACAATTTATAAAGATGCAGAAAGCACTTTAAATTGATTTTGAAACTAATAGCAGAAGAGAGGAAAAAGGTGGGTGGGAGCACAAGCTATCTTACCCAATACATACACAGATAATTGTATATTTCATATCTTGACAGAATTATATTTTCTGGTCTCCAAAGTGAGAACTAAAGAACAATAGTTATTCTTGACATTGACTTTAATTAAGCATATTTTTAGTCATAAACATGAGTAACAAGTAGCTTATTGGAGAAAGTTTTCTTACCACCATTTAAAATGGGAAGGGAAGGGAAGGGAAGGGAAGGATATGCTGTTTAGCAATGTTGTGGGTTATGAGTATTTAAAGTTGAATTGGAATACGGTTGGAGTATTGCCCACCTTTATTAATGATAAATTTGTGTTGCAGTTATTGTTACTGAGGAAGAACTTTATTCATTTCTGTCATACTCTATGCATTTTTTCCCAGCCATTTATATTAAGAACAGCTTTTGTATGTCAAGTAAGTGAACCTGGCTCTAATCTGCAGCTGATTTACTGCTCTTGCCTTCAGGGCCATCATCTTAGTGGAACCAGAGGACATATCAGCTTTGACATACTTTACAGGAAGTTTTTTTGAAAATATCAGGCTTGCCAAACCCTAAGGTTGTCAGTCAAACAGTCACTGACTGAGTAAAAGCTGAGAAGTCCTTGAGGTCTGGACCACTGTTTAACATCAGATTACAAGCTTCTCTTATTTAATAAAAATTTAAAGGATGGCCTCAAGCTCAGAAAGCCATTGTGCACATGCCTGTCTGTAAGCATGTGTGAAATCCTGCTGATTTGAATATGAGTACTTCCTGAAGCAGAAGGCCATGGGAAGTTGGAGAAAAGTATGTGCAAGATCAAATGTCATCTTCTTGCATCTTGATCTCCTTGTGAGGTCTGAGTACAGTAGCATCTTTCTTTCTTTTTTTTTTTTTTTTTTTTGCCTAAGATCTTGAGATCATTTTCCTACCACATAAAAACATAACAGAAAGCAGAGTCCTGATTCAAAGGGTAGTGTTGCTTGTCACAGTTATTTGGGTAGACAGATATTTTGCTGAATGAACTCCTGACGTGCATTTGTGTGTAAGTGCTGTGAGCTCTCACCAGGAGCTTCAGGCTCTGTGTATAACAGCTCAGACACTGGGTTTAGATCACTTGAAAAGCTGATTTTTTGCTATCACAAAGCATGTGTGTAAGAGACTTAAAATTAGCAATCCAGGAAAAAAAAGAGACGCTGGAGTAAAAAAAAAAAAAAAAAAAAAAAAAAAGAGGTAAAAATCATTTTAATATTTTTTGGAATGTACTTGCAATAAAAATTCCCCACTAGTGTTCTATGCTTCTTATGCCTTGCTCTGCTTTCAATGACATAAATTTCCGACAAGGAACTTAAATAGGAAACTGAGGGAGAAAATAAACAATGATCTACTTACTTTGAGGTTTGTGTTATTGCTGCCACTATGGTGTCAGAAAGCCTTCTATGTAAAACAGGCATGATTTGTAATCAGACATTTTCTAGGGTACTTCATAACTACCAAAAGGAAATTTGAAAGGAATTTACATGAAGGTTGGAGACTTAGAATATGTTTTCATTTAGAATAAAGGAAAGTGATGTTCAGATTTCGAAGGGATTAAAATTGTGTGTTGCAAAAGTTTGTTGAATTTTTTTCCTATAGCTTTTCAATCTTATAGGGTATGGGAGAAGAACTGGTTTTGTCTTGACATCATAAAGGTCGTGTTATAGTCATCTTATTTTGGATGCATTATTACAGCCATTTAGATACATTAAAATAACTGAATTTTAAGTAACTTCAGTTAAAAAAAAAATCTGTTTTCCTGGTATATATTCTATTTCTAAGGTTTTACAGTATAATGAATATCTGTACCCTCCTCAAAATGTTTTTTTTTTTTAAATAAAATTCGTATTTTCTTCCAGCATGTCCATGATTTTACTCTCAATCATTTCAACACCCTGCAGATCTATGTAGGTAGCTGCAGTTGTATGCATTGCCTTTGAAAGGAAAAGAAGATGAGATCAAGTTTGTGTTGTGCAGCATTTGGCTGTGTATCTTTATATAAAATGGCATTGTACAATTTTTAATGCAGTATCTCAGACACTAAATGGTTTGATCTCCTTCTTTCCTCTCTAGAACAGAATTTGATACCTGGCTTTCTCCCAAAACTAAGACAATTATAATGTGGGAACTCAACCTGCTAAACTTGGGAGGGAGTGGATAATTGTTGTTGTAGGTGTTCACATACCAGAGCATTTATATTGATTCCTGTTTGTTTCTAGCAACCCTTACCTCAGCAAATTTGGCAAATCTCTCCATTTAGCCCACATCTCTATTGTTTACAGACTAATTGTGGAATTCAGCATTTGCTCATAGAGCACCGCTGTGGTGTCTCAGGAATGTCTCCTTCAGAGAGAACAGAGATTGTTTTCTTTGCCTGGAATATAATTTACTGAAAAAATCCCAACTGTTTGACTTCATCTGGAATCACTACAGAGCTGTGAAGAAAGTGTAACAACACACAGAAAGTAAAACTGCTGTCAGGACCAGTCTGTGAAGAACTGCGTGCTGAAAAATTATTCTGTCTTAAGGCCACTAGCATTTAAAGATTGACAGGAAGTTCCATGACTTTGAAAAAGAAATAATTTTTATCTGGAGTTCTTGGTTGGTGTGAATCAAGCTTAATTGTGCACATGATGTTACCGATGAAGATATGTTAGATTTAAATAATATAACTCTTGCAGTAGTGCTTTTGATTAGTATTTTACTGTACACAATGGGCATTTGGGAATATTTGCATCAAGCTGTCAGTGGCGATTTCCCAGGCATTTTAATAGAAGACCTTATATATTGAACGTGTGCTTAAACTTCATGTTTGCAGCCTGCACCTAGAAAGTAAAATTCAGCCTATACTTTTAGTAATTCAGTACTTTTTAAAGGCTTTCTTTATTTATTTGAACATCCTGTTTTCCTGAAATCTTCCTCTAATGTGGTGGAAATGGAACCTTAGAAAAGAGCACAAAATATGACCCCAGTAACCTGTGCAGACCTCTTATACAACCAGACGTACCCCAGTTTTACTCAACATTTAAATCCACAGAAGAGAGAGACCCACACTCATGAACCTATTTGCATGACCATGGACCAAATTTCAATGTAATTGGCTTATTCAAATCACATTAGTAGGAAATGCAGACCAAAAAATGCAAAGAATGAAGGCAGTTGCAGCCTCATCTAAAATCTCCTACACATAGGTAGTCTGTTCACTTTCTGAAAGTTCTGGGAATCAGACCAAAAGTTAAAGGAAGTAGCATCAAAATAGGGCTGCAAAGTTGGAAGTTATAAACAGATTTGGGCCCTCTTAAAGCTCCCAGTATGTAAAGGATATGTGCACCTTAACACCACCTTTGTATAGCCTATTTTCAGTAAAAGGTACAATGTCTCCAGGTAAATTTCCTTATATAGCATATGGATTTTAAATAATTTTTACTGAGTTTATCTTTGCAGGATAAGGTTATGAGTATCTGCTTAAGAGTTGTGTATGAAAACTTATTCTCAAATGTCTATAGTTTGAAAGAACATTTGTATAACATAACAAAAAAATTATCCAGTACTTTGTAGTTTTGGTGGGGTAAGACTAGTATATTCACATTTAAAAGACAACCTCCTACACAACTATTTCCACTTAAGGCTTGTCATCTTGTACATGCGATATCATGTAATTTCTTTTGAAGTCTGTTACTAATTTAATAACATTATGAAAGAGTGAAATTTCACCATAAAATAACTCTCAATATTCAGCAAATTTCAACAATTATGCCCAAGGAAACTTTGTAAACAGTGTAGGTTTACATAAAGGTTTAACCATACCCATGTTAAAGAGCCTTAGCCAATTTGAGACATCTGAAATCTTGTTATAAGCAGTTAGTACAAGGAACTGCTCAAAGGAGAGAGTGGACATAGCAGAAAGAAAAAAAGAGTAAGTTATACTATTTGCTTTCCCAAAAAATAACATGAACATGCCATGGTAAATAAATGCAAATCCCCGGAAGACAAAATTAGGCAAAAAATCTTGCAGAAAATATAAGATGGTTTTTGAAGATTCACTCATAACAAACATGTTCATATAACCAACTAAAATTCTTAGAGATCTTGATTTTTTTGCTCTCCAGTTCCACAAATCATTTTCCAGCATACTTCCAGGTCTTTGCTCTGTACCCTCTCCCTGCTCTGTAAGCTAGGTGACTTGCTGGAGGAGGATATCAAACTCCTACAGATGCTATAGAACATAATTTCCATGTTCCCTGGGGTTTCCAGTCCCCTCTGCTCCTGACCTTTTCTTTTTTGTTTTGGCTCTGACTTCGTCTTCTGCACATGACCCCATTTCCCTTCCGATATCTTCTTCTGAAACTTCCACATCTTTTTCTTGTTTTGTTCTCATCACTCAGCTTTCTGCACAAATGATTTTACTGCATTCTCCTTTCTCCATCAGTCTCTAACACCCTACCTGTAGCTGAATATCCTTCTTTTTCTTTTGATCATATCTGGTCTTTCTTAGTTTGAGTCTAACACTTTTTACCGTGATTCTCTAGATCAAGAGGGCAAAACACCAAAGGGAGAGAGGAAATTAAATCTCAGGAGAAGCACCAACAGTCTTCTGCAGATTGGTTGCTGCCAGTCTTCTCCATATTAATTTTAGTCCTTCATGCAGTTTCCTTCTGAGAGTTAGAAGGAAGCTACTGATGTTGTATGAAGAGAGACTTTCAAGAGATGCAAAGTTGAGTACTTTTTAGTATCTCTTGAAGAGATGTCAAAAATGTAAAATGACTGTCACCCACATGTGAGGTCATTGCTTCTTTCTCCGCAAATAAAGAGGCATTGATAGGTTTTTAGCAATCAATTAATAGGGTAGCAACAAAAAAATGATCTTACATTGTCTTCCTTTTACATGAATTCCACAGCTGCCTCTCCTGAACTAAGCCTCATTTCTTTACTGCCTAGAAGAAACTGGTAACATTTTGTTTCTTGAAGATGTGAGAAATAACTGGAAAGATTTTGGTAATATTTCCTATTACTGAAGTGTTCAGCCTAAACAGTTAAATTTGGGCAAGATTATAAACAATGGAAAATGTGGCTTCATAAAAAGAAGGCTCAAGCTTGTAATTTATACGACAGTTTGACACATGGTACTGCTCTATAGCATGACTTATAAGCCAAATTTTAAGAGCTGTATTTTGAATGAGAAGATGGAGGAGAATGGGAAGGAAGTCCCCCTCATAAACCTGCACAGACTGTAGTCAGAATATCAGTGTCCTTACCTTGAGAAGCTCAGGTGTAGTGGGACCTGTGGGGCAGCCAGTGACTTTTACAGTAAAGGGTTTACAGAAGGACAAGAGCATAAATTAGAATCAGTTCTGTGTTTTCTGACCTGAGGGCTTAACAGCCTACCTGCCCAATTCTTTAGGGCCAATACAGCTGCAAACTATTTCTATCCATATAGAAGAAAAATATTTTGAAAATTAGAAGATTTCTGATGAAATATGAAAGAGAAACATTAGTACCACTGATTTCTTTTTCACTTGTCTGAAGTCAAGCTATCTGTTTAGAACTACTATGCACATTCAGGACACATTTAATTCTCTCTTTTTGAAGGGCTAGTTACACATTTGCATGTTTTTAAGCATTTTAAAAGGACTTTCTAATTTCCTTTATTTAAATCACCTGCTACAAAATTGTCTTTTTAAAATTTTGTTTTCTCTCTGTGGTCATTAGTGCACATAAATTTGGATGTGAGAGTGTTGTCAGTATATACAGGACAGAGAGGGCTTGAGGCTGTTCCTTTAATAGTCTCAGCAAAAGTCCATAGTGTCAAGTGATTCATAAGACATGTGTGATCAATAATTTGTCATCACAAAACCAATAGCCATTTTCTCCCTTGTGGTATTTCCCAGAAAACACAGCAGAGACAGCTGTGCTTAATGCAATTTTATATGAGGCATGTCTATAGAAGACTTATTGAGGCCTAAATTTTAAAAAAATATAAATAATTTGCCCAGCACCAAAAATGAAGGTAAGATGAAGAAGCATTTTTGAAGGTTGCTGTTATTTAATTACCTTTCATAGAAATCAGCAACTGAATTCTAGAGCATCTTGAAGCCTGTTCTTGAAGCTGTGGATAACTACTGGGGAAGTGCACTTGATTTTCAGATGCTTTATGGAGTTTAGGAGCGCTGCACTTTTATTGAAAAGTTCTTAATGGGGACTTTGATGATATTGTAAACGTTCTGAGTGGTCACTAATGTTTGAAATCACATCACTAAGGTGATTAGACATAGTTTTATCATTTTCCATAAGATATTCGCTATTTGTTATGAAAACAGTATTCTGTATTCTTCTGCATCTAAACTATAGCTACACATTTTAAAGGTTTATCAATAATCTATACAATTTTACTATTAAAATGGTCAGGGTCAGTTTAAGTTATGATTAAAATTATTATTAATTCTAGTAGAAAATTAGAGCTTTGAAGGTTCATCCTTCCTGAACCTTCATCATGGCAATTAAGTGACATAACCACATTAATCTGCAATAAAAGTAATGTACTTTTTTGACATATCTTTAATAATAGAATAGCTTGGGTTGAAAGAGACTTTAAAGATCATGTAGTCCAATCCTCCTGCCATGGGCTTTAATACCTTTAACTAGACCAGGTGGCTCCAAGTCCCATCTGACGTGGCCTTGACCACCCACATTCACCGAGATCAGGTATGAACGTTCTTCAGAGCGGCATTCTTTTTTAACCAATGGAACACAGCCCTTAGTACAACTCGAGAGGCACAGAGAGTTTATCTTCATGGGATGTGGAGTCCAGAGTGGGGTGGGGAGTGGGGAAAGACATGTATGGGAGGAGTCTCTTGTGCATTCTAGAGACTGAAAACCAGAGATGTTTGTGAAAGTAGTCCAAGGGTTTTGGCAGCAGGAAGAAATGCCACTGGCTTGGAGTGGCTTATTAGCAGAGTGAAGAAATATTTTGGAATGACCCATTTGATAAACTAGCTAATTTATCTTTGCTCTTGAAAGCTACATTTGTCTGTTTTTTCATTTCTCCGTCTATTGTTTTCAGCTCTCACTGTTTTTTTCAGGTCTGCTAAGGGCCTGACATGTAAGCTCCTGAGGGTCTGGAACATGATTGCCTGTGTGTTTCTCAAGAGCCATTCTGAGCACTACATATAAATAATACATTTGTCCAGTCTGCACACTGACCCAACGTAAGTTCTCTCTTTTTCAGAAGAGAATAATTAAAAACATGTGCACATAAATGCTAAATTGTCTTCCCTTAGAAATATGAGAAGACCCCTTTTATGTGGGGTGGACTCCTAGTCACCTCAGCTGTCAGTAAATTGTTAGAATTCTGGCTGAAGCACCAAGCAGCCATGCCAGCATTCTAGTGTTCAGCCTGCATGCCTCTGCCTTGAAATTAGGCCTTTGCAACACTGGGCAGCTGTTGCTTGTCAAAAGTATGAACAAAACGTAGTCAATTAGGAACAGAAACTATACAAACCATTAAAAAAATTAGTTTGAAAATCAAGCGTGCACTATGACTCATATGCTTCAACCTGTCCAGGACGGATGCAGAAACTCATAAGAGACAGTAAAATATGTAATAATAATAATAATAATAATAATAATAACAATAACAATAATAAATAACAACAGGAAGAACACTCAGAAAGCAGATTTCTTTGCCTTCATTTTCTTAAAACATTTTGTTGCAACATGTTATTGGCTAGAATAAGAATGCCAGAAACTACTCCATGTTTCCAAAAAATTGCAAAGGAAGAAATGAATTATACCTTTAATTGCTGTTTCTCCTGATGACCAGACAATTCCTCCTTCTTTCTCCCACAAAGCAACCTTTGAACACAGAATACTCTTGTACATTTTGTAAAATTTTAATATAGACTGTAAGATAGAATGAGGCTTACTTTTCCATATGCACTGAGAGAACATCTTTGGACCGCCTGTATGTAAAGGTATTGCAAAAAACTGTGTGAAATATCAAAAGCGTATGCTTGATCCTTTCATAGCCTAATTATATTATTTTGCAATTTATTAAAGACAGGAGCAAAGAGTCAAAATCCTTGTTACACCCAGCAGATGCTCAGTGTGTCATGGCAGGTGTTTTAGAGGCACAGCACTATGTATGTCTTCTCCCAGACATCATGGTTGAAGAGCTACTTCAACTTGCCCTGGCCTTTGAACCACCTCCCACAGGAATTTCACTGAGTGGAAAAGCACAACATTAGACCTACTCTTTCCAGGTTCCTTAAGTGCCAGAAGGCAGTTTTGTCTGGAGATACATCAGAAAGATGACCTTCAAGGCAGTTATGCATGCTGCGATCCAGGCTGGGATTGCTCTGACAGGGTAACTTCCATACACCTTGTAGGTCAGTGAACAATATATACTAAAAAAAAGATTATTTAATTAAAGTAAATAAGTTTGTATTGTCAAATTGTACCATCCAGTTAAGATCAATTAAACTTCCTTGCATGAAGAGGAAATGTTCAGAGATTTAAAAAGCCAGCAATTTGATTCATAAAGCAGTTATGACTTCAAAATTTCCATGCGAATTAGTGAAACTGTAAAGGAATAGCAGTTGTAAACTTGGTTCTTTAGGTCAGTCATTTACTCAAGTAAATAAGATAAATATAATGAAGAGGCATAGTGCACAGGTTATGTGTTTGAAAAACAAAAATCAGTTACTAGGAGAAAATACTTTAAAAAATATGTCAGAACAGTAGTAATCCTTGATGTTAAGTGCAGTTAACAGTTAAGCAGTGCAGTTCTATATGTAGCTGTTAAAGAACCATTTTCCCATAGTGAGTGTAAAGTGTAAAATTCATCATCTTGGTTGGATGAAAGGAGACATATAAAGATGCACACTGCATTGTCTACCGTCAAGGCAATGAGATTAAAATGAGAATGCTAATTACAAAGCCATTCTAAATAGCAGCTGAAATTTAGGTTGCTCACAATTGGTACATCAGTTGTTCAGTGTTCATGCGTATCCCTGACTGAAAAAAAAACCAACAACCCACCATTTTACCAAAATGTAAAGAAATAAACACTAAGATTGGTGGAGTTCATTGGTACTCTAATGGATGATGCCAAAAAAAAGAATATTGTTTAGAAATTGAAAATTGTGGCAGTACTTAAAAAGTAATGAATGAAGAAGAAACAAGTTAAATGCAAACTCTTAGAAAGCCAGGCTGAAATTATTTTGGCAAGCAATTTGCTTAACTAAAAATAACAGCCTCTTTTTGAAATGAGATGTTGAGAAGCTTTCCTGTGAATGGAAGTCAAACTGAAGCTTTTCTACTAGTAAAAAGATGACTGAGACTATAAAATGAAAGAATTAATAGGAAACAAGTATTCACCATTTCCTGTTCAGTATTAAGTGTATCAAAAATACCATGATGCTGAAAATTTTAATACAATTAAAATTATTTTTTCCATCAAATTAATAATGAAATTATGAATTTTCTTGCCTTATTGTTGAAAAATACAGTGATAAGGTGAAAAATACAGGAGGATTCAGAAAAAAAAAATTAAACAAATGCATGGAAAGAGGACCACTGGTGTCAGCTAAAGATGATGGTCTGCAGGCAATCACTAGCTTAAGAAGATCTTAAACCATTGCTGTCTGGAGTATAGAAGGTGTAGATTCATTCTGTGTACTTGTGCTGTTTTGTATGTTTTTCTTCAGTATCCATTATTAGACTTACATATAGATACAAGAGCCTATACTAAACAATCCTCCAGGTTTGAGTTGGCATTATTGTTCTTGAGGTGTTAAGTTTAAAAAATACAGCATGGAGTAAAATACAAATATCTTTCTGAATTGCTGTGATAAAATTTGTTCTTTTTGTTAAACTGAAAAAGATCAAAACTGCAAAATGCAGCTGATATTTATATAGCTGAAAAAGAGCCCTGCAAATTGTTACTTCCACAGAATATAGCCACATTATAATGAGCTATGAAATTTAATCTAAAACATTAATGTTGTTTTCTAAGTTTCCTAGCATTTTGTATGTGGTGAGACATTGGTCTCCTAGTTGATAATTAACTGTTTTGAAAATGGAGTAAAGAGAATTTGTTTTGTAAATTTAATTCCTAGGAAGGTTCTTAGATGCTGAAATGTATGCAGAGGTTTTCATTAAAATCCTTCTCATTTGTTTTTACAGGCTTTATTCTCACTGCTTATATTGGTCTCATGTATTTTAGAACTTGTTTTGGATTGAGAATGTCTCTGGCACTTTGTGAACCAGAAATGTCAGTTCTCTGAAAGGAAATTAAAGGTGACATCATTGGCATAGTAGGAGGACTGGTCTAAGTATGAAGCATTTGAATATACTTTACCCAGATCTCAGAGTGATGTGTTGAAATAATTTTTGTTATTTTGCACAAGCTTCTATTACATCAAGCCATCCGGCTAAGACAGCAGAGTGGTAGGTATGTACAACACATGGTTTTTCTTAAGTATTTACTAAAGCCCAGTGTTTAAAGTAAGCACAGCCTTTGAAGACAACCCAGCAAAAGCCTTGCTAGTGTTTAGCTATACTGCACATTCAACTAGTACATTATTGTCTGTTAGTAGGGATAGGAAATTTTTTTCCTGGATGCCCCCTATCAAACAGATCAATAAGGAAGTATGATATCTTGATAAAACATAATAGTGATAGTTGATTCTATCTATTGTATATCACAGAGGCCAAGATATCTCAGAGAATCATCATCATCATCATCTAGAAAGAGTTAATTATCTGCATTTTGCAAGAAGTCTCAGACAGTTATAGCTGTTCTCATAAATTAGTATATGCTCATATTTTCCAAAAACTCTCAGGACTTCCAGTGTTTTTGAAGCAAGTACTTCACATTACACACAGATAATATTTCAATCATGATTTTTTAATCTGTCTTTTAGAATGAAGAAGGTTGAAGGAATCAAAACCCTTCAAAATGGGAGATGCCCTCCCAGTTACGTAGGATATTGCTGCTTTTGGCCAAATAACACAAGTATAATATCTTTAGTAGCAGTCAGAACAGATTAAAATAGTTCTCTACATTTTTGCATCACAACTATACAGAACTGCTTCATCTTATCTGAGATCCAGGTAAGTGCAGAAAAAGCAGAAGATATTAGGTCCAGGTGGCATTAGAAGGGCCATGGACAATTTAATTTTCTTTGTCCTACTCTGGGACAGGACCTACCTTTATGAAAAAAGGAGCAAACATTCATTAGCAGACATTGTGCTGATTTACAACATTCTGTATCTTCCCTAGTTTTGAAGTACATAAACTGTCTGACATGAAAAATTGTCTTTCAGCCTAAGCCTTTCACTTTGGATCCTTAATAATAATAATAATAATAATGATAATAATAATAATAATGTATTATAGGCATAACAAATGTAACTGTTTGTTGAGCTATTTGCTATTTAGGGTTTATAAGAACAAGTTCATGTGTTCATGTCTTCGAGTATTTATGTTTGTATGGTGGCTATTGTATATGTATGAATGGAAAAGAGGAAGAACAGGTTAATGCAAATGTTTTTTTTAATTTTATTTTTAATAGAAACTACTGGTTATTACATTGCTTATATACATTATATTAGTACAATTTGCTGAAGTGTAAAATATATGAAATCAAGCACTTACTGAAAAACAGATATTCAAAGCAAATTTATTTTCCTCATAATGTTGTGGATCTCAAAGACAATATGTGCAGTGCAATCCAAATAAATAATTCTTCAGGACATTTACTCATGTCAAAAGTTGTGGTTAAAGGGAAGGAAAACACTCATTTACAAAAATGTGTGCTTTAAGCATGAGAATGGATCTGCTGCACCACTTTTTCTATCTTGATTCTCAAGGATTCTTAAGAAAATAGGTTTAACCATCATACTGTACTCTCATCGCCTGAGAAGTGTCCTTCAATATGACATTTAAAAGGCAAACATTGAATTGTGTGATTTTTAACTTCAGACAGGATTTGCTAAACTATATTTTTTTCTTTAAATATTAGTAAATCCAAGCTGTAAATAGGCTTAAACCTTTTGATACTTAAAGGTGAACTGGAATTTACTTTAGATGACTGGATTTGATGCATGGATGGTTTACACATGCACTATTACATTTTTTCTGTTAAAATAAATTAGAACAGTTTTAGAGATAACTTTAAAGGTCACCTGCTAATTATCTATGCTGAACATCCTCAAATGACGTGACATATTGCAGAGTGAAGCACAACCAGGAGTGGTGTTGGAATCAGTGAACTTTAGAATCAAAGGGATGGCAAATAGTAAAGGTTTGCCTGGAAAAAAATGAGCAATATTGGTTACTCAGTAAACAATTATCTTCTATTCTGCAAAGATGTGTGCCTTTTTTTATGCACCATATTATTCTTTAACCTTATTCATTAATTATTTTTTTTCTTTTTTATTATTTTTTTCTGGATAGACATGTGAATACAATGAACAACAGCATCACTCACAATTCTGAGCCAAATGAATGTGTGTAGGAGAGTCACTCAGCAATGACAGTATATCCTAGATTTGACATGCCTATAAACCTAAAATAATTTTTCTTTCTCTGGGACTCTGAATTCAAAACTCTCAGCTTCACTTTGTTTCTTGATATTTTCTCTGAAATTGCTTAGAAGGCAAAATAAACCAAACTTTTATTTTCACTTCTATTTTGAACTCCTGCACAAGATTTAAATTATATACAGAAATGTGTGTAGAAATCTAGAAATGCCATAGTAACATCCTGCAGCCAAAATGTATGAGTAAAGTGGACACAGTTTGGCTATCTGTGAAGCCCTGGTGCTTAGGGACTATTTGGGGTATTACAGAACTAAAGTAATATTGTAAATATTCTTTTGCATACAGTTTTGAAAAAATAATAAACATTTTCCAGAGCCCAATTTAAGATTTGGTAGCTGAGCACCAAAAGAAAAGCACTCAAAATTTCTAAAAATCTAGGCTTATGAACCTTAGCTTATCCAGTTAAATATGGATTTCATTACAAGGCCTATTTTGCACTTTCTTTCTTTCAGCATAAATTCAAAACTTCTCATTCAATGGCTGTACTCCTTTTATGTCATATTACTTTACTTTTTCCCTCTCATGTCCTGACTGAAGTAAAACAACATTTATTTCCTAATAAAAGGAAGCTTTTTATTCAGTCATCTGCATAATTGTGTAGAAAATTATGGTCTTTTGAGGGTGAATCATAGGAAATAAATCTGTATGCCTAACTTCCTGTGAAAAAGAAAGGTAGATGCAAATTGCACTGAGGACACCCAACCCTATTTTGGGACAGTTCAGAGCTTGAGTTTTAGGAGCAAGGAACTGAGGCAGGAGGCAGACCACGGACACCAGAGTGTGTCACTGGACGGGGCTGTGCCCCTGCAGGATGGTGACCACTCTGTGCACTAGGGTGTGGAGCTCACATCTGCACTCAGACTTACAGGACCAAACCCTGGATTCAGAATATTAGACGTGTTACATGCCTGTCTTGCTCTCATGCTGTGCAAAACAGGAGGCTAAAATCTGTATGCCCACCTGTTCCATATATAAAAAGGATAAACAGAAGTGCTCAACTTTTCCTATACAAGCAGTCATTTTAGAGGCTATAGGATTTCAAGAATTAGCTGCATGATCTGGTTCTTCAAAGACTTAGAGGAGTAGAAATTGGAAGTGCAGTGTAGGGCATCTCAAGTGAGCCATGATGTGTGTGGATTAGCTGTATATGTCTTGGTCTGGAATATGAACCTCATCTTACATTTAGGCAGTTCTTATGTCATAAAATATACTTCGTTCTATGACTAAAATCTGTAGGCCTGATATTACTTTCTTGGAATAATTTATAGGAATGTCATTTGTTTATCAGAAGGGAGAGATAAAAGTTGTCCAAAATGATTTTAACGTAAAAATTGGAGATATGTTTGGAAGGGTCAAGTCTTTCTTTTCATCTTGATGAAATTTTTATGTAATTAATCTTGCTGTGTTGACATTTTTTCCTAAAGCCATATTTCAAATCTTACTTTTGTTCACGTTGTTGTAGAAGTTCCATTCATTATCTGATAGACTCCAAGAGAAAGTAGATAGAAATTCAGATTATCGGACACATTTCTTAGTACTTTTAGGCAAGTCTGACATAGTTTTCTTTGATTCTCTTTCATCACTGAGGATTTAAAAATCTAAAGTTATCTACATGGGATTTTCATATAAACCAGAAATGTGACACTTTGTGGAAAAAGAACCACATTAAGATCTATTATTACCATGTTCATGTGTCATCTTTCTAAACTTGTGCTGTTTGATGAGTGGTATTTATACTGTGTTTGTACAGGGTAATGTAAGAAGCTCCCTAAATCCCTTGGATTATGTGTGTGGTATCAAAACTATCTACCTAAATCGATCTGCTTATTCAGATTGAGGAACATAATTCTGAAGTCTAATGACAAAATCACTAATATCTTCCTGGCAGCTAATAGACACTAAGGTCCTTATACACACTTATTTGCTCCCCAATTCTCAGAAACAATAGTAAAATCTCAAGGAATGTTATTTGTTTGCATTTTTGTACATTTAGATTCCTGACAGAATAATTTAAAATATCTTTGTGTATTCAAAAAATTTTTTGATTAATATCTTTAGCACCAAAGGTTACACTACAATATCAGAGGTCACTAAGATATCAGATTTGGCTGAATTAAATATCATTCTTTTCTTGAAATAGGAAAATAAAATAACTAAGCTTCCTTGAACTCCTAAAATGGCATTTCTACTTACTCCTGTCTAACTAGGGTGCATTTCGCAGCTATTTTTTTCTGATTTTGCAGCCTCAATAGTGTGATTGCAAATTAAAGTTCCATCCTAAATTTGTTTCTGTTCTTCCTGTTCTGTCAGTTTTTATAGCCTAGTTCTCTATTAAAAACATGCATAGATGCATGAAGACAGCTTTAAGTGCTCCCCCTTTTTTTTTCTGTTAAATTAGTCTGAAGGAGTTTCAATGCAACCACGAGCTGCCTCCATACAACACACGGCATAATTGAAGAACATTGTCTACTCCATTACACAGCTACTTCAATGGAGTTAGAGACCACCTCCTGCTCCACCAAATCTCCATCCGTATAATAAATTGTGCTTGTGCAGACACAGCAGAACTATGAGTATTTAGCTGTCCAAATAAAATTTAGGGAGCTGATACCGCTTTCTTCAGAGTACGTGGATATGTGGAAAATGTTTTCCCACAAGAACCCAGAATTATCAATATGGCTTGTACTTGTAATTTAACCCAATGATTATGTTTAGTGTCCATATACACACATGGAACATTGAGTTTCAGATGACATTCAAGACTGTGAAGGGTCCACTGCATCCCCTCCAACTAAGGACACAAGGTAGTTTTCTGGATGACAGTCAGTAAAGAACTAAACTCCAAAGAGCCATATGTCCTAGATCCAATCTCCCTAGCAAAGCTCTGGGTCAGTGATTAACCCATTGCTTTTCAACCTGAAGATTTCTTTCCAGTAAGTTTTCTTAGGAGAGGTACAGAATTTTTTCCCATTGGGTAAGAAATAATTCTTTTTAATGGTCATTGTTGTAGGTCCCAATAATGGGATTGTCCCAGCAACAGATCACAGATGTACTACTATTTCCCTTCCTCTATCCTCACACCAGAAAGAAATGTAATTTTATTTATGTTAATAATCAAATTAAAAGGAAAAGTCCTCCAAATCTACTTTACCTACAGTTCTTTCCTTAATTTTTTGCCACCCTTCTGCAGATCAGTTTGTAAACAGTGTCGTATTTAGTAAACCTGAACAAAACTTGCAACACAGTTGTCTGGGACAGCTTACTGAGTACAGACAGTGACTGGTGCAATAGAAGCTGAAAAAACTTGTATGAGTGGGAGTTGTAGCACTGTACCTTATCTGCTGCTCATGAATAATACCTGCAGCCATCCACTTTTAAAGAAATGATATAGCAAAAAATTCCAATAAAACCTCCTAAGTGCTTTATGAGTCACTGGGATATGTTTAGTTTGATGTGATCAAACACATGCTGAAATAACCTAGTGTGGCATCAAATGAGTTAATACTGCTTTACCCCATGAGTAGAGGTGACTTTACAAATCTTGAAAATCACAGAAGTTAGTCAATCAGTTCTGGGCTCTTTACTGAATATGCTGAGTGCCAAATCAGGATGACCAGTAAGGATCTAATAACCTAATGCTTAGATTATTTTGTAGGTGAGAAAACAGGCTGTTTTCATTGAAAAGATCAACTGAGTAGGGGGACATGATCTCAGATATAATCTTTTTCTTTCTTCAAATGAGTTTACCAGTACTACTACTCATGTGGAAACTGAAGGAGTTGAAACAAGGCTCACTTTCCTTCCCATGCAGATTTTTACTCCTGAGTCAAATAGGAGACTTTATTTAAAATTATCATTAGGGGAAATCTCCCGGACACTGGCCAAAAATTCTCATTGCTCCAAGTCCTTGCCAGCTGATTTGGAATTTAAATTCTGATTTCTACCCAATGGCACAATGAACTGCCACTGGTCCTGCTGAATGGCTCCAGCTAAAATATTTGACTTTTTTTTTGCACTATGTAAAGACTAAAAATCTTCTACAGCCTTTTGCAACTGTTTTATTCCCACCCCCAACAATCTCCAAGCATTTTGTTTGTCAAACAATACAACACCGAATGTGCTGGTTTTGTTTGACCTATATTACAATGCAAAGCTACTTGGTCCTTTAATTCACTGCCAAATAAAGCTGTTATCTCTGGATAAAGGGAACTAGGCCAAATGGTGATAAAGTCTCAGGGATGAAATGAGATTAAACCAGTTCTACCTCACCTTGCTATTTGCTAATTATATATGTGCTGGTCAGCAGAGCTCACTGATTGTCTGCCTAATCATATGTCCAAA
This sequence comes from Onychostruthus taczanowskii, assembly GCF_017590055.1. Taxonomy (NCBI): domain Eukaryota; kingdom Metazoa; phylum Chordata; class Aves; order Passeriformes; family Passeridae; genus Onychostruthus; species Onychostruthus taczanowskii. Next base: position 9,004,886 of record NW_024499573.1, read on the forward strand.
GGTCAATTAAAAGGGGTTAATGCCCACAAATTAATATCCAGTGAAAAATATTAATTGGCATAGGGGTTATACCTGTCCTTTTGTTTCTTTCGTATTTTCAAGACATTTTTGGGGCATGATACACAATATATAAAATTACAATGTCCTTTTAAATCACAAGAGGATTTATACACTTTTTTTTTTTCATTTAAAATTCAAAATCACTTGGCAAACTCAATTCTAATGCAGGACTACAATCAGGTCAAAGAACTATCTCTCCTTTCTTTTTTAATTAACACTTGGCAATATTGTTAAGGAAAGCATTACTCAGAGAGCTGTAGTCACGTTAGCACCAGAAACCTCTCCAGGGCACCAAACAATGCTGAGAAGCTTCCATGGAAGCCTTTTTAAAACAGTGGCTCACTTTTACCTCTTTGCTGTCACTGCATATACAAACACTGATCCCTCTGTAAAATGGTTGACTTATAACTAAACCCAGCAGGCGAGTTTGTTTGGCTTGTTGAGGGGCAGGGAAGGGGAGAGCAGGGGTTTATCCACTCCTGGCCTGTCCTGCTTGCAAATACAGCTGACAGAGAAGGCTGTGGACGAGGGCAGTGGTGTCACCAGGAGACACGCTGCTGTTTCCAGTCTGCCCCAGTGCATCCATTCAAACTGAGGGCTGCCCCTCCTGGATCCTTTTCCCTCTTGGGCCCAGCTGTTCATTCATAGCCATCAAGGCACCCAGGCAAAACAAGTGCAAGTGGCAAGAGGATCAGGTCCGCTTGCTGTCCTGTCCAAGCAGCTCCTCCTGAGGCACCATCTGGTGCTCAGCAGGTGAGAGGAGGATTTGCAGCCTCACAGCTGCTCTGATCTGAAGCACACACCTTACCAGGCTCCTGTCCCCCTATTTCAAAGGAGGGAGTAAACCAAAAAATGATGGGGAGAGGCCTAGTACACAGAGGCCAGAAGTAACAGAAAGATAGCTGAGAAGGGAGGAAATAAACCAGGAATGAAGGAGGGCAAGACAGAAAAGCAATGTAGACAGAAGGGAAGGGCTGTCAGAGAGATACCTCTGTGTGACCTGCCCTGTGGCTGAAACAGGTGCAAGAGGAAAAATGCAATGGAAAATGGTATCAAAGCATTAAAACTGACAAGTTAGAGCACATCTGTTGTTTTGAATTTCAAACAGTTCACAGGTTAGAATCAAGGAGTGGGGTATTTAGGTTCAAAATAAGAGCACGCACAATATCTGAAACATAGAAAGCTGAAGTAATGCCAGTTTCAGGCAGTGCAATTTCTTTGAGACAGGGCAGATATGGAATAAGTTGCCATCAAGGCAATGAACATTAGCACTTGTCTAGACAGCTTTATGAAATAAGAGATACTAATGGTACAGCATGACACAGTACAGATGTGAGATTGCATTTAGAAGTGGACTGTCTTTTTAATAAAGGATATTTCCCTGCATCTTTTCAGGAGCAGATTGACATTCTTCTGAAATTCTAGCTACTGAACATTCATAAATTGCTCTTTCGAATGACTCTGAGATCATTTAGTCAAAACTGGGAATGCAGTAATTTGAGTTCTTCTAGCAGACATTTCCACATGTTCTCAAATCTTCAGAAGAAGGGACCAGAGCATCTTGTTTTAAGCAAAATGTGTTATCTGTTTTTCCTGCATTACCTTGTTTGAAGGTCTGTTACTGAATATTTGTAGTAAATGGCATTGTATTGAATGGGAAGAAACAAATAATAGTATGGAAAAGAATCAATGTTAAGCATTGTAGTAGTTAACATCTTTGTTAATGAACTGGAAAAAGAGATTAATGCCATGTTAATGAAACCCACAAATGAGTATCTGTTGATCTGTTTCAGATATATGTATTGAAATAATGGAATGGGATCTCATGGAAACATAAGCTAGAAAGAAAAAAACACAGTTCAGGAAATTATGTTTCAGCACAGAGGAAAATAAGTGAGTTTCCATCTGTACACATGTATAGATTGTGTGTATACATAAAAAGAGCGAGTAACATGAAGGACTAATTTTGAAAACCCATAAAACTGTGAAAAGTTAATTAAAAGTGGAAAGTTAATTAACTCTGGTTTGAAAGAGAGCAGCAAATAAAACCATGGAGTTTTAGGCTTCCTACCATTTCTTGAAGGGTCTTAATTATCCTTCATTCTATAATATAGTGGTATCTCAAAATCTCAAGAACATTCAACCATATTTTACCTCTGCAAGGAAAATGCTTTTAAGACAATTATTTGAATATAATATTATTTTTTTATCTTATAGACAGGCAACCTATAGATACAGGAATATTAGTAACAAAGGCCAGTAGAGGGCTTTCCTAGTAGTTACTGAGTGACTTTAAATTAATATGAATTAATGCAAGGCACCAGCTCTGCTTTCTACCCTGTCTCTCTTCAGGTCCACACTAATTTAATGATGGGAACATTTTCACTGCCAAAGAAACTGAACTGAATCATCTCTGTGGAGACAGTACTTCTTAGCTGAGTGCTTTAACCAGCACTAAAAATTAATCTTTGCCACAACTGCAGGAGGGAGTTCAAATTTACCAGCCATAAAAAAGGACAGAGGAAAAAGAGAACAAAGCAGGATTTGGGGTTTGAATATAGGTAATACAATATGTAAAATGTCTTTGATTCCAGAAAAAGTGTCTTAATTACCTAAGTATTGACAAAAAATATAGTTTGAAATACACTTAACAGCCAACAACATTTACAGCTGCTTAACCTCTTTAATCAAGAATGTTTAGGAAAAGATCCATGTCCCAAAACTGTAAATGCAGCACTGACCTGAGTCTGTATAAATCTAATGGTTCAAGTTCCTGAGATCCTGATGACCTCCCTCTTTCATTTTTTTTTTTTTTTCTTCTTTCAAAAAGCAGAGTAAAGGTCTGCCTTAAGGACCTCGTTGGCATTTGGCCCTAAAGGATTTGACTAAAATTATCGAGGATATCTGTTTTTTTTCAGAGAAAAAATTCCAAATCTTTTGATGCCCAGGCTAGCATTTAAACCATTGTGCCATCCTTTCCTGATGAAAATCATCACACCTAAATCAACCAGTTAATAATACTTTGATATGTAACTGCTTAGAACATACATCCAAACCATTACAATTCTGTCTTTCCTCTAGTGGGGGATATTGACAAATCTGAAGGAAATGGCAAAAAAGTCACACAACTGATAAAAAAGATAGAGGGAATGATACATGGGGGAAAGACTGAAAAAGTTAGATAATATATTTAGCATGTTTAAATAACAGCCAAGACAAAACATGGAAAGAGTCTATTCGTATTTAAATAATGTAAAACCCATGACAACAGACAGATTGTTTAATATTAAGATTATTTATATTTCCATAAAGAAGCAATAAAAACTGGTCTTAAGTAAAAAAACTACAAGGAAATTTCTGAAAAACTACATATCAGAGCTGCTGTGCTGTAAATTGTATGTTTCAAATCCCTGACACCTATCAGAGTGCGAAACTGACTCTTGAGAGAGAGAACTTGGGGATGTTATATCTCTCTCTAACACTTAAATTTTGACTGGACAGGTTGCTGAAGTATTTAATGCACTGTACTGGTGAAGACTTGGACTAGGTGGGTCTTGTGTTATTTGAGTGTCTCTTACCTGTAACTGAGCAAGGATTGTCAAGATTTCTGCCATCACTGGCTAAAAAACAAAGTTGATTCTATAATAGAGCATAACCAATATAATTTACTGCGATGGGACCAGTAATGCCTTAATGAACTTATTTGTCTCATTAAATGCTTGTTCATCATGTGGGAAGAGTTTAATCCTTGTAAGTAACTAATAATCCTGTAAATAAATCTGATCAATAAAAAAAAAAAAAAACCAAAAAAACACATTACCTGTCAGAATGAGTAGAAAACTAGATTAATATCTTTCCTATTTCCATATTTTTGATGGTGCTTTCATCAGGGAATGAGGTCATTCTTTCTTCTCTCTCTGCCTATTAGAAAGAAAATGTGCTCACTTTCCGATCAAGACCTTGGTGTTTTGTGTTTCATCCTCTGTCGCAATCCTTCTTTTATGAGGGTGGCATATTTACAGTAAGATTTCCTTCTATAGCGGAATCAGAAAATCTATGTAGTTAGTCTTTCCCACATCAACAGCATCCATGAACACAAAATCTGCTGAGAAAAAGAAGACAATTAAAAATTGTTAAGGACCCATTCCTGAAGCACGTGGACTCTCATTAGAATAAAGAATCATAGATTATCCTGATTTGGAAAGGACATGAAGACCAGGTCCAAATCCTGATTTCACACAAAAAACCTAGAGGTAAAAATATATGTCAAATAATATTGTATGCACATGTCTTGAACACCAAACACCAACTTTGGGCCATGGACTCTTGGGCAGATTGTGCTAATGATTGATCCACCTACTCAGGAAATTGCATATTCCTAATATCCAGTGTGAATAGATGTATCCCCATGACACAGCGTTTTAGGCCATTCCCTCAGATGCCTCAATAGACACCAGAGATAAAAGATCAGCACTTTGTTTCTACTCACCTTCTTTCTGAAGTTGTAGAGAGCAATGAGGTCACATCCCAGTCTCTTCTAAGGTGAACAAACTAAATATCCTCAGCCACTCCTCCTGAGTCTTGTCCTCTAGTCCTTTAATAATCTTTGTTGCTTTTCCCTGGACATATTCCAATATTTCTATTGGAATATGTCCAGGGAAATATTCCAGTATTACTATCTTATATTGTGGGGCTCAAAACTGCAGTCAGGAAGTGAGTTGAGGCTGCACCAATACTGTATTGTGGGACAATCACTCCTTTCCACTGCTTAGTTATACTGTACTTCATGTACTCCAGGTTATGATTGGACCTTTTGTCTGCCAGGGTACATTGTTGACTAATATTCAGTTTTCCAAAACCCTCATATTCCTTTCTGCACTCCTGCCCTTGTCCCCCATTCTATGCATATATCCAGGATCACATTTTTCCATGTGCAGAATCTGGTGTGTGTCCTTGTTAAATTTCATATGGTTGGTTCCTGCCCAAGGCTCTAGTCCATCAAGATCTCTCCTGAAGATAATCAACAGCTTATCCAACTTTTGTACTGTTAGCAAACTTAGTGTGCATTCAACTCATTTGTTCAGGTAATTGATAAAAACATTGAAGAGAATAAAAGGGTCCCTAAAATTGAGACATATGGAATCCCACAAATATCTGGCTGCTAGCCAGATATTGGTCCATTTACTACAAACTCTTAGCCCAACCCTTCAGCCAGTTGTTCACTCATTGCAGTGTGTATATGTCTATCTGTGTGCTGGACATTTTCTCTTGGAGGATACCGTGAGAGAATGTCAAATGCTTTGCTGAAATGAAAAAAAAATCAATATTCAACAACACATTCACTATCTTGCCTCCATCCAGGAGGAAGGTAACTTTAGGATACTCATAATTGGGTACTCACTTAGTAAGGCATGGCTTTCCCTCCATATACCCATGGCAGCTTTAACAGATGACTGCATTGTCTTTCATGAGTTTTTCAATACCTTACAGAATAATCATCTCTGTAATTTTACCAGACACCAAAGTAAGACTGGCAGGCCTATAATTACTAGAATCTTCTCTTGCCCTTTTTGAAGTACAAAAAACATCTACTAGCTTCGAGTTGACTGGGATCTCTGCAGATCTCCAATACCACTGATAAATAACTGAGAAAGGTCATACATTAGCCTCACCCAACTCTCTTACTACTCTGGAATTAATCTCATCAGACTCCATAGATTAGCCTTAAATTCTTATAATAGGGCTAGCTACCTAAACAACTTTTCTGAATTTGCTTACTTTTACTAGCCATTAAAACATTTCTTAAATAAATTTGTTGCTTTTAAAACTACTTTATGATGTGTAGTTTTAAATCAGACTGAGATATTCAAAGCCTGTATAATACAGTTTTGGTTTTATTTCAAGGTTATGCGCTGGAGTCAAATGTGCCAACCCAAGCATATTAAAACGTCAGATTGATTATACAGACAAGTTTCTTATTGTGCTTCTGTTGTTGTTGTCTTGGTAATGACAATGACAAAATTAAACTTCTTCTTCACCACCACATAAAAGAGGTAAATGACCTGGGAAAATAAGCTGTAGCTTATTACTCATCATTATTAATAATTGAAATGCTTAGTTCCATTCAATGCATATAGAAAGAAAGTAAGAATGTTTGTGACATATTTTACTGTAGAATGAAACAAAAGTATCATATGTAACCAGTAACATAAACTGGTTTCACATGAAAGTGCTAAATTGCCTTTTGTGTGTATGGAATTCCCTAATTTTTTTCCGGAATCACAGATAAGTGTCTTGATAATTCTGGTGGTTGCCATTTGTTTTGCAATTGTTTTCAGAGTCCTTGATCATGTGAAGTTGCTGAGGTCCTGGGTTATAGTCAACAAAATGTATGATTCTGTTTTGTTATGGTCCTCTTGCTACAATTTAACTCTTTATCATCTTCTGTGAGATCCTTAAACAAATAAGTTTTGTTTATTAACAAAACTTTTAAATAATTAATAATTGATTTTAAATAATAAATAATTCATTTTGTTTAGTGATCACTCACATGCCTAAGACCATAGAGGTGACACAGAGACAGTGAAGCAGATCTTTGGCCATCACCTTTACCTCTCTGCCTTGGGAACACTTCTGTACTTGAAGACATTATTGGTGTTGACACTGCTTATACTTTGCAGCAATTTTTTCTTTGTGGTTTATATAATATAAGAAATAATAAATCTGTCTTTCTATCTATCTATCTATCTATCTATCTATCTATCTATCTATCTATCTACCTATCTATCTATCACTATCTATCCCCTTTGCCTCTCTCCCTTATCACCCATAAACACATCAGAGTGGCTAAAAGGAAAGTAAAAACTGCAATAACTGATAGTAAGTTCTAGCTGAAATGACTGATGGTAAGGACCTTTTCTAGATGGTATCTAGCCCTGTATATCTGAAACGTGTCATTAAGTTTCACTGGGGAGTTCAGGCTGGTCTATCTGCAAAACTTCTCCAGACCAGTCTCCCAGGAAGGTCCATGAAATCCCCCTTTTTCTCTAACCTTTCAAAGTTCTTCATCAACCTTATCTTTTTAATCTACATTTTAATCTTTGTGGAAGGGTCCTGAGCAGTTAGTTTAAGAAAGTGAGAGCCTATGTTTCCATAGAAGACTAGTAATTTAAATTCCATAACTTTAAAACTAAGCACTTAATTTTCAGAATTTATTATGTGCTTATACCAAAAGGTTTCTTGCAGCAGGGTTTGGTCTTGCAATTAAGATATATTAACTTAATAAAGAGAATATACAAGTAGGATTTAATTGTCAGATTCAGGTGAAATAAATTATTTTGTAGTAACATTTTACTTTTTTTAGTTTGCAAAAAAGATGCAAATAATTTCTATTTTGTTCCATGTGAATAATTTCATCATCTATTTTTAACCTAGCAGAAAATGATATTATATTCTCATTATTATGTCTGCCTTGCCTGCAGTGCTTAAAAATTTTATAAATATCTGAAGAGAAATTCTACTGTAGCAGGAGAAATTCTATCCTAGTATAAATAAAACCCATCAGTGTGCATTAATAAATGTAAGCAGACAACAGAATTGCTGAGTTTCCATTTTTTTCAGTGGGGTAAAGTTCTAAAAGAACTGCAAGACAAATAAATATATTTAAGTCTTGTGTCTCAGAATTCAGCAAAGCCAACCTGAGGCTCCATAGGACTCTGGAGAGTCCTTGAACATGTTCATAAATCTAAGACTGGGGTTTCTAGATACTTAGAAAATTAAAGACAGCCTTTGGAAGTTTCATGGTAGTGCTTGGTTTGCTTAAAAAATCTCAAGTACCTTTTAGGATACTGTCAGAGGATACTAAGCCCAGATTCCTGACTGAAGTTTTTCTCTAAATCTTTTTATCTTGGGGTACAAACAAAGGTAATAATAAAAAAAAGATGGACCTGAATTAACTGTTTCATTAAGATGACTGAATGTCACAGACACTTTTTATTCTTGATGTATTTCATACCAAGAAGTAGAACGTCTAAGAGTTATCAAAGGATTTAGTTTACGTTGCATTATCAAAATGTCTGCTACATTAAATTAGAACTGAATTTAACTCAAGGTTTATCAAATTTTTTTCTTGCTTCAGTTCTGATTAGTTTTTGGACAAGCAATAAATTTCTGTTTTTCCTTGTTTCTGGTGTTGAATGCCAGTCTGTAGCATTTTTTGTCTGGTGTTATTGCTGACTACTCAGTTGCTTGTATGTACTGATGTCATGCTCATTATCTTATAGCTATCATGAACTTTCAGAGCACAGGCACATTTTTTAGAAAACAATGCTATGTCCTAAGTACTAAAAAGATGAAGCTTATGCAAATATATCCTTAAAGAAATGTCTTTCTCCTCCCCACTACTAAAAAGCCTTCAAAATTCAAACAAAATAAATCCTTTTAAATGATAATTAAAAATAATTTTTACAAAGTAGTAGAAATATTGAAGACAACATCATGCTTCCAAATATTTAAAAAAATAGACAGCTGAGAAAAGGAAAGACAGTCTGCAGATTTCTTCTTACAGAGGAAAAGGGTGAGTTCGCCGTTTGTTACATATCCAGAATATGAAGGTGGAACAGAGCCTCAGGATCTGTCCACACACAGGAAAACATCTCCAGTCAGATCATTGCCAACTGTAAGACAAATCAGTAGCAAACTAGGCTGTATTTATTTTTGTGTACTCCAGAAGATTTATGCCTCTTATACGTTTATCTTATGCAGCTGGACAAATCTCATTTATTTTTCTTTTCTTTTGAAGGATTTATGGTTGGATGAGGACTTCTAGGCTGAAAGAAATTAAAGTCCCTGTTATTTAGCTGAGCTACAGCCTCAAAATTTACATCTCTACTGCTTTTGGACCTACCCTATACCAAAAACTGTGATGGGTCATCTGGAATTGCCTCAAACATCACTGCATGATGTTACATTGTGTGGTCATTCAGGGGTTGTCTCTTACCAGTATGTTTTATTTAGAAACCTTCCATTTGGATAGTTACATGTTGAGGCAAGGCAAACTTAGCATAGGCTTTCACAAGATCAGGATGGAAAGGGTGAACCAAGAGGACAAAACACTCAGATTGTCCACCAATCTAATCCTGAAATGGCTGCACTGGAAGCAGAGACAAGCATTTATTTTTCTCTTTCTCTCTGGCCTAGTAGTAGGTATTTGAGAATTCAGAGCAGAATTTGAAAGAAGTTCCTGTCATGCTGGAAGTTTGAATTAGCAAATTAAATATAGTTCATTAATGATATTTGAGCCCATGCAGTACTAATTAAAACAAACTTATTTTTCTTTTATTATTTGCATAGTGTTGCTCTGCAACTATGCACTTGGAAGGATAATATTGCCTTGAGATGCCAGTTTTTTGGCATCATTCTATGCTGTGAACAGAGCTGTACTGGAGCTATTCTTAAGCGGTACTGAAGCTTCTTTTTCTTTTTTGAATTTGTCACAACTACGTAACTGAAATAACAACCTCTCTAGTTAGACTGTGTTAAAGAACTGTTTGTTTCTACAATGACAAACTAAATCTACTTTGTAAACTCATTTTCATATTAAAAACTAAAGTCTCTCTGCTCTTTCCAGATCACAAAGTATTTGTGACTGAGAGAAAAAAAACACTGAGGTACACTTAGAAGGGAAAACAAAAAAAGCAGTAGAAAGTCTGGGGGCATAATGGCCAAGGAAGTGCTTTTAAGATTGGTTTGAGTTTCTACCATATGCTATGGCCAAAATAAAGGAAGTTGGAAATGCCAGGAGTGACTGCACCTATAGGACTTGGAGTGTCCCTACTGATCTGAGTGCCTCAAGATTTAAGACACTGCCAGATCAAAATGTTCAGAGATGAGAAAATTTCAGATGAATTATCAACAGAATGGACTCATGAGTGCAGCTATGGAGTCTGATACTGTTGGTTTTTCAAGTCACAACAGCAGTGAAACTCTTATGTCATTCCTAAATATTTAGCCATACATAAAACCTCTTCATAGTCTCAGATAGACAGAAGAAAGCTGAAGAATTTCTTGAATAAAGACATGTAAGAGAAAAGCAAGGTTTTTTTTGAGCTGCCAGAAGCCTGCTCAAAATGGCTAATTAATGTAATTATAGACTATTTTTAGTTTAAATTGGCCATTAAGGAATTTTTGTGTTATTTCTGTTCATGGGAATTGATGCATTGGGTAGTTTCAATGGTTTTCAAAGGTGTTATGCTGGCTGTGTAAAGGTCAGTAGCATAGGAGCATATCTGGCAGCCTTCCCCTATACATGATTCCTCTAGGCTGGCAAAATTGTTCTGTGGCCTGCCACTGTGAGTGACACTTGCCAACTGAGACAAATTCTGGTACACCAGAGATTCCAGGGTTTAATAAAGAAAGGTGATGGTGTGAATAAATATTCATATTTTTCATCAAGTGTCTTCTGCCAGTTACTCAGAATTGCTAAACTATGAGCAGCAGGTGGGAAAGCATAACCAAATCCTTTGAAATAATAAATATGGTATATGAAGTAGCTATTAAAACAAAACACAGTGTGGATTTTTCAAAATGGAGAGAAGAAATTAAAATCACTACAATTAATTAGATGAGACTATAAACCTCAGAGAAACAAAACAGTCACTTCCTGAGAGGAGGAACACATTATTTGTTTGCATTAATCTTGACAATAATGTCAAGAGTTTCTGATCTTCTGAAACTCCATCATATTCCCTTAGGGTAATTTTCGCAATCATCAGGACTGGGTTTGTGAGGCTTCTAGTGAGTCAAAGTGACAGAGAGCTGACTGCAGATAAATTAATCCCTTGTTTTTCACCTGAGTCAGAGAGCTGACCTAACAAGTGCAGGATGGCAGGAAGGGAGGAGGAACACTATTTGTAGCAGCAACCCAGTTTTATAGCTCCTTAATCCAGTGATGAAACCACACCCTTGGATTATATTTTCTTTTCTCTCTCCCATCTTCTTCAATGTCTGTGGCTGCCCATAAGTCCTCCTCAGTTTTAACTTTTAACCCTCTTATAAGAATAGCATTCCCTTATATCCTTATTTCTCATAATCTGTAAACGTAGACTCAAGATCAGGAGTCTATAAAGTCTGTCTCTTCTAAAAGCAATTGGACGTGTCAGCATTAAGACAAAATCTATAATCAATTTCCATCACCAATTAAAGTTAATCATGGTTTCACATGAGAGTCAGATCAAATTCTAGGTGGTTCTATCAGCCTACAGGGAAAAATTGTGTTTTACACAAATTAATTTCAAAGTGATATTTACTGTAATTGCAAATAAAATGTGTGGAAAAGTTTTGAAAATATATGCCAAAATTCTTCACTCTGCTCCACCTTACCGTTTTCTCAACTGAGAACTGCACTTTTCTGACTTATTAGCACCTGCCGTAGTACCATCCCTCTCCATTCCCTTGTGTGGCTAATTATTTACATGGTGCATCCTTAAGAAGGGGTTGGAAAGATGCCTGTGATTAACAGGATGAGATCACATAATGAAGGACATATTTTCATCATTTTTATCAAAATAAATGGTACAAAGAAGGGATAAGACCTTTTTTCTCGCTAGAAGGGAGAATATAGAAGGATGACATTGCTGGTATTCAGATGTTCTAGAGGACGTGTGATGTGGTGGGTAGTAGAGATGTTTGTTACATGCAAGGTGTCAGGTCCACATGGTGCTGGCAGTAGATGTTGGTGATATCCACAGACACAGTTAGGGTGCAGCTATAGGAAATGTAGAGCAGGTATCTTCACTTCTTTCAGCAGTCCACTATTCTTTGTCTATATGATCTCTGCAGCTTCATGATGAGGGGATTTGTCATGAAAACAGTAAAAAAAAAATATAAAAAAATTATTCTTACACCCTGGAATTAAAGCATATAGTGCTGTGTTGAGTCAATTTGTTAAGCCAAAAAAGAAAAAAAAACCAGGAAATAAATTGAAAAGAGAAGAGGAACAGGACTTTTTCATAGTGATTGGCTCAGCTGTCTTGTGTAACTTCTCTCTTAAGAACTATTTATAGAAAGTGTTTCCTTCCTTGACAGGGTTATTTTAAGAAAGCATTCTGCATTACCAGAGAAAACTCTACACCGCTCTATACTGACCTGGATAAGATGGGTTGATTTTAACTGGTTTTGGTGCTTTTTTTGACATGTGTTTTAAAGTCAAGAGCAATTTAATGATTTTGACCTACAAATATCCATACCAATACAAGTTTTACTATGTCAAACTGTGTCAAAAAGTTGTCGTGGTTTAACCACAATCAACAAGTAAACATCATGCAGCAACTCACTCTCTCCTTACTCTCCTCCCCAGTCAAAAAGAGAACTGAGCAGGGAAAAAGGTAAATTTATGGCTTGAGATAACAAAAGTTTTAAAATTAAATTCAAAAAGATATGCTAATAGATAATAATACTGATAATGATAATAATAATTACAATGAAAGAGAGATGGGAATAAAACCTGAGAGAAACTCCTGCAGTTTATATACTGAGCATGGTGTTCTGTGGTGTGGATCATCCCTTTGGCCAGGTTGGGTCACCTGTCCCAGCCATGCTCCCTCCCAGCTTCCCGTGCAACTCCTCACTAGCTGGGCATGGGACGCTGAATCTCCTTGACTTATTGTCAGCATTACTCAGCAACTGCCAAACATCAATGTGTTATCAGCATCATCCTCATACTGAATCCAACACAGCTCTGTACCAGCTACTAAGAAGAAAATCAGCTCTATCCCAGCTGAAACCAGGACAGTTATTCTATGCAAGAGTGTCCTGGTGTCAGAGAGAGAAAGGAAGGGCTTTACCAGTGAAGAAATTGATTGCATAAGTATGCCACTAAGTACATCTAAGGAACTAAATGCAGTTAAATGGTCCTGAATGAACGTCAGTCCCTCAAGAAATATTACAATGTCCATTGGTGTGCTAAAATTATGCAAAAAGACTCCTTTATTTCAGTCGTGTTCCTTAGCTTATTCCTTCCCTTTGCAACATTTCTTTGCTGTACCAATATTCCACTTTGTCAGCAGGGAATATTTCAAAAGGTCTTTGCAAATGTCACTTTATGCACTTATTTAAGCTCACTGTACTGACCAACCACTTCTGTAAAAGCCAAATCACAGAGAACAATTCAGGAAAGCCACCTGATGTTATGTGGCTTGCAAAAAAAAGAGTAGTTTTGCTTTTTTTGCCTTTTAGATTTGTCTTTCCTTTAAAACACATTTTTTCTTACACATACAAAAACACAAAAACCCTACCATCCTATGATGTGCTTGAAATTATTTTTCCTAAATAATTGCCTGTCTTTAAGAACTCTTCCTACTGATCCTTTCTCTCATGAGGAAAACTTCTGTCCTTAATCTGTTCCGTGCATATTCTGCTCTTTGTTAACCATTTGGAAAAAAACGCCACCTTGTTTGTTGGACTAGTTTATAGTGTTCATGAAAGGAGTTTGTTCTCTTAACTAAGCATCTCTGATTTAAAATAATCCTTCCTTTTAATGTTTGATAACCTGGAAATGCAGAGTACAGAGAAGTGATGGAAGTAACTATTTAATTGACTCTAGTCTAAGGAGTTAGCTCTTAATTCAGATTGAAAGGTGTAAAAATCCAGTGAAAAGCAATGGTTTACATTTATGTTGACTAGTGGTAAAAACTAAACATGCAAGCTTCAGAATATCAACCTTCTACTGTCACATAGGAAACTGAACTATTATAAAAACTATGAACTAAGTGTAAGACTTGAAAATATTTTAGTACAAATTTAAAGAGTAATTGCTCATCTGTAATGCTGTCTCCAATTATATCTACTTAATAAATTACTAAGTGTTGCTTAAGCTCATAGTCTTTAGTCATAACAATGGTGCCAACCTGTTAAAACATCAGTTTTCCAGAAACAAAGACTCCAACCTTCAGATGTAGCTCCAGCAATTAAATCTGTTAATGCTTTAATTTCCAATATAAAAAATTGCCTTGCAAATATCCTTGTACAAACATTAAAATTAAAGTGGTAGAAATCAGTGTCTGTGGTAAGAAATGCATAATGAATTTCAAACACCTGAATTGTCAGGAAGGTAATGAAAACATAGAAGATATATATGTTGCAACAACAAATAACAGGTCAGTTCCACATCAGGGGAAGACTTGGAAATAAGCAATTCTAATACCAATTCTTTGGTTTTCAAAGAAAGGAAAGGCAGGCCAGACTGCACATCCTAAGAAGTAACTTTTGTGTCAGTCAGACTCAGAATAATGTACACAGGAGTAGCACAATCTGGAACCCAGTATGTCACATTCTTCTCTATAGCTACAGATAAAGGTATGGAAGCACTTGATGGCAACATGACTTTTTGAAATTTCTTCTCTGGCAGAACCTGGAACATTAATACCTGAGTAAACTTAAGATACTTTTTTTTCCTAAATCAGGCTTGATTTAGCAGAGAATTGCTTATGTTTTATGTATAAATGAATTATAAAATTAATGAATTTACATTCATCTCCTATATACAGGAAAAATTATGGGGTCCAAACACTTTCATGTCCCCAAAATATTAAATAACTTGAAATAAAGGACTACATATATTAACACAAGTAGTCTCTAAACTGTTATTGATTAAATTTTGTGATTTTGAAATATCTTTTTTGTTACAAATTTTGTTCATCGAGACTAAATCTAAAAGAAGAGTACTTATACCATTATAAACTAGATCACATTGCATAAGCTTACAGACAACACTTAGCATAATTAAAAGATAACTCTCATAACTAAAAGATAACTCACATAACTTGTTAAGATATTCAGTAGCAGATGCAATTTTTTTATTTCCTCTCTGCTACAAGACCATGAAATGAAACAGACTGAAACCAAAATGTGACATATCATCACTTAAAGAGACCTTCCATTTCATTAAATGCCTTGCACGTGTGTGTCTGCTGAAAGTGAGACACATGGCAGTGGTTAAGGAAAAAGAGACCTTTGGAAATCTGAAAGCAGAACCTAAACCCCAAGGAAATGAATAATGTGGGAGTGCTCCAGTTACTGAACAAAGAGACCTCCATTTGAAGTTCTCTTGCTAGATATGAGGGGTCTGAAGGAGACAGCTTCCTATCCCATGTCCTGAATCACTTCCACTTTGGTGACTGAGGAAAGATGGCAAGATGTAGACATGCTAAAGAGCTGTGCTTTATAGGTATGTGATAATTGTGTGAACACACATATTTTAGTCAAAACAAACCATTTAAACATACATATGGAGTCTACATATGCCACATAAGGAATGGCGCAACTAAAATGTACTGCATTTCTTTAATAATATTTAAGTTGGAATTAAAAATGATAAAACAGTAGTAGACTTCTCTGGTATGGCAGAACAGCTGGCACTGGTAATCAGATTTTAGAGGAATTAGAAACAAAAGGTAACAAGATACTCTGAAAGCTTCAGCCCACTGAAGCCTGTGATTGAGGAAATTGCACTGAAGTTAGTATAAGGAAAAGGCAAATCAAAATGCACATCTGCATGGGACATTGCAGGCAGACAGATTTCATGCAACCTCTGAACCAACAGGACCTGGGCAGTGTGACATCAATCCAGAAATCACATGGTTGTTTTACTGCAGCAACATAAGCAGGTATTTCTGGTTCTTCTCAGGGTATATTATTTCAGGACAAGCAATACCTTGATGCTGTGATGGCCTTTGTCACTTTGGCTTTTTTTCAATTACCTGCAGTTTTCCATGCACACACAGATAAAGGCTAGTCAACTTTTTGTTTCCTAGGGTAAAAATTACACCAGACAGAGCAAAACCACAGGAGAACCTTTATCTGGGATTCAGTTTTGGTACATCAGTGTAGTAGTCTCACATCAAGAAGCATGCAAGACTGCAAAGTGAAGAAGTGCTTGTAGTCTAACTGGTGTGATCAGGTATTTGAAATGCAGTTATCTCTTCTGTAGACAAAACACCTGATTCTGAATAGCAAGAAGTTCAACTATGAAAGACAATTAAGCACATGACTCTTTTCACTGAACACAAATAAAAAAAAAACCCAAACCAAACCCCCCCCCCCAAAAAAAAAAAAAAAAATCAAGAAAACCCACTCTGCTTTTAGCAGTGTTCAAAATAATAGGGTTATCTTCAGTTTTGAGTCCAGAGCAGACGCTCTGTTTGCCTAAAGCAGAGTAGGACAAGGATTTTTATTCTGGTGTTTCCTTCAAAGTGTCTTTGTGTATTTTTGTCACTTTGGGCTTTCTTCACTGTTTTTGTGTTTGTATGTTTTGACTGAGCTATAGGGTCTTTTCAAGTGTTTATATACATTTCACTTTTTATAGCTGTCCTTTCACATTTTAATATTTCATGCATGGTTCTAGGAGTTTGCAGCATAATGAAAGAAATGCAAATATTTTATTTGAACAAATTCACTGGATTAATTACTGAAAATGAAAAATTTACCTTATCTGCCTTTCTCTTTCCCTTGATCTACGTCACATTAGATATTGAAGTGAATGGTTACTAGAAATGCAGCAAATGCTAGAGCTTCTGGGACCTTATTTTGGAAGTGCATATTTTCTAAGCATTCATACAAGCTTAGAAAGAGAGAAAAATGGACTGAAAAATACAGCATGTATGTGGAAAGCTGGACAGAATATGACAGGCAGAGGAAAAGAAAGGAGAGAATACGTCTACACTTCCTGCAATCCTCCCTTAAAGTAAATACTTAATATACCTATATAAAGTCATTACATAAATCTAGACTGTATGCAAACCTGCTTCAGTGCAATTAATATGAATCATCTAGCTGAGTAATAAAAGAAAGTTATTAATCATTTAATCCCAGCTTTCAGCCTCTAGTGTCTGCAAATGTTGCTATCTTCAGCTGGAATCCTCAACTAAACACAGCTGTTGAGAAGCCAAACATTGCTCAGGAGGTTGCTTTCAGCAAGTGATCTGTCATTGCCTGATACATATTCCTTTATAAGAAAATCTGCTACCAGATGTGTCCATAATTATGGCAAGCTCTCCCTCCTGATGACTGTACAGATGTTTGCTATGAGGTAGGCAGCTCCTGGGCTCCTTCCTCTCTTTCATACACTGCCTGTGGTAAAAGAGCCCTGTGCTGAATGTAACCCATTATGTCACTTATTCCTTTAAATATTCTGAGATATTAATCTGAATTCTTTTTACATGCAACAATTTACACTACATAAGCCTTGAAAGAGTCCTGTGAAGTTGTTGTACCTCAACCCATGGAAAAAGGGAAGAAATTTAACTGGTGGCATACTGTTTGAAACAAAGGTCAATCACTCTTTCAAAATAAGATTGATGAAGAAGACAGATAGTTTATGAATTCATCTTGTTTTCCTAGTCTTAACTACATAGTTATGTATCTCAGCTACAAAATAACCTTTTACTTCCCAAAGATCAAGGAGTCAGAGAACACAAAAAGGTGCACTTCCATATGTGTCACCTAAAGTAATCCAAGGCAAGATTATGTTCTATAAAGTGCTCCCCAGAAAAAGCCACTTAAGTTTCCTTCTGTGGAAGGAAACTTAAGTTTGCCTTTCCTTGTGATTTTCAAAACATTCCTCATGTCTAAGCCAAGAGAGAATAGCCATCCCTACCTGCAGGAACGAACTGTAAAAACATAATTAACATTTTATTGACTTTTGGATAAAAAAAAACCTCATAGCTTTTAATGTTCCCTCCATCAGATACCTGGGATATCTATTTCACCATTAACTAACATTGTGAACACAGGTTTTTCAGCTGCGACTTTAAGCTTTCCAGGTGAACTGTTGACTGAAAATATGTAATTTCACCACAGTGAAAAACTAGGCTGGTTTCACCTGTTTTTGCAAAGAAGCAACCTTAACCAGTCATAGATTTACTTCTGAGGGAGGATAACAGTGTTGAAGGAAAGAAGAAGAGAGAAATGTGACCATAAGTGGCTACTGCTTGCATTTCCACATCACAGTCATAGCACAGTGCTTCCTGCTTCTTTCTCAGATCACATCACCTGGCCTTGTCTGAACTTCTATAGGATAGTTTTTCAGCCTATGCACAATGACAAAAACTAAGACTAAGGATGGATTCTAATGATTGTGTTGTTTTACTGTCATTTGTTTCATTCTCATTCTGGCAAAGTCAAGAGTAGTTAAAGACCCTCTCCTCGGAACTAGGATATAAGTGCTTTAATTCCCCAGGAAAAAAAAATACCTCTCTCCTGTACCCTCAAACCATAAGTTATTGTGTGAGTGAGGTCACATTTCCTTTCCTTGAGCTTTGAATAAAAGCAAAGGGCTTCAAGATATTTGGACTCTGTCCCTAGAGGAATTCATAATTATGTCCTAAGAACAGGGTCCTCAACATGAATAAGCATGGGAAACTTGTCTGTGTATCCTAAATGTGGAATATATACAAAACTGATTAGATCTGGTAAAAATAAATTAATTCTGGAAAAATGTGGAGGGTGGCTAGTTATTTAGGAGCTATAGTGATGAAAGATAGGATATTTATGGACTTTCCCTACCTAAAGGTTTTAAGAGAGGATTTTATTACAGCACTGATAAACTTAAATGCCTAAATTATGTGAACCTGTCCCTTGGTCCCTTCAGAGAAATTCTTTTAAATTCTTTTCAATATAACCCAGAAACAGATTTTTATATATGTTGGCATATGGCTGTTAAGAGTTGTTTTTTTCAATTTAGTTGTGCAAGCACTATTTGATGAACAATGTATTGGCCAGATTTTGTCCATATTTTTCAAATAAATTATTCAACAAATCATTTTCACTTTATTTGATCAGCTATAACAGCCTTTTTGACTCTTCTGCAATCTAGATGCCTCTTAAATAAATAAGTATGCTTGTCTCCAGAGACTTTTAGAGTCGAACAGCTGGTTTCCATCACCATGGTAAAAGCCTTGAGGGTGATTCTGGATGAATACCATTTCTGATATAGGACATATTTCCTATTATATATTATATATTTCCTATAATATATATTTCCTGATATAGGACAGTGTGTAAAAAGAACCACAGAAAGTTTTTGTAATTTAGGTACACAAGAATGTCAGGAAAAATGAGTTCAAAATTGGCCTTTGTTGGAAAAGAGACAAGATCCTGAATCCTGGTTTAATATGAAGCAGGCAGGTGACACCACGGTGCCTCATTTCTTAAAATGGATTAGTTATGAGGGGTGGCAGGTAGACCTGAAAAATCATGCATCAGAAACTGAGTCTGCAGGACAGTCAGTTCATCAAGGCAGGTGATACCACTCACAGAAGGAAGGAAATAAACTCTTTAAGGTACCCATAATTTATTTTTTAACAAGAAACATAGAGCTTTGATAAAGAACCTTGAAGGCTTTTTTAATGAAGCATCTTCAATCATAACAATCTGATTCACTATACTTCTACTGGAAAAATGAGAAAAATATGCAACTGTGATTCCTAAACATTGATATTCAGAGGTATTTAAGCTCACTATGGCATTTCCAGACTGCTATTGTTGCATATAAATGTTCACTTGCATAAAGAAGAACATTTTCAACACAGCAACCTCAGGGAAAGAAGCTGGCTGCAAATGGGAATATCATCATTTTCTTCAAGTCCTGAAGGAGTCATAATAATAAAGGCTTACAATTGTTTTACCTAACTTGCAATTAAATAACCTTTTCTTAATAGAAAATTTGGATTAACAGAGGAAAATCTGTTGAAGGATTCACACTTGATTCTTCATGGTTATCATCAGCCTCAGGGTTGTACCTTACAAAAGGTAAATTTATGTGGGATTCATTAATTTTTAATGAAAGATTCAAGTGTGTTACAGGTGTATATGTTATGTGCCATGGATGACTATGGACATCACAGTAAAACGTATTACATTCACTTGCTGTCTATGACTACAAATGATGAAGTTATTTGTCAAATTCTGTACTCATATCTTTAAAATAATAATTAATTTGCCACATGCTAAGCTCATATTCGATGTTTATCAGCTATTTAGAAATTTTTCTTTAAGACAAAATTTATGTCCAGTCAGTGGCTGGAAAAATGTCATGTGAAAACACACAGCCTCACTGTATTTTACTGATTCATTCTTAGAAAAATGTATTTATTTGGGATAAAAAAAAATTATAACTATAATTTAAATTATATGTGTTTCATTTTGCTGCAAAATTTGTACTGATAAATAGAACATTGCTAGATAGAAGATCTGGCTGTGATTATTCTCTACTTAAGTGCTTCTTCAGGCACTGCTAGACTAATTGCAAAAGCAACCACTGTGAAGGAAAGGAGCAAACAGTTACATGCTAACTGAAACAGTGTGAGCTGCAATCTCACTGATTCCTTTTGGATAAAGCAAAGACAGATTGATGAGAAAAGCATATATCTTCCTACAGTGAATAATGAAAAGGAGACAGCTTTCTGAAGGAGTCAGTTTCTAGATAGGTCTTTTTCCAAAACAATGTGGTGTGATAGTAGGTTTGGGGCATATGTGCCTGCTTGTATTTTTAGATGTAGAGTGCCATGTGATTGTAGCTGTCAATTCTTCAATTCAAGAGTAAGAGTATGCTACTCATGACAAAAAGCTGGGAGACACTTAAAAACAAGTGAATTTTAGAAAAACAGATGAACTTTAGAGCAAGATAAGCAGTAGTCCATCTCTCCAACCTGTTGAGGTCGTTCTGAATGGCTGCACAGTAACAAAGCCAGCTCTCAGAAATCTCTGACTCAGGAGGCCAGGGTAAAGGAATGTTGAAATGAAGATTTTCCCTTGTTCAAGGAGGATTGGGCTAGAGAATACCTGAACAAACCTGACATCCACAAGCCCACAGGCCCTGATGCATCCATGAATTCTAGGAGAGTTGGTGGACACCACAGCAAGGTCACTCCCAGTGGTCTTTGGGCAGTCGTGGCCATTAGGAGAGATGACTGGAAGAAAGCAAATCTCACATCACCACACACAGACCCAGGAGGTGTGGACTGGGTGAGTGGACAGCGAGATGGGTTGAGAGCTGGCTGACCAGCAGATCCCGGAGGGCTGTAGTCAGTGGCACAGGGTCTGGAGGGGACCTGTCACTGGTGGTGTTCTCCAGTGCTCCACACTGGGCACTCCATGAAGTTATCAATAGCTTGGATGAATGGTTAAAGTGCCTCCTCAGCAAGTTTGGTGACAACACAAAGCTGGGAGGTTTTCCTGGCTTCTGAGAGAACCACAGACTGGCCTGCACACAGGACTTCGAGAAGTATACAGCAAATTCCTGGCTACATTTTAAACACATTTTAATACTGTCTGTTTCATAATATTCTTCCTGCTCCTCTACAGTGAACATTAGCTTCAAATGGACTGGAGATCCCTTAAACAATTAAAGATCTAAGGCCCTTTGTCATAGCATTCATTCACGACCTATTAATCTGATTAAACCTGTCACTGAAGTTGGTATTAATTTGAATTGCAACAGGAATATTAGTTTTGGCTGTCAGTAGAACTCTCCTAATGGATCCATCTTGATTATTGTGTGGTAGATTCTTTTTATAATTTTTTTAAACTTGTTATGGGACACAAAATTGTGTACATCTACAAAAATTAATACTAAACAAAGTAGAAATACCTAAAAATTGTTATTGATTCTAAAAATAACTGAAAAGGCACTTCAGTAAAACATGACCTCTGTTAATATAAAGCAATTGTCCCCTAGAGGATTTTGTGAGTACTGAATTCAGTACTTTGTCCTGTAGTGGAATTCAGTGCTTACCTCTGGTACATAAAGCTTCAAATCTAATAGATTATCTAATAGGTGAATACCTTCTGTGTTACAAAGAGGAAGGAGGGAAAGCACCTTGAGGAGAATCTAGAGAGAGAAAAGCCAATATTTTTTTTCAGTATAATCTGCAAGTGACACATAATTTAACCCACATTTTTAAGGAACAAAAAAAAAAAAAAAAAAGAAAAAGAAAAAAAAGAAAAAAAGATTCAGAGATGCTCATTGTGATTTTTAGATAAAATAATCCTGAATTATTTTGCAAAGATAGATTAGATGTTCATTGCGTAAATGTACTTCCTTATCAATCTGTTCTTTGTTCACCTAGATAAAGTGGCACACTGTTTTGATGTCAAACAACTCCTGATTTTGAATAAATAATTCAACAGTGAGGTACACTTGTCCACAGTGCATGAAAAAGGGAAATAAATTGGAAAGAAATGTCAGTAAATTGACAATATTAAATGTCAATCAACTTACTCTGATTGCATAAATAAGGAAAGGGGAACACCAACACTTGCAAAGAGCGCTGATATTTATCTTGTTACAATTGTACATAAAACCTTATAATGTAGCAAAAATGGTCCCCATAATGACAGAAAATAAAACACTATCTTTATCATGCCATAATATCAACATTATTGTTGGTTTTAATAACAAGAAAAGGAGGCAATTAGTTTGTATCTATATAAAGCACTTACACTGAAGCATTGCAATGGGCAAAAATAATATTATTCTTTATTACATCAGATGAATTTTGTTTGAAATTGTGTCTCAGGGGTTGATATCAGAAAATTCTGAGAAAGAGAAAATAATCCATGTAATACACACTTGTAGAAATCCCTGGCCAAAGGGTACATTTTTGTCCAAGTGTTGCTCCAGTAGTGGTTACATTAGTCAATGGAGGAATAAATGTATTCTATTTATTTTGTTTGAAGGTGTTTTGGATAGCCAAACATTTTCCTTCATCTTTCTATTTATGATATTTAAAATGTAGAAGCATCTTTGCATCATACAAAATGTTTTTCTTCATCTGAAACCTTGTGTAACCTTTGAGAAAATGGATAAACATTTTTTTTTAGTTTTGCACTGCCGGCTCTTCCACAGAAACTGTCACTTTGCTCCTTGTCTTCCTACCTCTTACAGAAGAAATATTTCCTGGAAACCAGATAATGATTTTTCAGCAGAGATTTTTGAAAAAGAAAACGAGAACACCATGGTGTTTCAGATTTCTTTATTCAAAAATGTTTTGCTTGATTAGATTTAAAGAATAAATTTGAGATTCTTTTTCAAGGGCTACAGAGTAAATTAAAAGTCGAAATGTGCTTTTCTAACTGTATATTATGTTCCCACAATACATAAAATTACACTAGCTGATGATAAATTAAACAGTAGCACTTAAAAAAAGTAAAGAAAAATAAAAAGCCACAAATTTATAGTGGAAGCAATAATGGGAAAAGCCAATTTTTGATTTCCTGAAGGAACTCCTTAGTTAATATTTAGATATTTACAATAAGAATATATATTTGCACATATGTTCTATGTTATTTTAAATTATCTTATTACTGTCATTTAAAATACAACTGAATGAGGAAAGAGATTTAGTTGAGTAGCACTAAACATTTTATGTTTCACTTAAGCATTTATTAGGCTACCGCTAATTAGACTGGAGGTTTTCAACTATAACAGCACATGTTCCACTTTATTATACAATTAGGAATGCAATATGAATATT
The DNA here is from genome assembly GCF_017590055.1 of Onychostruthus taczanowskii. Taxonomy (NCBI): domain Eukaryota; kingdom Metazoa; phylum Chordata; class Aves; order Passeriformes; family Passeridae; genus Onychostruthus; species Onychostruthus taczanowskii. The sequence goes on from NW_024499573.1 coordinate 9,028,474, forward strand.
TTATGCTTTCATTAGCTTTGCTGTACACAGAAAGGGTTGCTTCTCCTACAAACAACAAAATCAAAAGATTATAAAGGCCCAACAGGGAAAAATCAAGTTTACATTTGTATTAATGTAGCTTGAAGATAGGTTGAAGAAAATGCTGGGAACTAAGCAAATTTTATTTTATGCCAATGTTTCAGTATGTTAAATGCATGTAAACGTAAAGAAGGAGAGATTTTAGAAGGAAGAAGAAGAGAAACAAGCAATACAGATGTAAGTTAGGGAGAAGGAAAACAGGGAATGTTCAATATTGCGGGTTTTTTGCCAGCCCCAAAAATTTATTTCTCTGGTTTCTTTGCAGACATCAGGTCATAGGTACAGCAGAATTGAAGGCACTCTAGATCAAAAGGGTAGATGGCCTTGGCTTCTGATGGTGTCTCAAGTCAAGTTGTCTGATAGCTCAAGGAGAAGGTAGCTAGTTTTGTAGAAAACAAACACCAGATGAAATTTACATTTGCCACTGTGTACTGCAAAAAAACCCAGATTTAGCAGGCATGGAAGGAAAAATGTTTGTAGAAAAAATGTAAAAGTGATTCTGTTCACCTTTTAGATGTGCAAAACAAATTAATAAAGGAAATATTTTTGAATATTGATAAATGCCTGGGTTTCAGATCATACTTGTGGTCTAAAACTGCCACAGATTCTTGAATTAACATACCTAAGATGCAGCAAAACATACTGTAGGAACCATATTATACCTGTGTTTTCATGAGACAGCTGAACTATTAAAAGTCAGCAGACACTCACCTCCCATACTCTCCATCCTTTCACTCTGTCCTCATCCTCCACTGCACTTCCATTTTACTGCCCCTGTTTTCAGTCACATTTCCTTTCCTGGCAGCCAGCTTGTACCCTTACCTGGTATCTCATGCCAGTTCTTGTCTCCTTGCCTGTTACTCAGTTATGGTTTGAAGTGTGATCAGGTGAGCGTCATGTCAGCAGCAGAGGCTTGCAGCGGGGTAGGAAGGGGAGGAGAGCTCCTCCTTCCCCTCGTTATGAACTGTGCTTTTGGGTGCAGCTGCTTTCTGAACTCTTAGCCCTGCAGATACAACTGTTTTGACATTGTCTGAAATTGAATATTTGCTGCGGTCCCTGTGCAGTTACTGATTGCCAGTTGTGGTAACCGATTGTGTTTCAATGTTTTTTTGACTGATTCTTCAAAACAGGTTTCACAGCTCGAGAACACACAAAATGCTTGCTGGCAGTGACCACCTTAAAGCCAGGCTGGAAGGGTGTGCAGAGCAGTTAGTATGCCATGAGTCAGCCAAAGAGATGGCCAGCAGGGAGTCTGCAGGTTACTGACAGTGTACGGGACACTACTGTGTGTACTTGCTTTGGAGATGGAGCTTTCCGATCAAGGCATCCAATAGTCCAAGTCTGCATTTACTTTCACACCCATGTGTGAACAGGACAGGAATCCAGAATGCCATTACCATTGTCTAGAATAAGTAGAAAGAAATTCCCATCCCTCAAAGTCTTCCTATCTTTTATTTAGGGTACAAATTTCCATAAGTGATACATATTTCCCCACATATTTTGGACTCTATAACTGTGCTTTTTCCAGAGGTTGCTCTTCCCAATGCCCTCATCACTTTTCCCTAGTGATGTATTTGTAACTTTACTAAATACCAAGTAATGAACTCTGTGATAAAAATATGCAATAATTTTATCCTTCACTCCTAATAGACTGGTCTCACCTTCAGCTGAGTTCAAAACACAGATGTCTTCCAGGGGAATGGGGAGGGCTGGTATGACACAGGAAGAAACAGGGAGGATACTCTTTCTTTTGGGGACAGATGAAAAATTCCTGTCTCTGAGCATTTCTCAAGATTTCTCAAGACTGCTGTTTATGAAAAAATTGCAATAAATGAGGCAGAAAATGATAGAGGAAAAAGAGGCTTGCAACAAAATTATCTTTCTAATTTACGTATCTAATGGGCTTGTTGCTGTAATTTAGCTCTCTTTTAGAAAGTAGTTAAAATATCCTCTTTGTATCTTTGCTAGATACATAAAATAATTCATGAAACCTTTCTCCCTTTTCATTCCTTAAGGAAACCTTCTTGGGTGTTGGAGAAAGAAGAATTCCCAAAGCAGTCTTCAGCTACAGTTATTGAGTTGTGTTGCCATGCTGCTTGTAAGGTGGAGGCTGACATACATTTGGCAGAGATTGTCATCCAGTGATTTCCAACACTGAAGGTGTCATGATTTAAAGAGGGGAAAGTCCAGGTTCTCTGTACTGTCCCCCTTTTTGTGTGTGAATTATGCTGATCAGGTTTCCATAGAATACTTAGGTACTGTCTTATCTTGTGTTTGTTTTAGATCTGGTGACTTTTACAGTTTAAAAATGATCCAAAATTAAACACAAATGAAGTGTTTAAATGCTTTCCCAAGTGAAGGCACAAGACAAAGTTTGTAAAGGTCAGGGAAGCCAGAAAATTGAGGACCCAGCAGTTCCAAGAGAATTTTTTTCCTGACTTTTAAAGAACAAAGTCCTGGAATTTCAACTCAAATACCAACCCATATTTTGAATGCTGTATTATTTTATCTATTTTGTTGATTGAAGGTTATTATGCTTTGTGTTAAACAACAAGAATTGTTTTGATTGTTTTCTGCAATAAACATTATTGAATATTCTGTGAGCATTAAGAAGGAAAGAAAATCTTAATCTCAAACATTCTTCAAGTCTTTATTCTCTTTTTATACATCTCTAAATATTGAGATGCTACTGAAATACACTGTGACTTGATAGTTATATATATAAATTCTAAGAAAGCACACAGTTAATCAGAACAATGGAAAGAAGGGTTGATGCAGATTCTTCAAAGACTGTTACCAGGGATAATTGATCTCTCATGCTCACTTTCCATTAGAACATGCAAGTAAATGATTTTTCATATATGGGCTTGTATAAAATCTCATCTTAACATTCTCAGTAGAAATAATCTGAAGCAGATGTAATCTGTTTTTTATCAGTCAGATAAGATGTCCCAAATCTGTCATATTAAATCATCTTGTTAATATATTGTCATCAGAGAAGGTGCTTTCACATGTTTGGAGCTGTCTGAGCTGTTTACCAATACTACCACCTTTTGACAGAAGGGTGGGATAAAATGCAACACCCAGTCGTATATGTTTAAAATCTTACCCAAAGATAAACTGTAAAATAAGAGAGCTTTCATGGAGAGACTGTAACAACCATGAGCCCTGGTTGCATTATGGGTATCTGTTGTTGAGCCAGCCTGTTGAGAAATTCATCCCTGTTTATGTGGCAATGTCCACTCTTCATGGGTGAGTTGTTCTCATGATTTCAGAAATCACTGGGGAGCCACCAGCCAGGCAGGAGCTGCCTTCTGTCTCTTTGGTGTCCCCACATCATGCTGGGTGTCAGTGCCCGGGCAGAGGCTGTGGGCTCTGGGAGAGGAGGCCAGAGATTCCAGCCAGATCCAACCACCTCACCACAGGGCACAGCAAAATCCCTCAACCCAAGGTGGCAGGACTTCTGTAAAAGAACAAAGTGCAGGATGGCCGTGAGCAAGTTAAAGCAAAATAATTTTGAGCCAGTGTGCAACTGAAAGAAAAATGAGAAAGATAGTTGATTGACAAAAACTTTGGTTTGTTTCAATACATTATTTTAATTTTCCTAGCATGATTTTTCTGTGGAAATTATTTTCTTTACTTTTTATTAGTGTTGCTCATGTGTATGGGTTTCCAAACAAGAAAGAACGGCTTCACAATTAATGCACTTGAAGTTGATGAAGCAGCATTTCAAAAGTTATGTTTTAGGTAATACAGTCTATTATGTTATAGCAGCAGCAGAAACACCAGATTTGTACAACTAAATTTGACAAGCAATGAAAATGTTTGGGCTACTGCTAAAATTGACCCTGGCTTAAGCACACAGCAGAGGTGAGACGTCCTGTGCCTGGACTGATGTTCCTTATGTCATGTATCAGCATAATCAGCATTGCAGTGGTAGAATATGGTCTAATGTACATAATGCAGCTGAGATTATTACAATAGATTTGTTTTCTCTCTGGCAGTGGTGTCTCAGGAAAATCTGTTTCAGCTGCCTTGGATAGAAAGAAGATGAAACTGTTTCAGCATTTTCAGATATCTGAATCCTTCCTATGTCATGCAGTGGCTCCAGATTTTTTTGACTGGACGACAACCACTTCCTCACTGGAGCTATACTTATGTGACCAAGCAATGAAAACATAAAAATGAAGCAGCCATGCATCCTAAATATTATTCTCACAGTTGCCTTCCTCCTCTGAAGAGAGTTCTTCTTCAAGGTCATCAAGCATCAGCCAGATATTCATCAGACATGTAAACAACGTGGTTTGTGGGAGATATCTCTTCAGTCTGTACCCATTACTAGAGCATTCAGACCAGACTCAAAATGGTTTCCTGGCTGCACTTACACTGTCTTTTAAGTTTTGCATTCAGATAACTGGATGCGCATTTGGAAGAAAATTTGGTTCTTGCCTTTTAGTCCAGATCTCAGTTTGTTTCGACTTGACTTGTAGTCTGTGCTGAGATAGATACAATATGGCACATAGTTTGCCTTATTTTGTCTATCGTCTGTGATTTCAGCCCTGTGGAGATTTCATGTGTGGTAAAAGTTAGCTCTGAGTACCTTCTGAAACACCCAGAAGGATCTTGGTCAGGGCATTTGGAGAATGGGAAGGCCACATGCAGAAATGAGTAGTTTAATTTACTGTTCACTTACATAGTTTGTGGTCTTTTATGCAGAAAAGTAAGAGAGAGAAGAGATGCTCCATGGGCAATAGGTGAGATTTCCCTGCAGCCAGTGGAGGACCCCATATCTAAGCAGGAGTGTATTCCTTGCAGGACTGCAGTCCATGGAGAGGACTCATGCGAGAAGAAAGGAGCATCAGAGATGAAATGTTATAGACTAACCATTACCAGCCATTAAAACTATTATGGGTTATAAGGTGTAATGGTTTTAAGCTGAAAGAGGGCAGGTTTACATTAGTTGTTAGGAAGAAATTCTCCACTGCGATAGTGGTGAGGCACTGGAACAGTTTCCCCAGAGAAGTTGTGGGTGACGCATCTCTGGAAATACCCAAGGCCAGGTTGGACGGGGCTTTGAGAAACCTCATCTAGTAGAAGCTGTCCCTGCCCATGGCAGAGATGTTGGACCCAGATGATCTTTAAGGTCCCTTTCAACCCAAACCATTTTATGATCCTATGATTCTGTGACCATAAACCATTATTTTCTACCTGTCCTGCACCACTCAGCGGGGAGGAGGTAGAAGAGTTGGGGAATGAAGGATTGAAGTTGATCTTGAGCAAAAGAGGGATGCTGGGAGAAAGGTTGTTTAGTGCTTTTGTTTTCACACTATCTACATCTGTTTTTAATTGGCAATAAAAAAAATTAATTTTCCACAACTTCTAAATCTGTGCAACAGATAGTTGCTCCAGTGGGAGAGGACAGTAAGACCTTTAAGCAGCTGCAAGGAAGAAACAGCTGACAACCTTCATTGGGTGTAAATGTGAAATGTACATTCAGTATACTTGTTTTATCTTTTGTTCTAACATCTGTGACTTAGTCTATATGCCACCAGCAATTACTTGTAGAATTCTGGTAAAGAAAATAAAATATGATTACAAGTAGGAAAGCAAATATGATGAGTTATCATGGCCATTATAGAACAAGAATACTGATCTGGCACTCTTCAAATTGCTTAACTACACTGTAAATGCAATCAATCAGCTTTATTTGTGTAATATATTAACTCCTTTTAAATATTTTTTTAAATCTTCTAACAAAATACGTCCCTTATTATATCAGTTCCATTGTGTACTCTTTTTTGGGTGTCTCTGGTTTTCTCTCTCAAAGCCTTGTTTCTAGGAAAGCTCTCATATCAAAAATCTTGCCCCAAGCTGTTACCACTTCATGGTTCATCTGGCAGGAAATGGAACTTCACTTGGAAGGGAGAAGATAGGTTTTCATTAATGCTTTTCAAAACTGAGTACCAAAACTTTTTATTCTGTACTCATTTTCAGCATAATTAAACTGGGTCAAAGAGTGAGAAGTATTTGGACAATTATTTTCAAAATGCCAAACTGCATTGTTGCAAGGATGTCTTACGGTAGTTTCCCTGATTAGTTGTATGTGCACCTTTCCTCCTCCCATGATTATTTTCACTCTTTAATTACATCTATCCACTGCTCCAAATGTCAGGTTTGCAGTCAAAGATGGTCTTATTAAGGTAGAAATTAGAATAATAAATGAGAGGGATTTCCATGTTGATATATGATGTACTACAGGAACATAGGGAAGAGATTGAGTTCTAGATGGATAATTTCTCTGAACAAAGCATGCTTGTAGTCACCTGAAGTGTGGATTTTTAAATTAAAATATTTTTCAAAATATGTTAGTAATATTACAGTTCATACATCAACAGTTTTTTTCTTTTTTATTTACTTTTTTGTCAATTGGGTTTTTTATCAACTTCAGTAAAACAGATCTCTCTACAAAAATTTTCTTCTGTAACACATTCCCTGATTTTTTTCTTCTTTGTGTAACCCAGACTTTGGCTCGTGGTGGTATTTTGTTACAAATGCACCTTTCTAAGTGGAATTAGCTTTGATACATACAGAGTAAACATAAGATAATAAACATTTAATCAAATGGAAAGCTGTGTTTACACTCTTGATGTCTGTCACCTCTGTGAGCCAAATCCAGAGTTAAAAGAAAAATGGGCTATTGAAACTATGAAGACAGTTAGTTATTCTTCATTAGACTTACATTTTGTTGTTCAACGTGCACCAAAAAAATTAGGTCTTTGTAATCCTTTCCTTATCAATATTAAAATCATAAGTCTGTAATCAACTTCAGTCAATTCAATAAGAGTTCAGGATGTAGCTCTCCCTTTCTGCTTGTGCAGGTGCAGTCGTTTTGGTACCATTTGTGTAATAGCAGATCAAAAGACAAGTCTATGTGACATTTGGTATCTTCAGAGATCTCAGACAAAAATATTCCATCCACAACTAGCTGCTCACATCACCATTACTCACAGAGCATAATACTAAAAATGAATCAGCAAGGAAACCCTATGATATGAAAAAAGTCAAAAACAGCAAAGAAACAGAAGTCCCAATTAGGTTGTGCCGACTTTCATCAGGTAAGTCAATTAGGGCTTGAATGATTGAAAAGAAGGAACTATTAGAGTAGATTGTAATTTCCAGTATCTACTGCATGAAGCCCTCTTGCATAGGAATAAGCATACAATATACCATACGGCTAAAACTTTTCTTTGTGTGGAAAAGGAATCTGACCAGCAACCTACCCAAAGGAACATGGAGACATTCCTGGTTTAGTAGCTTAAACTCAGCATCTATTTACTACTGCTCACCATTTCACTTTCCCTTCATGTGTACTATATTTCAAGTAAGAAAATATAATAACGACAAAACTGATGTTCTCTGGATACAATCTCTGCATGCTCTGGAGACTGTCATGCTTTTGTTGTTGGACAGCTGCAGTAGCCCAGTGCTGACAAGATATCAGTGGCTTACTTGCTTTTCTAGATCTCTATTAATGCAGGAGTTTTTTCTTCAGACTACAGCTTTATCCAAGCCTGTCAAATGTTTATAGCAGTATTTAAATATATCTCTAGCTTTAATGTAAGTAGATAAATAAACAGAAAAAATAAAAACTATGCACCCATTTGTCTCCCTTATGTTTTTTCACTCAGTGGCTCTAGTAGGGGAAGCAAACATAGGCTTCATGAGAATTTCTTACATATTACATCCAAACAAAAAACACATGTAGATGTTTTTTAATTCATTCTTAGACTTGCCTTTGATTTGATCTGAATCTGAAACGTAGGCGAGTACAGAATTGGAACTTAGAGCAGATATGTTTTTCATTCTGAAAATGCTAAGAATAATAACTTCATAAGAAAAGTACATTCATTTAGGGTCTTTAAATTATAATTGCTTTAAAATAAGAATTCTAGATAAAAGTAGTCCTGACAGAAGGACCTTTCAGATTAAATTTTCTTTTATTTGGACATGTAGTGTAGCAATAATTTGCTAAAGGATAGGACTGACCTAAACGAAATAACTTCTTGGCTAAGAGGATAAAAGAGGATCTAGCACTTCTCCACATGTGTGTCTCTATAGTTTCATTGACTAGCATAATTGCAGGGGGATCTTTTCAAGCCCTCAGAAAATACTGCAAGGCCTAAAAATCATTCTGTCAGTAGGAAACTTACTAAAGAAAGTGAGAGAGAAAGGGTCAGGAAAAAAGGGACAAGAATCAGAAGTAATATAAAAGCATATTAGTAGAAATAAGTTGAAGAGAACACTGAAGATGTAGATCCAGGTCTGTATAAGGATAATAATCAAAAAGCTCCAAGGGCAGAATTTTGAAACAGGCTTTCAAGTTCAAAATGTCTGTCCTGTAATTTGTTATTCCTGGTGGGGTGGTGGGGTGACACCTTTGGAGCCCCTTTTTTTTTGGCTGTCTGCAGGAGGAGAACCTTTTCCTAAGATAACAGGTGATAATGTGTCCCTGTTTTTTTTTTTTTTTTTTTTTTTTGAAGACTTCTAAAATTATCCTTTGGTACTCCACTGTGTCTAAAGATAAAGTCAAAACCTTTGCCTTACTCTATAAACAAAGAAGGAAGTCGATGCTCTCTGTTCTCCATTGGAGCAATGTAACCTGTGAGTTTTACTAATACAATACCTCACATTGAAACAGTTATTGTGGAGCCCATCTGTCAAATTCATTCCTCTAGTTAGGATTACTTAGGTCAGATCTGATATGTAGCATGTTACAGATCAGGTTTGGGGAGATATGCTTCTCTTAGGTTCCTCCTTTCTTCCTATTCTTCCTGGTACAATGTCTTTTATTGGTTAGATAGTTTTCTATACTGCAGTATGATGCTTCAGCAAAAGATTGTTAAGGGAAGAAAATTCCAAGTCAACAGAAGGGTCCTGATATTTTGTTTATCACTACAACTTTTGGCCTAAATATGATAACAGAAACAGTATGTTTCCAAAATCACAGTATATCTATGTGCAGATATATAAGCAGAAGCTTCTGACACATTTCCGACTTCAAAAATAATTTTTGGGAGTTTTCTATAACCATAGAGTTCTAAATTACTTTATCTGCTTACTTCAGAAATCCCACTGTAGCGTGGATCATTCACTGTGTGTGCAGCCTGGGAACCTGTAGGCCTCAGAAGGCACAAGCTCATGAGAGATACTTGAGTTGCTTTAAAGTAGCTGCCTCATATTTATGACACAATAGAGCTCTCTGCAGAGGGTCCCAGGAGCAATATGATTATGTCAGTTCAGTAGTGCACTGCACGAATTCCCTTAGAACAGCTAAGAAACAGGGAAGATGTTTTTAGGAATAGCTATATTTCCATTATATTATATTTCCAAACCATTTCCAAGCATGGTGCTTCACAGATCCTGTCTGAAATCCAGCTGTAGTCAATGTCTTCTGTTGGCAAGATGATGAGTTCCTCCAGCTGAGAAATCTGGAGCCCTGGTTAGGTGTTAACCATAGTGAAGTGTCCTACATGCCATCGATGTGGGAGCGTCATCAGTGCCTTGATCCACTCTACTGACCCTAAATTAGAACAGACAGAAGTTTTGAGGGACAGAAGTTTTCAGGGCAGCAAATGGCTCTCAGTTACACAGTTGCCAGGATCATTAAGGTACTGTGAAGATAATGGTATGTGGCCTTGACCACCAGAGATTTGCACATGCCAGCAAGAGGAGGGATCTCCATGCCAGAGTGGGATCAATGTCCTTTATCAGGCTTTTGTTCATTAAAAAGTGAGTGGTTTTGACAGTCTTTCTCCATTGCTGTTTGCTCACGAGAAAGGATCTTCTGAAATGTTTGGTAGGAGAGTTCATGTTAGTATAGAATGGCAAGAGCACTTGATTGCTGAAAAAAAGTACTTGTAAAATGCATAATCTGGATTAAACATGGACTTTGAGGGAAGTGCGACACGTATAGGAATTAAATGAAAGAAGCAGGCAGGTAAAGTGGCTTTGCAAACTAATGTTTTTATCCATAAGACACTTCAGGCAATGTGATCTGCCAGTTTTTCACAGGATGAAAGAGAAGAAAATCTTAAATCCTTAAAAAGGAGTGAGCCCACTGTATACATTTTAAGTAGTAGAAAACATGCATTCAAATAAATCAGAAAAGCTATTTCAAAAGCTTCTCTTACTACAGAGGAAAATAAAGCAGTGATTAGCCCTACAACGATTGTAAGCCCACTGTGTATAAGAAAAGTTGCTACTTTTTACTTTCCATCTTCATTTGCTGTATAAGCACTAGGGGAGTCATGCTATATAATATGTGACTTTGTTGATAAACAATAGTGAATACTTTAGACACACCCAGGTTTTCAATCTTCAATTGAGCTTTTGACATTTGTAGTCTCTCTGATTTGTTCAGTCTGGTGTTAACAAACGCAGTTGGGATGACAACATACTCTAGGCAAATCATTGGCTTTAGATCACATGCAAAGGTTTCGTTTGCAAATAAGCACATAAAGTTTCCAGTGAACAAAGTTCTGCATCACTGAGTTTCCCTCCAGGAAGCTGGCAAGGCACAGACAGGGATATGGGAACAAAGTCTCATTTGTAAACATTTGTGTCGGTTGCTATTTACAGTAGAGTAAAATAACCATAATGGGTTTAAGAATAGACCACACCTAGGTACTGCATAGTATATTTGCACAGCAATAAAAATCTAAGATAGAAGTCTGGGTTTTATCTGAAAATTCACCTAAAAACCTGTGAAACCTTGTGAGATTTTCTGTATGGTTTGGTTTGAACTATCTATAATTCAGTGCTCCTCTTACATCAGATGTATAATGGATACATTTTGGGGGGCCAAATGACTTTTGGAAGTCCCCAGACTATCTAGCAGTTTCTATAGATTGGATTCTTGTGCTGATGGCTTGCCAGAAGTAATTTAAGATTTGGGCTGATGCTGTCTTCAGCCCTGGTAAGATTAATGGATCTTCATTTGATTTTGTTCCCCACCCTAGGAGGTGTTTATTGAGCCAGGCTCTAAATACATACATTCCTTTCACCAAGCTATTTCACAGTCCAGTAACTTGAACTCTTCTTTCCATGACTTTTGACCAACTCTAGGCAATGATCTGAATAAGAATGATTGTTTACTAAGACTTCATATTGTTGCTCCAGAACAATGTTTCAGTATCACAGGAGGAAAGATGTTAATCCATTTTTTTTCAGATATTTTTAGTGGTGAGATTAGCTATAGGATAAGGGGAAAAGTTTCTAAGGAAGAAGGAAAATCTGTTTTGAAGGAGAATGCTTTCAGAGCTTCACTTCTGGAACAAATTTCAGTTCTGAGCTGGTGTCAGGTTTTGCAGAAAAATCCACATCTTATTGTGCTGCTTCTAATTACTGGGTAAGAATAGAACCACTCATCCTTTTGGCCACTATCCATTTATTTCTTTCATGTAACACAATTACTGAATTGTAGCAATGAATATTTAAGGGCTAGGTGTAGCACTGCAATCAGATTTATAGTTATAGAGATATTTGACTAGGTTTGCAAGCCTGATTTGGGATAGTACTCAAATTAATCAGAATTCAGAATCATGGAAATGATGCTAAAGACCTCATGCAAACAACATTTTTTATGAAACATGCAGTACTTTCTAGCTTAAGTCTATGGTAGAAATACTACAAACACAGCATTTTCTTTTCTTTTAGGTTTATATTTCTTCCTCCACTCTCAGCTGGATATGTTCGTATTAAAATAGGGTGAATCTCCACTGTGACCCTCATTGTAGTTAGATAAGTCATGGTGCTTGGAATTTGTTTTTACCAGGAGGAAGAATAATTCATAACACTGTGACTGTACTGGAAAATGCCTCAACAGGCTTTTTCCCACAGTATCTGTTCCAGATACTGACTTTCTCTTCCTTCCTCTCCCTATGGCTGCTGTTATATCTCTTATATGCAGGGTGGATCTCACCTGTTCCAGCAAGTCAGCAACCTTCAACATCTCCCTAACAGGCTGCAACTATCACAAATATGTAGTCAAACATTCCTGTGGTTTTCTAACTACCAGACAAAGACTGGGCCTCACTGGAGGAGGCACAAATTAGGTCAGAATTTGGTGTGGATTTTTTTTTTTATGTTATCAAATCCTAACTCAGCCGTGGATAGAGTAACACAAATTCAGAATGACTGCTTTTTTCAGGTGAATCTAACAGATGATCTTAATTTGGGCACAAGCCCCATATCACTGTGCCTGATGTTCTGTAGGACAGCTTTCTCTCGCAGACTGAAGTGCCATCATAAAAAGGAAATGTCAACTCCCCAAACATCCATTGCTTGCAAGACTGGCCCTTCCTAAACCCAGCTTGACTGTGCAGCTCGTCCAGATGCCCAGGGCTCTGTGACAGCCCCTGTGAAGTCACAGTATCTTTCAGAACTGAGATATGAGTATGTCCCATCCTTCTACATGCCTCTTTTTTTTGTAGATATTTGGGTTCATGGGCAGTAAGAAAACTCTAGTGAGTTCCACTGGGTTCCCCAGCCCATTCTTTGTAGGGAACAAGCAGCAGTTTAGCTGCAAACAGAAAATTCAGAACAACCTGCACCATTAAATGCTGAGGACCACCAGCTAAGTCATAAGATTCTTTTTTTTTTCTAATAAGAATCCTCTCTAGGATGCCATTTTACCACCCCAATGTCATATTATTATCGACATAACAGCACTTGCTTCTAAATGCTTGAACTGGATACAGGTATTATATGAAGAATAAAACACATTTTAGTTATTCACAAATTATTAACTTAAAATTATAAGGGTAATTTAAAAAATGTATTTTAAAAATATTCCAGAATTCATAGTTTGATCAAATCTACTAGGTATGGAAGCTTGGCTAACTCTATTCTGAAGTCAATGGACATTTTTGTTATCATTTCTAATTGAAGGCCTGCTTCAGGAGGCTGGAATAAATTCAAATAAGTTTGGAATATAAATTTCCTGGTTGTATCTTTAATGCTTGAATACTTTTTTTCCCTTATATAGTTAATAGAAATATAACAGCTATGAAATATTATAAGTTTTTGACTGGGTTGATAATAAATTTTACCCTGTTCTTTTTTATATAGGAAAATATATAGAATCAAATATTAGCTCTACTCAATGACCTCCCAATAACCTGATCTTACCAGGATCACAGTCACCCAATGTGATTGCTGTTTTCATTGTTTTGTAGACAACTCTTTGGGGAATTTCTTTCAGAATGAAAGAGGATCTACAAGAGCAAGGGTGGACTGCTAAGGTCAGGCACATTCAGATGCACCTGGCAAAATTCAAGTGCTCTTTAGATGACTGTAAGTTCATGATGACCTTCTGTGTAAGGATCTGACTATGATGATGTGCAAAGAGTTGCTTGGTTTTTTCTAGGTCTCAAAATAGCCAGTTTAAAAGAGGAGTCCAATGTCTGTAGGAAGCTCTTCTCTATAATAAAACATGTCAACAAAAAAGCACATGTGTATGCACACATATACACGGAGACAAGGGGGTTCAATTTCAGCTTGTCTGGGATATTTTCATACTCTGTAATAAAAGTTGAAGTTTCAAAGTTCTTCCGTGCTTTTTTGTTCAAATGGCAGATGGTTTGAGAGGAGCAGTCTATAAACGAATTTGTGCTGACCAACACTGGGCACCACTTATTTACTTTCTGTTTATAAAACTTGGTGTTTGTTTTCCATGCATTCTGTTTCATGAAGATGATCACTAAGTACAAGTGTTCCTTTAAATCAGCAGTGACTGTGGTTTGGCTCTTCTTAACAATGTAAGTTTATAGCTTGGTTGAAGACATTCCAGATTCCACTGCCAAGTTCTTTTCTCCCTTTTTTTTTCCTTTTCCTTTTGTGTCTGTGTGTATCTTTATATAACTGGTGTTGATTTTGAGTATCTGTCTTCAAAAACAGCACACAACAAAAGAAAATAAAGAAGAAAAGTCAGGGTTTATGTGGATTCTTAAATCCAGCATACAAAAATGAGCAAAAATACATCACACTATAAAGGAAGATTCTGCAATCATTTGATACGATGCTCACCTTCTGGTCTTTATACAATAAATTTCAACAAGTTTACAAAATAATAAATGCAGAGAAGCATAGCTTTCCTGAATATACATTCAGCTCTTCAAATTTCAGTTCTGGCCTCTCTTGCTGACAGCACAAGAAGTCTTGCTAACCTCTAAATCAACTTTCTTATGTCTGTCTGCAATCACCCCTAAATCATCTTAGTCAGAATAGGTGACCTGACAGGACAGCAATGCTCTGTGGGGTGCCTGTACATGTTCTAGAATAATTCTTAACAGCAGGAAGAGAAGCTGCAATTTCCTAGCTGTTGTTTAGATCTTTTTTGATGAAGAGCAGAAAATGTGCATGCTGATGGAAGTCAACCACTGTCTAGCAAGGCAGGGATTCAGAAGTGTTTAGTGTAGCAGCCAATAATATTTACGAAGATTAAGATGGATTTTTATGATCACTCTTGCCACTTCTGCTTTTTTAAGAATACAAATACAGGGACTTTTATGAATATCACAGATGAATGGAAACAAACTCAAGCTCTGAGAACTGGGTCATTATCACTTTGATCAGTGTCCCGCTTGTAGCTGCTGCTAGGGATATACCTGGTTTCCAGGGTGTTTACATGCTATGTGACTGCCCTAGGAAAGGAGAAGTGTTCAAGGTAGCAGCTCAGATTCTCCAAATCCAGATAAGATGTCATCAGCACAATGCTGTCAGCAAGTTAGTGGATTCCAGCTTAGAGGGGGTTTTCAAGCCAGAAAAGGATTTTTCACCCAATTTGCCATTCTATTCAACCTCACTGAATGTGAATCTCCATATTTTCTATCGAGTACATGCTTTGCTTCTCAGGAGGCAGACAAGAGGAAACCAGATTAACCCATTTTGTCTTTCACCTGATTTTCCTGCTTCAACTTCTTAATTGAAGTGGAGAAAAATTATCTTGGTTTTAAATGACTCTGTCTATGTGGAAAGGGCTATTGGGTACATCAAAATTACCTTCTCCAACTGTGTTTATGGGATGATGGCTCTGAGTTCAAATCAGACTTACTGCTCCACATGCTTAAAATGCAGTTGCTGTATATTTATCCAGTATCAAATGCAAGGGCTTGTGTTAGTCTGTAGCTTTTATGATTCTTGTCTCAACTGCCCTTTTTTACTAATGACTCCTGCAACAAAGCAACCACTGATACTGGGCAGCAAAACATTGCAACCACAGTTGTCTAATTTGAATACCTCTGCAAATACACAGACATACAAGCAAGTAAACAAGGCAACAAGAGCATCAGCTGACTTATAGTCACTGTTTACACGTACACTCAGCCTCTGGAAAACACCAGGTAGCACAAGTCATGCCAGCTCACTTCTCTGAGTACTTTAAATGAAGTCCCAAAATCTGTCTCACTCTCTTAGAAGAAAACTTTGTGAGTGCCATCTGAACATACCAAAGCGCACTTTGTTCAGTTGTTGTTATTAAGAAGTACTGCTAGCTAAAATACCAGGTTTTGGGTACATAAAATTTTGTGGCATTCCTAACGCTGACTCAAGTAGCTGTTGTTGTTATGTCTGTGGTCAATTGGTTACTTAAAAGTGGGAACCATAAAATTCAGGACACTAACACAGCTGCTTATACTTAACCTACGGTGAAGTGAGTGTCTGACTCCTCCAGCTACAAAGATGTCACTGAGCTTGAGGTGCAGTCCCTGTATTTGTATTCTAAAAAAATGCCTCTCTCCACTTAATATTCATACATTTGTAATTTTTTGTAATTTTTTTCATTGAGTTAGAAATGAAAGGCAACCCTTTATCATTGCACTTGTTCAGGCAAAGGAGAAGTTCACTCAGCCTATGCCATGCAGTGCAGTGGATCTGTATGGGTAAAAGCTGTAGCTGAAGCCATCAGAACATGTTAAACATGTTTCAGGGCTTTACTTTGGTTTGTCTGTTGCCTGGCCCTGGCTGCTAAATGCCCATTAGTGGCAACAATGGGATGGGTACGCTCCCGAGGCTCTATGTACAATTTAGTTTCATCTGAGAGAATCCATATCATGTTCATTAGGAGACTTTCTCAATATGAGGAAAAATATGGTGCAGGTGATTAAGGGGTTCATTTTGAGTGCACACCCCTGACCTCAAGTACAAAACGAAGGCAGGTAACCCCAGTACCTCAGTGATTAGACAGCTGGGTTTGGAGGCTCATACTGAGTTTATGGTAAACTTTGAGAAAAACCATGCCATCCAGAATCAATTTTCTAGCTGGTTAATTCACTGGGATTCAATACACAGATGAAAATTTTTTAGTTTCTTTCCAGTTCATCAGAATTTCTTTTCCCCAAGTGTTTCTATGTAACTGGCATTTGATTAACAAATGGGCCTTTGACCCCCAGGAATATGTGTTTCTCTTTTGATAAAAGCAGGACGTGCTACTCTGTAGTTCAGCTGAGGCCCGAGAGTTCCACTATATATAGTTCTATATATAACTATATATACATTTCTACATGGAGAACTTTTCCTTTTCATGATTCCTCAGATTTCATTGCACAGGGCTGTGCCAGAGATTGCTACCTTGTGCACATTCCCCAAGTTAGAACAAAATTACTGTTTACAGTTGCATAGAGTATTTCATAAACCAGCCAGTGTATTTGTGAACACTAACTGTTCTGTCTCCAGCGGGTTTCAGAGGAACAGGGATAGCACTGTGTTTCTGAGCTGTGTTACAAAGAGCAGAGCACCTCTGCAAGGACTCTGGGACTAGACTATCGCCTCCTCTTATGGTGGAACTCTTCTTTGCTCACACAGTTGTCAGAGAAAGGTCAAAGGCACTTCAGCAGCTACAGTATTTGTGCTTTGTCTCCTAAAAGGATAGACTGCCAATTGCAATCCCCTACAAACTAACACCCTCATCATTTGACCTCTTTCTCTTCTCCTTTATTTCTCCACCATCTTTTATGTGTCTTACAGGAGGAGATGGGGACCAAAGTCTGGGAAAGCTCTTGGCTGGCTAGAAACTAAAAAACAGCATTAGTCACCAGATTCACTTGTATCATTACCTACCAGAAAGGCTAGCCAAACCAGAAAGCAGCAAATGTAACCTGGAAGTACTTTATGTAAACTAGGGAGGTTTTTTAGTTTGTTTGCTTTTCTCCCTTGAAAGGTTGCCACTTTCAAACATCTCCAAGCATACGCTTTCTGTAAACGAAATACAGTATTTTTTCCCAACATTTTGTACTAGAGATTTTGCCAGCTCTGCTCTTCTCATTTCATTTAAAATTCAAACACCAATTGTATTTTGATTTCTCTTCTGACCATTTTAAGGAAAGAATAAAAAGAAAGATGATAACAAAGTATAACAGATATAGTGAAATTAAATGTTTAATAGTGCAGTATATATATTTAATATATAGTATATATATAATTTTTTTGAAACTTGTAATGCATTTTTCCACTCTCATAATAAATTAGTATTCTAGTAAGCTGATAAGATTAAGTGTGAAACCATCTATGTAACAGTATTTATGATTGTATTTAAAAAGATTTATTTTATTTTTGTTGTGGTGAAACCTGTCAGGAAATTAGTTGCAAGGCCTGTGAATAAATGATCATGTGCATGAAAATTGAAACACCTTGTTTGGTGCTGTGTGGTTAAATGTAATTTTAACTGAAACAATTATCGGAGATGCAGGTCTTGATTTCCTAAAGGGCTGGCTTGAGTGGAGTTCTTCACAAATATGAAAATGAAAGCTGGGTGTATACATATGTAGTTAAAAGAGGAGTTCTTGTCAATTTAGCACTCATCATGTTGTTTTGCAGACTAACACTGGATATGCTAGACATAAACATATGTTGAAAAATGTCAGTATGCAGTCCAAAGTTAAAATATGCATCTCCTAATTTCTTGACAAAACTCTGCAGTGTATAGAAAGGAAAGTCAGGCTCCCACCATGATCCTGATATTGTGTGAATAAGAACATGTTAATTTATGGAAAGGGCAAAAAAAATGTACTCTTTGTGGATGAATCTGTGGTAGTATGACACATGAAGGAATATGTTCAGAATTTCCTCAAAGGTCAGCTATAAAGAGTGTTTTAACAGTGATTTCTAGGAAAGTTAAGTATAGGTCTCAGCTTCAAACCTGAGGTCTGCCCACTACTAAAGAAAGGGAATATATGAAATTCAGTCTAAAATCTTAGGATTTTTGTTCTTCCCAGGTATTGATTGAGATACATCATTTCTCATGCTCAGAAGATGTAAATCAATCTTTTCCAGGTACTGACTCCATTCTGTCCCCTCATTTTCACTGGTATGAGAGAGGCTGTGCACAGACTGCCTGTGATACACTGCTGTCTGTGATGTTAGGAGTTGGCACACTCTGCACTGCACTGTGATGTCTCAAGAAGGTGTGTGCTTTTAAGAGGTATTATGAAAGGAGTAATTATTTACTCACAATATAATTAACACATGAAATCTGAGATATGTTACCATGAAGACTAGTATTTCCCCTCCAAAATTTCAACACTTATTCAGAAAAAAAACAAAACTAAGGCAAAACAGAAAAATGGTGGTTGAAATGGCACTGTTACGGATACTGCTTATCTAGATGTTTAGGGGTACAGCTTAAACTAGTGGAATCAGGAAGGAATTTTCTCCCTATGAGTGGAACCATTCTAGTAAACACATTCAGAACACACATCTTTCATTGAAGCATCTGGCATTTAATATTAGGAGAATACAGAACTAGAGAGAGCATCCAGACACAACATGTCACATGACGTGTCGCATGACACAACTGGTGGTTGTAGTTTTCCCTCAGATGTCCATGTGTTGTGATATAACTGGCTAGGTTCTATTATTTCATGACCTATTAACGCCTTACAAACAAACATGGAACAATAAGAGTGGCTTTCTGCTGGGAAGAACTTGAAATACAAATGGGTTAGAAACAATTCTGTTCGCTTGCCTCCTGCACTTGGCCAGACACAGTGACAAATCTTCCACCTCTGACAGGTTTCATTGCAATAAGTGCCAATAACAATTATGCTAAGTTTGGCTGAATGCAAATTCAGTCTCAATTCCCTCAGCTCTTCAGATTTTGACAACACTATCAGTTCATAACAGACCACCTGTTTGTTTTGTAGTGCCTGCCAAAACATATAAGTGGTAATGAGGAAAGGAGATGCTGCTTTTAATGTGTGTATATTTATATAATATGCATAAATTCATACACAGCTAATGTACACATTTCTTTCCGCAGAAGCAGATAGAAGATAAACAGCTTGATTACAAGGTGACGCTGTTTTGTTTTTCTCTTTTAGTCACCTTAATGAGTTTATTTAGCATCAGGGTTCAATGTGGAGAGGGAAAAGTGTTATCAATCCTTTCATGCAAAAATTGTAAAGAATGTCAGTATCTGTCCTGATTTCAAACTCACAACTGTAGAGCTGTAGATGTAGATTTTAGATATCATGGAATGATCCACAGATTGTATATCCTGAAGTCAGTGGAGCTGTGCTATTTACAGCAGCTGTGTTATTTTTACTACACACCCATTATATGCAAACAAGCATGCACATGGCATCTTCATGAAAATAACAGCAGAGAACAAGGTCCTTTTCTCTCAAAACATTAAAAAAAATCAAATATTTCAGACTATCCAAATATCACACAATGGCCTGCACTGAGTGAGCCACACGTCTTCCAATTTTTTTTTTTATCTTTCCCATATGGCACTGCTCATGATGAGGATCTAGCCATATATGTTTCATATGACTTAGAAGACAAGCAAAGAGAGAGAAGACCAACATTTACAAGAGCTTTTGTCCCAACACAAGGTACCAAAACTCTGAATTTTCAGAAGTTCTGAGCAACTCTCCCATCTGAATTTTCATGAGAATTTGAAATCCTGAAGACTGTTGAGTGGAATAAGTAAATTAAAAACAGGGGAAAATAATAGAAAGAAAAAAAAGTTAAGTGAATAACAAGGGAAGGAAGGTAACTCATTCCAGTTCACTACTTCCATCTGAAGCACAAGACTTCAGCGGTTTAGAAATATCTTTTTTAGAGCATAACAGTAAACACCAAAATTCTGAATTCTGAAAATTTTGAATTTTAACTCTGGGAATTACTGCCTGGTTTTAAAATTTGTGTTCAAATTGATGTGTCAAAGGGCATCTGTAAATGTCAGGCAACACACAGAATAAAATTCATAAAGCAATATTTTCTCTTTTACAATAGAATTCCAGTTATTGCATTCTGAAAAATGTCTGTGACTGAATGGATGTACTTTTAATCAGATTTGGAAGTAACATCTGAGACATATAGAAAGTGGCAAAAATTCTGAAAAGACTGATTGTCCTTGTCCAGGTTATCAAAAGGCTGAAATGAAACATCTGATCATCTCAACCTCCAATGAGTATTCACATTTGTTCCATAAATTTTCCTGTAGTGAAAAATTAGTTTTCCATCTTTCTCAAGACTTTGATTCTGTGTGTCCTGAAGCTTCCATCAACATGTTATTATTTCTACCCAGAAATTTGAAATTCTAGTATAAGCAGAGCTATGCATATCCCCACGCGGTTAGCATTTACTAGCATTCAGACCCTTCATCATAATTATTTCATGCATTAATGGGATGTACACCTTTAAAGCATGTGCTGTAAATGTAATTTAAAAGGAGGTGAGAGTTCAGACCTTTGATAATTTTCAGATGTTTTCTCCCTTTGCTGAAATGTACTTATTTTCTTGCTGGCCTTTATGCATTCTTTTCAAGAATAAAATAAAATAAATTAATTAATTAATAAAATGAAAATGCACTTGCAAAATAAATTGGATTTAAAAGCTAATTTTTGCAGGTTTTGAAGTAAATTAGCTTCTTGTGCTCGAGAATTTAGTTCAAAAACTTTTATTAAGGAGTAGCTTCTCTGCAGCCTCTATTTCTGAATAACTCCATAAATTTGCAGAAAAGCCTAAAGACAGACAAAGTACCTCTGTACCTAAAACAATACAGATAGGGTCAGAAGCAAATGATGCTGCTGAGAATGGTAGGACAACCCTGAGTGCTTCCATTCTGTCCTGCAGTATGCAATGCAGACACATTCCCAACATGACCTCGGACTAATCTTTCATTGTATGTCAATGTCTCATCTTTAGAAACAGAACTATTGTGTTTATAGAGTTCATCAGTGAATGTGAGATGGTCAGATGGCATTGTGATGAGATAATAGAACGTGGATTATGCCTACGTGTAAGCATTCACTCATGCAAAACAGGAATTGAGAATGATTTCATCCACATCAGAATAGCTAGAGAGAGAACCAGAAAAAGGTATTTTTGATGGAGAAACTGCACTCTGGCAGAGGCCAAATTTTGTAAAGCTACATGGATTAATGTAATACTCCTGACTTTGTTTGGAGTAAATTCAAAGGTACCACCAGCCTCCAGTCCCAGGGTTAAATGGATGGAAAATGGACTAAACTGGTGATGAATCATGAAATCTCCTCTCCTACCTCATATTGTAAAGGATAAGCAGTCCTCTGTAATGACTAAGACAGTGTTGAAGGAAATGCTAGATCAAAAATGTGTGTCAAAACAGATAATTGATTAGAAGTTCTATGGACAAACCCAATCTTCTTTATAATACAATAGGCAAAGAAAATGTTGAACTCCAAGGTCTGTGTTGCTTTGTGTTGCTGGCAAGTAAGAAAAGACAACCAAAATCTAATGTTAATCATGCTAGCAAAAGTAAAGTGCTACTTTTTTTCCTTAAAAAAAAAAAGTTTTATTCTACAAAACTGAAGCAAAATGCTAAAAAAGGTGACAGAAACCAGACTACTGTAGAAAATATATTTCAGGAGCCATGATTTACACTTGGAACTGTATATCATGACTACTAAAGGAAGAGAATTAATTTCTGCAGAGTATATGTGCCTTGGCAGACATTATTGTACAGTGAGATGTTTTGAAGAAATATTTGTTTAACTCTAATGATTTTGGCTGGAACACAGGTTATCGGATACAAATAGTAATGCCCTTCTTTTCTGGAAGAAAAGTGATGTCTACACATTTTACAACAGATTTATAATTACCATGAATCTTTAAAATGCATCTTTGGCTTTTAGGACAAAATTTTCAGCTATTTGAGATCCACTGACAGGCTATCTTCCACATCAATGTACTAAGTATGTATAGTACTTTTGAAAAGGTTGTTAACACATTTGCGCGCAAAACAGCCTGATGGGTCTTTTATGGCAAGTGGAGAGGTTTCCTTGAGGTTTAATTACTGGTGGAGTAACACTTTATCTTGTTCACAGAAGCATCTTGTAACACAACCTGTGTCAGGTTTCACATTGCACTATGCTCTCAGTCTGTCTTTCAGGAAGTTACTAAGCTGTTCTGTGTCTGTTCCATGATTTTTTCTTATCAACTAACAAGTGTGTTTTTGGTATCCAGGTCCGTGGCTTCATAAAAATTTTGTTGATAGGTATTTATAAACTGGAGCTGACTGAAATGTCTGAAATGTGAATATCATGAAAATATTGAGAAAAAATATTGTGAATTTTTTATAGGAAAGGGATTAAAAAAAAAGAAAAAAGCAAACTACTTGGAAATTGATAACCTACCATATCCTGTTAAAAAAATCATAATATTACTTTTAGCTTGTTGAAGATATGTACACTCATATGTAAAAATATATGTTATCCTCAAAAACACAATAACGGATTTCAAGATGTCACATACTGTACACTCTGTGTTCTATATGTTACAGCAATACTGTTAACAGCACTCAAGGTGTTTCATCGGAAATTTGTTGGACAAATTCCAAGAGCATGGTTTAATCTTTACTGTTTCCAATGAAATGGCTTGGAAAATGCTGAGTAATGCAAATACTCAATGCAAATAGGTGTGCCTAAGAGTTAGTGCATCCCACTAACTGCACAGAGCCAGGGAAGTCATGCTGGAACAAAGAATCAGGCAGCCACAGCCCCAAGCATCTGTGCTTGGCATACAAGCAGCAATCATGTGATATGTATTCACATCCAGAGGGAGAGACAAAGATAAAGAAAAAGAGGACAGGAAGAAAAAGTACCTTTCTGAAGGAAGAGCACTCAAAACTTCCCTTTAACTCTTTTGTTAATTAAAAACTGTGGTCAATAAATGCAATTAGTCAAAAGACTCCACTTGTCAAAGAATTTTGCAAACAATAGGTGAATTGAATTAAAATAACTTCTGTGAGATTTTTCTTGTTTAAGAAAAAATAAATAAAACTATATTTGTTTTCTTCCCCTTAGCTCCCAAATGTATTAGATAAAGGAAAACATATTATGTGCAAAATTTTACAGGTAAAAGCAAATTGCAGTAATTTGTTTATAAGTAAAGTAGAGGAATCAATAAGATGTATAAAATGACTGCTTAAAAGCTCTGTCCACAAACCAGGTCCTGCCATGAATTAGCTATTACCTGTGATTCTGATCAAGAGCACTTCCCTCAAGATACCTGACATTTCCAAGATTATTCTTCTCTCTAATGGGCAAAGCCCAAGACAACCACTGGGACTGTGAGATTTGACATTTCATGGGAAATGAATGTGTCTCAAAATGCTTTTGGAGGAATTTCTGAAAATATGGTTAGTTCACACTTTCCTTTCTTGTGATGCAAGTAGTGTTTTTTTAAGCTCAATAATTTTTTATTTTACAGCCCACCATATTTGAAGGTAGCTTCAGGACCAGTGCACTAAGTTGCTAGTAACCCTGCTTGTTAGTGTTTCATGCTAATTTGCAATAGTGTATAGGAACAGCAGTAGATTTTGCACAGACTAGGGACCATTCACAACAAATTTGAAGGAAAGTGCTGTAAGACACTATCACCATGAACTGTAATTTTTCATCAGAATAAACATCCAGAAAACAGGGCTCTGGTCCACAAGATTTACTAGTGCAGAAACAGTTTTAAATTCCTCTAGTGCTAAAGGATCATGCATTTTCTTTATGGAAGTATTTCCTTCATCAGTTATCACGAACGCATATGAACACTGAAAACATACTAATGATTTGAGCCTTATGTTGGGTAGCACTAGGGTTGGCTGCTGCACATACAATGTATAAATCCAAGCTTGTTAGTGTGTGTAGCAGGGAAAAAAGGGACAAGACTGTTTTCCATATGTCTCTTCAGACTTCAATAATCTCATGATGTTATTCCTTGCAACTTTGCTGTGCAAGACACGTTACAACATTCTGCTGATACAGTCCTAAAGCTTAATGGACATCAGGGTCAAAATCTACCAAGAAGCCTGCCTGTGTCAAAGCCAGGTGTCCTGTTCTTACAAGCTCTAGTCCAAGAGTTTGGCTGCCCTTTTTTTGCCACATTTACCAAAACCATGCTAGTCTTCCTCTTTGTTGCAGATTGACAGGGAGAGAGCTAGCTGAGACGTGTAAAAGCTCCTTTTTTCTGGCAATTGATTTTTTCCAGAAATGTGTGCACCTTCCCTATATATCATAATATATCAAAAATATATCATCTATGGGCAGGTCATGCTTAGTTTTGTGCCAGGCCATCTGTGGTCCATGCATAGAGACAGGAGTGCTAAACAGAACAGATGCCATTGGAAATATAAGTCTCTAAACATGCATATGTTACATACGCTTTCATCAGAAGACTGAGTTATAAAATGTCTCTGACTTTTCTAGTATCACTTTATTCTGTTTCAGTGTGGATCATGATGTCCTCGATTGCCTGTGTTCACAACAAAATCTTCAAAAGTTTCATCTGTCTGTTTAATGTAATAAAGTTATTCAAAAAATCTCTCTCCCATCTTTCTGTCTTGGGTCATTAGGACAATGACCTCTCAGACCTTTCTCATCTAAAGCTGCAAGGGCCACAGAGGAGGGAAATGCATACCTGCTCTTCATCTCTTTGTAGCAATCATTAGGGCAAAATTTACTGCAAATAGTAATAAATAAAGCATTTTAAGTGGACTACTGGAAGTAAAGCTGGAACCTATATTGGGGTTATCATGCCTAGGTGTCCTTGCACACACATTGAAGATCTTTCTTAAAATATCTCTGGAGGAATTCCTTTTTTGCAGAGCACTTGAGGAGACTTAAGCAACTAAGTGCCTAAATTTAGGCTTACATCTCACTAAAAAAAGAATTAAACCTACATCTCTATGCCATATTTTGTGGAGCTTGAGGCAGAAACCTGTATTCTGGGTTTGGTTTTCCTGTTGCATGTCAGCAGTTCATCACAGTTCCGGTCATTGCTGGGGCTAGCTGGGGACTGGAGCAAAGTCCTGCTTGTGGAGTACTTTTTAATCAACATGAAACTATCTGAGCAGTAAAATGCTTTCTAGTGGTTTTGGAATATTTGTTATCCATAATCAACATAAACATGATTTATGAATTTGAGAAAAATAAAATCTATCCCAGAGCCACAAGGTTTTTCTTTAAGATAGAAAGTGTATTCCTTTTCTCCTTCTGTAGTTTACATCAAAATAAATATCTTCAGGGACATGACAAGGAACAACAGCCTCTTTACAATGCCTTTAGTTAGAACATAAAGCTAAGTGCTAAGCATTTATCATAGATTTATTCAAATCTCAATTATGTCAGTTACTTCTGTTTGGAAAACCAATCACTAAAAGATGCTTTCAGAATCAGAATTATAGTTTAAGTGTTTGTTTGTTTGTTTGTTTGGTTTTTTTACATTATTGAAGTTTTAATCTGTCTTTTTCCTATTGATTACATACTACTTGATTTTATTGCAGAATATGCATTTAAATGCATCTGACTCCTCATTAATAGCAATGTATGAGAATAAGTCCCAGGTAAATCATTCTGATAAATTTTAGATGATCAGGAAGAGATGAAGGCCACCTAACTTAAGACATCCAGGGTCTGATTCATTCACCTGCAAACACAGCCAATGACTCTTTAAACTGTCCCTGGAGATCCAGCAAGTTTAGTGCCAGATAAGACGTGGGAGGCACAAGGCACTCAAACCCTTCTGGAGACTGTCATACAGGGTTCAGCTTACAGATCAAAGTACTTAAATATTTATGTCTATTTTACAGACTTTACAGTGTCATTATAGTCTAGACTTTCTTTATAGAGAAGAGAAATTTATGAAATTGATACAACTATTGAAATCTAGTTTAGTTAATTTAAACATCCGTTCACTAAATTTGTTTTTACTGAAAAGTAGTTCAAATTGCTCTATGAATGCCACTGTATCAACTAAACTCCACTGACTAAATATGAGTTTAAATATCATTAGACCCAAGAGAAGGTCATCTAGTTCTGAATTGCTCTAAGGTACCTTCTCTGGCCTGTGGCTGCTACTGCAAAGATCATGAGCCACTTGTAGGTCCTTCATCAAAATTATTAACAGCACATGAATGTCTCACAAACCTTTGGGCATCTCAGATTACACTTCAGAAAATGGAAACGTTACATTTAGAAAATGGAAACAAACCCCATCTTGCCTGCAGTCTCAAACATCGTAGTCACATTAAAGTGTGTGTCTGAACATCCCTTTATGGGATTTTGAGGCTCCTCCTCTGAGCCTGGGGTAAGGAAAAGTAGCTGCTTAGCAGGGAATGGGCAGTCAAAACTAATAGCAATTTTTAAACTATATAGACACACACATACATTAAGTTCTGCTCTCAAGATAAAAAGTCAGCAGCTGGGCATTTGCTATCTCATAAACATAAGAAATCATGGATTCTAGAATGCTTAGACACTTCTTTCCATCAGCAATATCATGGCTGTATAAATTTTTAGCATATTCTTTAGCAGATATAATTGTTGCAATAATAATATCCGTCAATGATCATATAATTGCAGCATTCTATTCCTCTCATTGAAGCACAGTATAAAGAAATTCAAGATTTACTGAGACCAAACTGGCTCAGCATTACTATGATGCACAGGATGATCATATATCAGAGGGATAATTTATGTCACTATATGAAGAAGTGGCACTTAGAGAACAGGAGGCACAAAACCTCTGAATTCCACATAAACTCACTTTTCCTCATCCTCTCCTAAATCCTTTACTCCGTAATGTGCTGTATGTAAAAGTGCAGAGCCCCTCTGAATCTTTCTCTTTCCTTACATATAACCATGGCATGGGGCTGAATAACTTTTTCTTTAAACAGATGATTCATAAAGAGCTTTTCAGTAGGTGAGAGAAATCCTTGCCTTCCACTTGTCTGATCAGCAACTGAAGAGACAAATACAGAAGTGCTCAGAAAACTCATGGTGAAGAATCTTGTTTGATAATTTAGCAACAAGTCTGATAATTTTATTGACTTTGTCAGCAAAATTGTGAATTAATTGACCAGAATAAAATGTGTTAGTTGAGTATTAGATAGCAAACTACATGCTGCTAATTTGCCACTTGTAGTCTACTGTTTATACCATTAATTTACTGATGTCAAGCTGGACAAGATTTTAAATTTTCCAGAAAATGTGTTTCATTTTGCTAATATTTTTTATTTGTCCTTATCAGAAACCTGTTCTGTCATAAGAAAAAAAAAATCCCTGTGTTTTCCCAGTACAGTTGTATGCAAATGTTTTCTGCTGAATGAATGTTCCTCCTTATTTTCTACAGTTTCACATCAGTGCTCGTCATCATGCAAATTTATTCTCAATGGGATTACTCGGAACTATGCTGGTGAGAGCTGTATTTGTTCATTAATTTAGGTCTCATTAACCACAAATAACTTGACAAGGATAAGAACAGATTATTGTCACTGTCCAATGCATATTAATAGTTTGTTTATTATGTAAATATAATTGCATAATAGTGAAATTTGATACTAAGCTGCTGATATAACCTAAAATTCAAATTCTGTGCAAGGAACATTGTATAAAATTAATACAGGAGTCTCTTAGACTTGAATGAGCTGTGTTGATGATAGCACATAAAGCAAAATATATAATACATGTAAATTCTCTGTATTTTGAAATAAGGTAGTCATCTAACCTCAATTAGACTATGACTGTTTGGTTAATAACAAAATACTTCAAAACTTTTTCACTTAAAAAAGGTGTCTACCAGTGTTCTAGGAGCAGATTAAGAAATTCTCGACACTGGTATATATGATTGGTTTCAGGCTGTTTCAGAAAATAACTGGACTGATAATGATCAGGTCATACATGATCTTTAAAATATACTACCTTGGAACCTATTGATTATTACTTTGGTCAACTTAAGTCATTTTGCTTATGTAAGTGCACAATTTATCTGACTAAACAGTGCAAGATATAGCAAATTTAAATATTTGCAAGACAATATATTGTGCCACACTTGCTGTCATGAATACCAAACATTAGAACTTAAACAGTGATGTTTTGCCTCCATGAGGGCCTACATTCAGGCTGAATTTTGCAAGCTAAATCAAACTTAACTTTCAATTGTAACCAACTACCAGTTCAACTCTTTCCATGTTCCATAATTTCCCCTGTTACAGATGCAAATACTATTTTTAAAAATATGGCAGAAGTTTTATTAATATATTCAACCAACTTAAGCTGACCTCAAGCATATAATTACAAAGATAATTGGGATAAGGCTCATTATTGGGCAATTATATTTTCCTAAGGCACTCCCAAGTGATTTCTTTACCTGTCTTTCCCCACCTTCTGTTGGTGGGTACTTGTTCCTGCTTGTGTATCCAAGCTTGTCCCTCCCTGAGCTTTGCCAGCTTAGCTCCCCAGGAAAGAGGGAGCTGGAGACATTGCAACAGACCTTGGACAGGGGAAAAACATTCTAAAGTTGGCTCTTGAAAAGTATGTATAAAGAAAGCAAGACAACCAGCGAGGGAAGGGAGCAACCTGCAGAACAAAAAGGTGGGGGATTTTCCAAGGTAAAATTTACAGAGCTTAGGC
Source organism: Onychostruthus taczanowskii (assembly GCF_017590055.1). Taxonomy (NCBI): domain Eukaryota; kingdom Metazoa; phylum Chordata; class Aves; order Passeriformes; family Passeridae; genus Onychostruthus; species Onychostruthus taczanowskii. The sequence goes on from NW_024499573.1 coordinate 9,057,495, forward strand.
TAAAATTTTCAAAAATTAAAGCCCTGATCAAAAAGTTTTGGAAAATAAAATTGAAAAATTTGTGTTCTTCCCTCTGCTGTCTGAAGGAGTTCTGAGGAAGGGATGTCCCTCTTTCTCTGTGAGAGTGATTTAACATGGAAGAGTTTGCCTTGATGTTACCTCACACCTGTACAACTGAGAGACACGTAGGAAATATTTTAACCTAGGCCTTTCACAGGACTCATTTTTACTTCAAGATCTGATAACCTTTTTTGGAACAGGAATGTATGATCACTTCTTTTCTTATTTAAACAAAACACTTCCTCAGAACTATAAACAGGGAGTGAGAAAATTTCTCTTGGCACACATACTCATGTTCTTTGCAAGAAATATTTATTCATTCACTGTTAGCAAATAAATGTAAAATTATGTCTTTCCTGCTAAGGTACCTCTCTCTGCTACATACCTGAGCAGCTGCATAATTTCAGTGGAAGCAGTCTGAACAGTGTCAAGAATGTACACAGGGATTCCTTCCAGAAACAGGTCCCTTTATAATTTCAAATCAGTTTTGGTGTGCACCAGAAGTAGAAAAGTGAGTAGGGAAGAAGTGCAGAACATGATCTAAGACACTCTGGAAACAACTGAAGAAAAGATCTACACGTGTACAGCTGGTTTACAGTGCATAATATGAATTCTTAGGGGAGAAAAGCCATTCAAACTTTCCCTTCTGAAGTATTCCTAGTGTGAGGAATTATGTCTCCGTCTCTCTGGGTGCCTCCCAGTGAACCCCGGCCAGCCCCGGGTCGGCAAACAGCGGGGGGGCAGCCCCGAAGTGACCGACAGCGGGGGGACACTCTCTGGTGCCCCGAGGGTACTGAGGGCAGCTAGGCTAGTCGCCTTTGCAGCAGAAGAGACGCTGGAGACATCGGTGGAGGGTAAAAGGCCGACTCTGAACAGGGGGCCAGTCCAAGGTTTATTCGGAGCTCCCCAGGGAGCCCCACTCCTCAGGGGGTGCAGTGCTCAGAGCGAGACAAAGGAGTCTCGAGGTTACATTTAAAGGGGGGGAGGAAACCGAGGGGAGATACATTTGCTGACCAATAAAGACCCTCCAGGGATACAGCCTTAGGGGATGGACATTTGGGATAGCGTATAACATCATCCTTGGAGGGCTGACCCCTGGCTTTGGGCTAATCACTCGACGGCTTTGACCGAAAGATCTGGATAGAAGGGATGGGATGCTGAGTGACTGACAGAGAGCCAGGGCAGGGATTTGGGGGATGATCTCAACACAGGAGAATGGTTACATAGGTAGAGGAAGGGGGTACAAAAAGGGGTACATCATCTGGGGAGAATAAGGGGGTACAAAATCCAACTATTACAAAGTATAAAAGCATGCTGCAACAGAATTATAATATTAATTTTGCTTTTAAACACACTCATAGCTTCATGCTGCGCATAACTGGTGATGACTAATGCCACAATACTTCTGTGTGTGTGATTGCTCTTTTGCAATATCCTGAAAAATCCTAGGCCAGGGCAGTATGGATAGTGAGAGCTATGAAATGTTTGAATAGTATTGTCAAAGTAACCTCACTGGGTTCCTAAGAGTTCTGGAAAACTGTCTGGAATGCAAAAGCCAAACTTGCTTCCTTTAATGGCCTCAAGTGCCCTTTGGCAACCCCCTTGCTATGAGAGAGTACTTTAATGGTACAGAGATAGCTCAGGCTGACATCAATACCTTTCAAATAGAACTGAGATAATGTTGAACGGAATTCTTTTGAAAGCTGTGAAAACAGCATGTCTTGCTTCATGAGTTATGTAACTAATTATTACTACTCATGACTTTTCACACACATACCTTGCATCAGCTTTTATACGTGATGCAAACTGATGAAGAATTCAAACCTGGCATATTGAATTAATGGCTTTGCATTCCCTCTGAGCATAAAGTTTTGAATTGAAAATTAGCAGTTTTTGACAATAATTGGGGTAAAAATATACTTTATTCTATTCCATACTGTAGTTGCACCTACAATGTGGTAGTAGAGCTCACCAAAAACATTATGCTACCTACTATTCTGTTCAGATAGTACTCATAGTCTAGGTTGGAATACAGGGGTTTTTTTTGTAAGAGAAATATACATAACACTAGGGACGGGTTTGTGGTGCAATCGTCAGGCTGCAATAGGGTGAGTTATTTGAAGAGCCTGTGTTGAGTATAAACTGCTAACTGCGCTGTCTCAAATCATGCAACCACCATTAGACAGAAGCAAAGAGGCTAAAATTTAAATGGGAATCTAGTTCTTTCTTCATTTCCAGTGGATGACACAGTTCAATTTTTGGTTTGTTTTGTCATGAGTGGATTTTAATTGCTGGTGTAGTCACTTTTCTTAATGTATAACTTATCACAATGACTCTAATGCTTTTATGATAGCCATCATAATTGCTGGAGATATCTTCAGAAGTCATTCACATTCCTCTGAGCTGGAAGAATTCCAGAGTTTGCATTGTTTTGCCATGAAAATAGCTATTAAAAAAAAAAAGTGTTATGTGCTGAAAGCATTTCCTTCTTTGTTTGAACTTTAAAACTGTTATCTGATTAGCTCGCTGTAAATTGCAGAGGTAAATTTGATGCAACACGCAAAGCACTCTGCTCTTTAGTGGTCATTAGACTTACAAATGCACACAGTGCTGGCTCCTGACCCTGCTGCCACCTGAGAAATGGCTACTTGCTGTTCTGCTGTGCTAATACCTACACTGCTAGGAATCAGCCTGACACATATGAGGAGAGGCTTTAACTGCCAGGCCTGTGGTTCAAAACCAGCTGTTTTTTTCATGAAAATTCATCACTGTTAAAAATCAGTGAATTCATCACTGTTAAAAATAAGTGAACCATTTTGCTTGTTGAATTTGCCTCAGCAGTAGGAACCTTATCAGGTGACACTGTCCCGTGCTAAGCTTGTAAATATCTCTTAAAGGGCTTAGAAAGAGTGAACGATCTGGCTAAGGGAGCTGTAGTTGCCTCAGCTACATATTTCATGACCCAGTTCTCAGTCTGGCCCTGACCTTTTGCAGGAAGGTTTAAATGCCCTTTGCATTCCAGCTGTTTCAGCTTACTAATTATGTCAAAGTGCTGACTTTAATTTTTCACTTACCTTTTATGCTTCAGCATATGCTTCAGCAACACCATGTTGTGTTGCTGAAGAGGCTTCACACAATGGCTGTCCATGGCTTTGTTACCTACACATTTTCAAAAGGATCTCTCCAGACAAGGTCACCAAGTACATTACTGGGAAGGCCCTGCAAGACATCAGACATTTTGAACAATATTAACTTTTGGATTACTAAGTTCATGTGCTTCTAATAAATGGCATTACCTTCAGGCTGCATCAAAACAGTAGCTGTGCATACAAACTTTTTGTCTGTGCAGAGAAACTTCCATGGCAAAATCATTAATACTCCTTTTCTTTCTTACATATCTCATTCTTTCTGCTTTACTATCCCCAGCTTGTGTAAACCAAAAAGTCCTAATTCTCTAAAGACTTTGCAGTCTTACACAATGTAAGAGATTTGGATGTTCAAACAGCAGATTACAATAATCTGGGAGTGAGCAAGCAGGAAAACATATTGACAAGTCATCTTGATGTAGCTAGTTATGCTAATAAAATTTTTGTCACTGGGAACAAAAAAAACCCCCAAACATTTAACAAGCACAGAATTTACACATAAAAGTGGTTCTGGGAAAATTTCTTTGACCAAAATACAAAATTATGTCTAAAAAGGTCTAAAAAGGGAAAATACTATTAAAAAGGAAGCATTCAAGAAAAGTGGAGAGCTAAGATTGAAGTCTTAATGCATTTCCTGGTACATTAAAGCTCAGTTAAGTGGTTGTATAAATTTTCTCCTCATGGGGACTCTGCCTCTATAAGTGCAAGGATAGATTGGGTTTTTTTCTAAATGAGAAACTATTTCACGGTTTGTTTTATTGTTCTCTGGGTGGCCAAATATTCTACTTCTTGCACATATATTTAAACATTGCAAAAAGGCAGAATATTAATTTTCTTGTGAGTTTTCAATAATATTTGTCACTATCATACATTAATATTTCACAGTTTGGGGAATTAATCTTGGAAATGTTTCAACAGAAGGAGAAGAATTATTTTATTTGTAGTGCATAAATTCATTGGTTTGCATATCACAATGTTGTATTCCATTTTATTTAAATGGTATGCTCTGTCTCACCCCTCCGAAATGTATGGTACATTCTAAGCCTGTGGTCCTGCCCTTCCTCAAACGCCGTGTGGAGTCTCCTTGCCTGCCTGCTGCTGCCAGCCAGCTCACAGCCTAGGGGGCCCTCCGGGGACATCCCCGGGGTGCCCCCACCTCAAAACGCACCGCAACATCACAAGGTTAAATAAGGGTCAAATATTTTTACTAATTTAGGGCGCCACACTAAAAAGTCTTCAGTTTGTTTTTTTTTCAGATAAATTAGCACTGTTAAATACTCTAAAATGTCAACATACAGCTCAGTGTAACACAGGAGGGAGGTGCTAATGCTCAGTATTTCTAAAAATCTCTGACAAGGATATTATGGTGGACACTGGAAAAATGGAAAGTATCAAATTAGCTACAGTCTGTTACAGGCTTGTGCAGCATCGGATTTATTGGAGGCTTGGATTCCACAGGAGTCTCCTAATTTATTTCAAGACTGTCACAGATCCTCAACTCATATATTTCTTTATTTAGTAAACAATGAATAAAGCAGCTTCTTCAATGCACAAGGTTGCAGATCCCTTGGCAGCGCAATCTTCAACCCTGAATCACTTCCACGGCCATCCTGAGCACTGAATGAGGTTGAAAAATAATAACTGTGGTATCATTAAAAACTGTCAACATCTGCATACACACAAAAGAAATTATTTCAGATTGACCAGAAAAATATAATTTTGGTGTAATCTTAGTCTACAATATTTTGAAATACTATTACTATACTTGGCTATGTTTTGAAATGGCAGTCTAACAATGCAAGTTAGGAAAAAAAAATGAAACATCATAAAGCACTTTCTGTCCAACAAAACATCTGTTTGGTGACCAAATATTGATGGTCACTTTCATCCTTTGTATGCCTGAAATAACTGCATTTTTGAATCTAACTGCTACCATATGAGTAAGAATATTTAATAGATACAGAAGTTTCAGCAGAAACTGTCCTCTTGGCTTCCATTACTGGATACAGACATTTAGTGTTTGACCCCTCTGTCCTGTTCTTTCCAGTCTATTCTATTCTAACATCCAGTTTTCATTTCTTTCTTTAACTTTACTCTCCAGGGACACAAACTCATTGAGTGCGAACTTGTCAGTGAGAAAAAAAAAAAAGATTTCTAAAATTCAAGTTAAGTAAACAGCATACTAATTCAGCAAAAAGCATTTGGCCTGGTTTACATTTTCTTTTGTATTATGAAGTCCCAGACATATATCTTGATATCTTTATTCACCTGACCTGGGGTTTTTAAAAGTTTGTGTGTTCCCCACATTCTTTGTTTTCTCTAGAGTTAATATTTTACTTCATTCTGTTGCTGTCATATAGATAGAATTTACATTGCCTGGGTGAGAAATCAGATTCCAGTTTCACTGTATTTTCCTTGGCTTGTTTATTATTTGTATGGAACATTCAATAGTAGTTCCAGTTTGCAAATTTCCTGCAAAGGATTTGAGAACTATTATTTGAATATTGTCCATATAATTCTAGATATTCTCCTAACCCTAATGGATGTATTAGACAGCACTCATTAACCTAAATATATGAGAATTCAATAAGTTAGAATAGAAATAATAGTAATTTAAGAGCAGTGTTTTGAAAGCACAGGCATGATTTTGGGTCATAACATTGTTTCCAGACTCACTGAAGTACGTAGAATTTAGAATGGTATCAAGTGCTATACAGACTACGAAAGCTCCACTGCCATTCAGATTGCACACTGGCACATTCTGTAGAATAACTATATTTTTCAATAAACTGATATTTTCAAAGGAAAATAATTCCTCCAAACAACATAGGTATTGGGTTAAACTGATAGAAAAATAATCTCTTCCCCATACCCTTCTATCTCCTTTTCTCTACTGTGCATAATACACCCTTGTTCTGTCCTGTCAGATGACGCTACTGAAAGGACACTAAAGCTAAACTTCTAAGACAATGATGAGACAGCTGTTGTTTGGGTTTTTTCCAGTCCTGCTCTTCCATTGCATGTGAATAATAAGATGTGATTCAAGACCTTGTTAATACTGACAGCCAAATTTTGAACTTCCAGGAAGCTCAGAAAATTCCTGGAACATTTTATCAGGGAGTTCCCCTGAATTTCAAAGACTCTTCTTCCTTGTAATAAGCAATGTCAGAAGTGAAAAGTTATGAAACTACTCTGGAAAATGTCTCAATACTTTCGATCACAGCAGAAGCAGGAAATTATTCTAGACATCTCATCAAAGAGGAATAGATAACTATCAAGGCTCACTAGATCATTTCAAGTCCATCCAATACTACTTTAAATTAAAGATTTTCGTCTATTACTTCCTAAAGTCAAGTGATGTCTGTAGAGAGGACAGGGAATCAACTGCCTGAGGTGTAATTTCATCTCTTTGATGTAATGTTGAGAAAGCTTTTCTGCAGGATAAAGGCAACATCTTCATCACAGAAATATTGTTATCTAGAGGTGAATGCCTACAGTTGATGTTCAGTCTCCCTATTTTTGTAACCACATTGGAAAATAAAGCATGTTATGATCTTTATTTTATTTCTAAAGCATTGAATGCCATCTCTGTATGCAAATGCTCTTCTGAACAATCAGGTGGCCTTCTATGATGAAGTGACTTGAAATGGTTGACAGGGGAAGCCTGCATGATGTCATCTGCCTGGACTTCTGCAAGGCCTTTGATGGTCCCACACAAGTTCCTTTTCTCCACACTGAGAGACATGGATTTCAAGGGTGGACATGGATGTGGTGGGTAAGGAATTGGCTGGAGGGACACAAAGAATTTTTGTCAGTGGTGGTTTGTCCAGTGGGAGGCCAGGGAAGAGTGGTGTCACTCAGAGATTTTGATTGGAACTAGTGCTCTTTAATATCGTCATCAATGACAGAGAGTGAGATCAAGTACTCCCTCAGAAAATTTGCAGATGACACAGAACTGAGCAGTGTAATTAGCACAACAGAAGGGAGGGATGCCATCCAGGGGGACCTGCACTATTTTGAGAGATGGGTCAATGAGAATCTTACAAAGTTGAACAATCCAAGGGCTTTTCTTCTTTATCAGATCTAGAACAATTAAGCATGATTTCTCAGATTTCCTGTATATTTTGATCCAGGAAATTTTGGATAGAATTTTGGCTGTACTTGTCTTGATATACTAGTCTTGAACCCACGATGCACAGGACTAGTGATATGTGTTTTTAAACACATACACTGATAGGCTTTCTAGATCAACTGAAATGAGGCTGTTGAACACAGGAAATATAAAGTTCTTTGCTTTTGTACACTGAAGATCAAATGCAAGATAGTTGCTAAATCAATGCTTGTGTACAGAATCTCTTTGCTGAGGATTTTCTTCTGGCCAGACTTCTGCCTGACTGAAACCCTAATTTTTTTCCTTCCAACATGAAAAACATTTTGAGGTAGAGAAGAAAATGAATTTGGGGAAAAGTGGATTAAAGAAATACTATCGGTATGTTCTTCCCCAGAAACCCTGATATTGTCACTATTATTGGTTTGGAGAGTGACAGAAATTTATACAGGAAGCACCTCAGTTTAAACTACTTGTGTTCTTATTCTGGTACTTAGAGTGGCATAAAGGAGCATCTTACCATGTGGTCAGACAAGCATGCCTCCATGACAGAAAAATTCTAGGGGAATTTGGAGCCTTAAGATATCACAGCAAACGATGATCACAGTTGATGAAAGAATGCAGTTTCACTGCGTGGTGTAGCTTTAAAATCATACATGTGTTTTATTTAGAGAAGAATGCATTAATTCATCCTGACCTTTTGAATTAATTTTTGCCATTAGCAGAGAGTCGGGCATGCTCCTACAAAAGGATGGTGATGAGGGACTGGGAATAGTTGCTGCAGAACTGTTACTGAGAGGTGTTTTAACATCAATGCTGCAAACATTGAGCCAGATGTATTCAAGGCCTTGCCTGTGGCTTGATGACACACACCCTTTTCACAACAATCGGTGGATTTGTGGTAACAATCAAAAGGCATTTAAAATGCTTGGAATGTGGTTTAGAAACCCGCCTTGCCATCGTGCTTTTCATGTCTTAGCATAAATGCCTCAACTGTTTTTATTGTTCTGCAACTGCTCATTTATTTTGAAAGAAGGAGCTTGGCCTGCAGTATTTGCATTCAACAATACTTGAAACAAAACATTAAAGTATTTTTTAATTATGCCAGTGAAATATTTCATATGAATAATGCCAACAGCTGGGTCAGACCTTTTGGTTTTGAGTAAGAGTTTATTCCAGGCTTGCTATCTAAGAGGTTCTTTTTTTAGAGAAAGTTTCTGATAAACTGCCAGTTTGGAAATGTATTACAGAACAAGAATGTCTTTTCAATTTGTGTTGCAGTTGTACCACATTCTTTATGTTTTTCTGATTTTTTGCCCTTATGACTCTATCATAACAAATTACTGCATAACTGATGAAATGGCACAGAACTACTTTCAATAAAATCAAGAAAAGAACAATGTTAATGTAAAACACATTTAGGAAAAAATGACTTCATTTAGGTGGAACAAGACAGAAACTGACTTACAGATCTAAGGATAGGCAAGGTATTACTCCATATGTTTAAAGATAGATCAATTGATTGATTACTTGTTAGATCAGTAGGTCAATAGACAGAAGGATGGAAAATCTGTCTGTTACTGAACAGCTTGTTTAATTTTAAAAATCAAGTACAACATTTTTAGCTTTGAAGAAGCAGCCAATAAGCTTTCTCTCCTCTGGGTTGCAGTTTATTTGGCAATTATTGACTAAGAATAATTTTCCATATCTTATTAAGAAAGAAATCAGCATAAGGATTGGTGAATCATATCAACATGAAAGAATAATTTGTTTGACCCCAGAAGGAAGGAAAGTTGGTTAAACAGCTAAACTTCATCAAAACTTTTGTGGATAATCTCTCCTCTGTCACAAGAAAAAACCCAAACCAGTTTTCACATCTGAACATTTGAATTCTGATATACAGGTTTGGGTTCATATGCTTTTATGAACTTATTAGCCAGGGAAAGTAATTTCCTTTTGAATCAGAGGACAGGTGTGGAGAGAACCACTGTTGTCAACACTGACACGTGAAGCCAACCCAGCTGGCTTTGGGGTAATGGAGCCAGTGAGCTGGAAGAGCTGTAGAAGTTCCTGCCACCTAGTGCCAGCTCTGCCTCTCTTGCAAGGGAAAGCTTCTGCTCGCATAGCAGGTATTTAGCCTAGCATAATAAGGAAAATCAAACCAACTACCAGCTCAAGTTTATTGTACTAAGCTTTAAAACGCAAAATTCAACTCTTTCCACATGTTCAGTGAGTCTCCTTTAAAGACAAGAGCTCCTCATGAGAAGGTGTAAAGCTGTGAGTGGATCCTATTGCAATTATTCCAGGAATCCTATCTGTGGCTTAGGCAGCTCTAACAGCAAAAATAAAATCAGTAAAGATTTTATTTTTATTTTTTAAAAATAAAATCTTTACTGATTTTATTTCTTTAGTTGCTGTGATCAGATATGACCAGAGTCAAGGAAATATATGACACTTTTTCATATTCATATAATTTCTTGGCTTCTCAGGAAAAACTTGTGTTAGTATTATTGTTATTATGATTACTGTTACTAATCTGAGAGTATTTTTTTATATTCTATCAAGAATCCTACATTGACTGTGTCTCTTCTAAAGCCTGCAAGGTGGTTGGAACACATCCTGACAACTTCAGCAAACTCTAAAGACTATGTAGTCTCCAATTTCTATGTAATTCTTTAAAATGTAAGAACACACTTACTTTTTTCCCTCATCACATTATTCATTTACACAGGAACTGAGTTTGCCTAATTTTTCACAACAAACACCGTCTCAAACCATTTTGACTCAGTAACTCATTCTTTTGGTTTGTTCTGCACCCAGCTCATAGGAGTTTTTGTTCACTGTGGGAAACAGTAGAACCAGTAGCTTTAAAGTTTCCCCTTTTCATAATATTTACATTTGTTTTCCCTTAGGGAGAAAATTTCTCTGTAAAAGAGTCTTAGTCACTTTGATTGTTGATGCAATGGCTGTGATTCTGTGCAGAAGATAATTTTTGAACAATAAACTGTTGGACCAGTTTCTGAGTCTGCAAACTGCAGTGACTATTATTTGACCTAAATAATTTATTTCAACTATCCCCTCAAATTTTAAAAGTTATTATGAAATAAAAGTTATTATTGCCATGAAGAATATGGCCTTTAATAGTAACAACCAGGAAAAATAACACCCAAAGGTGTGTTCCTTTATTTTTTAAAATTATGTCAGAAATATGGATTATTTCAGAAATATACACTATTACTATCACTGTACCCATTGCTTCAGTACCCTCATGCTAGGAGTAGGAAAGGAGAAAGTTCTCCTTCTGTGCTATCCCTGTTTAGCACATTTTTGGGGCATGATCTTGGCTCTAAGTACCTATTAAGGACATTATTGCACATAGTGGAGGGAACCATCTGTAAAAATCTCACACTGATGGAAAATTTCATACAGACTAAATTCAGTTTCTTTGTAAGTGATGCTATTAATATGAAAGATACCAGGAAATTATGGCCTAAAAGAAGTTGTAGATTCAAGATATAACAAATGTGATATAAAATGTTGTTGTGTGTCACCTGGAAACCAAATCAGAAATATTTTCATCTATTTGAAGAAGTTCTGATTAGTTCTTTAATTATCTGAAATATCAGAAAATAAAGTATGAGAGAAATAACTTTGAAACAGGAAAGTATTAATTCCATTGTTTAACATACCTACACACATGTTAAAATCACAAAGCATCATAGTTTCCACATCCATAGTTTCCAGACAAGCAAATTAAGAACTCAATCAAAATATATGTTTTACTCCTTCTAGTGCATTCTAATTTTTAGGCATACTGTTTTCTTAAGAGAAGATGTGATGTGAGAGCCTTCAGTTTCCCTTCCTGAGGGACTTGACTTTTTAAGAGTGATCTGCAGATCATTTTAGTTGGTTTGATGCCTTACAGGTGCCTCAGACTTCTTTTCTCATAGAAAGAAGTGTGAGGCAAACAAAATTCCCCTTTTCCTTCTGATCAGCTGGTCGATGCTGACAAATGCTTTTATTTCAAGGAAAAAACCTCTCCCAATGAAGATTTGGGATCCTTGCTCTGTTTCTTCCTTTGAGAATATTTTGATCTGCTCATAATCTGTTCAAAGCTGACTCACACTGCACAGAAAAGAACTGAATTTGAATGTCTCTAGATTCTCTGTGATTTTGATTGTACTTTGAGCGATATCTTCAGAGCACTGGGTTCAATATGTTGCTGTGATTAGAACCAGACCAAAGGACTCACATACCGAAGCTGGCTACAAACTGGAATAACCTTTTTCTTGTTTCTGGCACTGGCTTTTTCCAGGGAAATCATCCATGTAGATGTCTTCTTAGTAACTGTACTTTTGCCAAAGCTTTTCTGTTTTCTTCCTCTGTTGCCAGCTTAGAATATTTTTATCACAAATACAGTGGAAAATGGTAGCTACCAGCGATTTATCTTCCACTTGTGGTTTAATATCTACTTTGTGACTCGAAATACTTAATTTTTTAAAATTACGCTTTCCATATTTAAAGGAAAAATATCAGTCATGATGACAAGATTATTAAAGTTGTGTATTAATGCAGCTTTCCTGACTAATTAAAACACCCAATTTCAAGAATATATTCTACGAAACTTGATCTAGGCACTGCAGCACTTCACAGGAATTGGACCAAGGCTGCCTCTTCAGAAATCATATCCTTCATTTATTTCTAATTTATAGATCCCATCTCTTAAATTAAAATGTCAATTTAGGTAAGTTTTCCTTGAAAATACTCTCTGGAGATCTAGGCTGTGGAGAATGGCTCTCACTAAAGTTTTAGGTAATGCTGTTCTGGCTATGACTTTATAGGGAAAGACAGTTCAAAATCAGTTGCACCAACATGAGAAGACTCTCTTGATATTTCTCTCCAAATGCTGAAAAAGGAAGAGAAAAAAAAATCTAGTATTCCAACAAGCAGTGTGAAATTACACTTTGACTTGATGTTAGGCAAAGTGCAACAATACACATGACATAAAATCCCTAGTAAACTATGACTAATAGCAACCTACATAATGGTTGATGTGGCTTTCTTTTCTGCCTCACCTTTGATTAGTACAGACACGCTGTCTACTGCTGCCGGAAATGACTCATTTCACATAATCACTCTTGTTTACTGTCAAAGGTCTAGCTAGGTTTTGGCTAATTACTTAACATTAATTTTATGTAGGTATTCTGGAATCATAACTTCATCACACAGTGACTGCAACTCAAAGTCTATCAAGTTGCTGGATAAAGTTCACAAGTGGAGAAACTTAAAAGCTGAAAACACACCTCTTGATTCAATATTCCACTGTATGAATTCAGTTCTAAATGATTTTTATTTACCAGAAATGTTTTCCATTTCTAGAAACAGTTGTTATTGTATAAGTTCAAAGCACATTTCAAAGTTACAAATAAGTTTACAAATGTTGAAAAAGAAGAAGAGAGATATGGTGTACTTTCTGATTAAAAGACTGAAAATCACACAGAAAATTTAACCTATCATTTTATTTCTGATGAAGTTCAAAGGGTCTCTCTTTGTGACAAGATTGCAGAATTGTCATATTTCAGTCCTAACTGTGGAAGTCTAACATCTTGCTGAGAAGATTCTTAAAAGAAACCTGCTAAATCATATCTCTTTTGTAAAGACATCAATTGATGAATAATTCTACATTTGTCCATAAAAAAAACAACTGAATATTGGTTCTAAATGCTGTGAAATCTAAATATACAAAAGACTGTCCATCATCTGCAGTTTCTGAAAGGTATTTTCCACCCCAGCATCTCCATATGAATTATCAGAACCAGAGCACTTGCAGTGAAAGGATGTGAAAGATTAAGATTTATTCAAGTGTGTGGGCACAGTGCAATGGCCACAAAGTACTGCATAGTGACTGTTGTGTGAAAAATGTAGCATCATACCTTCAGGTAGTTCAAGCAGAAACATTTACAACTGGTTTGTCATGCTAACATGACAGGGCAACACCTTAAGCCACCTTGAATTTTTGTCTTCCCTGACTAACCGGCATTCTTTTACCATTATGCAACACCTGATGTGTCCTACTATCATTTGATTTACAATGAGAATTTGAGGTTCACATGGTTTCTACAGCCCCCATAATTCTTAATGGAAATATTTGAGTGCCATAAAACAATCTAAGAGCCTCAGGTTTAGCTAGAGGGGAACTCACTAAGCCAAAAAACCAGATGTTAGTGTTCACTTGAATAGTCTGAATAAGGAGCTCAGGCTCGCTGATCTTCAACTGAAAAGATTGGACTGAGACATGAATTAATCAATTTTCAGCCAGAGCTATTCTGGTCCACTAACCAGCTCAGAGAGACAAAGAGACCACATACAGGCTTTTTGAGCATCCCTCCTCCTGAACTGAGATTGCTGTTCTATATGCTTGAAGTATAGCAAAAAAAAAAAAAAAAAAATCACTTCAAACTTTTTTCTTTGTCTTTGGGGATAATTGATAATTTTGACTGTTAAAAGCTGGGCAATACTCATATTGAAGTGAAGAATTCCTGTCCTATTCTTGCTGATCCGATCATTCTTTAAGTACAAAAAAAGGTCTTATATGATCAGCTACTGGTTTCTCAGCCAGAAAGCTGTTTCTTGTAGGAGAGAAGTTAGTCAGTTTCTTCAAACACCTCTCATCTGTAAATTACTTGGTATCCAGTGTAATGTAAATAAGGAAATGAATATTAGAGGTGGGTTCATGGAAGCACAACTGCTTCAGATCCAACTTCCAGCAACTGCTAAATGAAAAAACCTTCTTTCTATTGTGGACCTAGCTTAGTCATTGTAGGTACATGGATTTCAGCTCAGGTTGAAGTATTGGTGAGGCCCTCAGAAAGTTTCAAAGTTATACAGAGAACAGAGTGTGGGTATCCTATGCAGTCAAAACCTGTATTAAAGATATGGGACTTGTGCGGTTCTGTACATTTTGGAGTTTGTCTTATTCTTCACATCCTCATTTGTGTTAAGATCCACCTTTGCACAGTGAATTAGACAAAGCGAACACAGATGTGAAAACTGAAAAAATCTGGTAGGAACAAATAGATGCAAAAAACTAGTAAATACCACACAAAAAAAAAATTCAAACAAATTATTTACAGAAAAAGGGGAAAGGAAAACTAGCAATTATGTGCTTATCTTACGTTAGTCTACATATTTCTTTTCACAATGATTTTTTAAACAAAATTTGTGATTTTATCTCCATCTTATTATTCATGTTTTTCAACTAGGTCTACAATACCTCTGCAAGATCTAAGAAATATCAGTAAACAAGGAAAATACATTAATGCGTAGGCACTTACCAAAAATGTTCCCTACTTGCTACAGTTATTTGTATTCGAAGCAACTGGAAGTTAGAGTACTTTAAGGGTTCTTAATTACCCTATTTTAATCATCGATTTCAAAGGTCTTTTAATTAGACTGTTAAATGTTGTTGTACAAAAAAATATATTGAATTCCACTTTTTAAATTATTTTAATAAGGGCAGTTAAAAGTTACTCCCAAGATGTGGAGTAAATCTGATATACCTAATGCTGTCCATGAATGCACCTTGATTTATATAATTCTGTCTAAACGCTACTTGATGCTATAGCGTGCTAGCTGTTGGTAGCATATGAGTGGTAAACCCTTTCAAAGAGTTTCAGTGCTTACTTTCCATTCTTTTTGAAATTCAAACATTTAAAGAAGGCTTTAATTCTAAGATATTTCATGCACTGGAAACATAAATGTTGAGAAATAGGAATCAAGGCATAGTTTGTAGGGCTGCCAGGTTCCTAGCTGTGCACAAAGGAATTACGAGACCTAGATTTGGTAACTTTCAGGATATTAAAGTTCTGTGCTCCTAGCAAGTTGCCTAGGCTTTCAGATTTTCTGATGTGGAGTCCCTGGGGCAGGCATCA
Organism: Onychostruthus taczanowskii; assembly: GCF_017590055.1. Lineage (NCBI taxonomy): Eukaryota > Metazoa > Chordata > Aves > Passeriformes > Passeridae > Onychostruthus > Onychostruthus taczanowskii. The sequence goes on from NW_024499573.1 coordinate 9,072,740, forward strand.
GAAGCAGACTAGTCTTGAACATTCCAGTTCCTCAGCTGCCAGTCAGTCAAAATGGGTGAATTGGACAATATTCTGACAGAAAAAGACACATGCTTTGGCAAAAGTTGTCTGAAGCATAATCATTTCTGAAATACCTGGATTTGACCACATGAGTGTGTTTACTTCTCCCACAGCTTCCCAGGTGGAAAATCCCTCAGCCATGTGTAGATCTCCTCTAATTAATTAGAAACGTCTCCTCAGAACAGCTGCATGTTTTAGTCCCAAATCTTGGATTGGAACAAATAGCACATAGATCGTTTCCCATCTATTATTACATGGAAAGGAGGGGAAAAACAAATTTTCATTTTTCACACTCTTTTCAGAAACAGTGCTGGCAAAAGGAAATAGAAATTAGAGTTTTTGAGGAGATCATACTATTTATTCATTTTTTAATTTACAGTGCCTAACACTTTCTTTTTATTTTAAGGTATAATTTCAGTTATGAAAGTGAGAGAAGTTGAAAGTCATTAATATTTTGTCATATAACTTAATAGGCAAAAGAATTAGATATAACTGAGTATCTTGAAATGTGAAAAAAAAGAGTAGTGAATCAGTTTAAAAAGAGACTTAAAACAAATGTGGGAATGGAAAAAACCTTCAAACAAACAAACAAAAAACCCCCGCTTAAATAGGAAAAAGCAACCTGTAAAAATTAGGGAAAAAAAGGTAAGAATGGTAATAATATCATCATAATGAAAATGTGTGATAAAAATTTAGTTTTATACAATTGTATTCCAGAAATTTGAGATGGCACTATAATCAAATTATAAACCCTCAGGGTTTATGATCTTAATAAGTGTATATAAAATATATCCAGAAAAGAAAAGAAGTGGTAAGTGATTGTATATCTTCTATGATGCATTGAAGGAATGGACTGTATACTCACATTAGAACAAGCTGAAAGGCAAAAAACAGCTAGAGGAAAGACCTAGCAAAGACTACCACATAAACAGAGATTTTTCACATGATCGTTTTAAAATGTAGAAAAATTAATGTAACAATATTGAAAGTGAAGTGTGATTACTTTGTAAGTAACATAAGAAATACTGTCGTTTTTGATTATTGTTGTTATCAAAGGAAGAGAACACCAGAATAATAGCAGAATTTCATGTTGAAGGCAATAGTGTGAGACCTATGCACACATTGCCAATCTCAGAAGATACTAAAAATTAATGTGTTAGATAATATTAAATTGAGCTGAACAAGACACTCTTGGAACTTCTTAAGAAATGTTCAGTTTGTATTGTAGAACATCTTTGATATTCCCAGTAGTGAAAGATCATTCTGGATAGAAGCCAAGCTGAAAAAAGTGCAAATTAATATGATCTAATAAAACAAAGAAAAAAAAAGGAGCCAAAATACACACAGTTTAAGGTCTTCAAAGTCAGAGAAAATCTCAGGCATAATAATTTTTATTATTCACAGTATAATCAAAATGTTGCAGCTAATAGTTCATTAACATTTTCTTCATCAAAAAAAAGAGGCGTGTTTTATAAGGTTATGGTGGAAGATTAGAACAGAGAAGGTCTAGTAAATATTTACTAGAACCATAAACCTTGTTATTCCAGAAAGACATTTCCTGGGTGGAGAACAATCACAGTGAAAAGCCTGTTTAATTACTAACAGATTTTTTAAAAAGAAAAATTAAATATCATTTTATTTTCAGGGGGAAAAAAAAAGTTCTGAAGAGTAAATATAGTAATTTAATACAAATTTCCCACAAATCTGAAGTACAAACCTCCTTGAAGAAAAGTCATTAAAATCCCCACTTAGTGCCCACCTGAAAGAAAAAGAAAACAAGGTGCCTAGAAAGAGAAAGATCTTGAAATAGTTTTATTTCATTTAATGCAAGATTCTACAAGAAATTCAAAAGGATGGATGGGAATATAAAACAGACAGTGGAAGAAAATTGTCCCACTTAAGGAAAAGTATTTCTATGATTTTGTCTGATTTCCCTATTATAAGTATTATTGTCTACACTGGAATATTTTATTAAATAGTTTTGAAACCGAATTTGATTTCTTAAATAGTTTGTTTCATTAAGAGAAGCTTTGCATGTGATGACTTTCACTTAATAAAAAAACCCAACGACTTGGAATCAAAAGATGATATTTCTTTCTCCGAAGAATGAGGAGTCTTTACAAGAATTCCATTTCCTGAAGGTGAGTCTCAGAATATTCTTAAGCAGATTCCTTTCAGAAAAAAAATCAAACCCTGTGAAGTAAAGGCGTGTGCTGAAAGATGTTGTGCCAGACATGCCAAAGCATAAACACAGCCCTCCTATACATTGCTCTAGACCCATTCATTCTCACAAGCAGCTTTTGAATTCTGCAAAAAGCAGTGGTGACATAGGCATTAGAACTGGAGTCTCCTACATATAGCTTAAAGGAAAAAATATTTGATTTTCTGACATTGTTCACTGCCATGAGATGTAGACAAAGTACATTTAGGCACTCATCCAAATTAGACAAATATGATGTTTCCAGCAGGACACTTCATCCTCAGTGCAGTGCAAGATGACAGAAACACAGGAGCCACTGAACTACCATTTATTTGATGTGTTTTCAGACAAAGAAATGTTCTGCACATGTACTAAATGCATGAATATGGCTAGCCTAAGGAGCAGTGGGCTATATCTAGAATAAGGAATACTGTAGTATGTCAGATGATATCTTTGGATATATAAATTGAAGAGTTTCAAGTGAACCTGAGTTTCCTTTGCTTTTGCCCAGTGTGGCATGCTGCTGAAGTTTTATGTCCGGTGGCCAGAGAAGTGTAGATAAGTTCAGGTTAGGAGTAAAGTGTATACATTCAACAGGACAATTAGCCATTTGTGTAACTTATCCAGATTTCTAATGATTTCACTGATGATGTTAAGGTTCACATGGTTTACTTGTTCAATCTAGTTCAAATTAAAATTGGTTCAGAAAGCTCTGTGTTAACCTATGTTAAAAAAAGAGAGTGAAATAAAGATTTTAGAGATGGTCTACCAAAACAATTTGTGTTTTGTTTTTAAAGTGGGACAAATGTAAAGGTGAAAAGGAAATCTCTGAGGTAATTTATATCTATTTCATCTAACACAGTTTAGGTGACGTGCTGATTTTTTCACATGTAGGTTTCTCTTCTTCAAAGGTAGATTCCTCTTACGAATTTTATCTTTCTCCTTTGACAGCAGTACGTAACATTTAAAAAAATAATTGCCTTGTTTCTCATATGAACCTTGCTCTTCCTAATCTGTTTTGATTTTACATGGATACCTCTGATCTATTAAAGCTCTATATGAGTGAATTATTAGATAAAATTGAAATTAAAAGGATAACTTGATGAAATCTTCACTTAAAAGTGATTGGTTTCTTCACAAACAAAAACACAAGCTAGGGAATAGCATTTCTCCTTGGCACTTCATATGTTGATTGTTTATTTAATATATCAGTGTTTTGGTATTTCTTTTTCACTAAAATCTTGAATTCATGAAATTTTAATTCTTGAATATGTTATCAAATCCAAGTGTTCTCTTACTTCTTTCAGTAAGGCAGATTTAACTGGCACTTTCTATCAGGCATTGTTTACTATGGAGCCAGACACTTTCCTAAAATCACAGATTGCTTTATGTATTTATTTTAAGCAACTGTTCAGGTTAGATAAAAATAACACGGCATCATCACTTTATAATCTTTTTTTTTGCTCTATTCTTCCATGTCAGATCTCTGTGATGGATTCACGGGCTTCTATCCTCTACAAAATATTCTGTGGTACCTGCCACAGAGGACAGCAAAAGAGATGATGGACATGCTTCTCTGCAATTCAGAAAGAGAGATTCAACACTATTGATTTAAGCAGCTGATTTAGCTGTAAATAAAGGCAAATAGGCCATTCAAGTACCTGGAAGGATGCAGGAAACACGTGGGTTCTGTATGGAATGGACTTAACACAGGAGCTTCTGCCCTATTCTAGTACATGTGTGCTTAAATTTAGTGAAAGCATAGAAAATTATTTCTTTTTTATCTGACACCAAAAGCAAATCTTGTATTACAAAGTGTTTCATACTTTGTGAATCTACTTTGAACTCTAAGACAGAGAATGTGCAATCTAATTTGGATTGTAGTGTCTTTCTATTTTTATTTATGATTCACAGGTGATTGGCCAAGTAAAATCATCATAAGATCAGGTCTTTGTAGCAAAGTATAACAGAATTAAAGGCCCCCCCAAGGGACTTTGCATATCCTATAAAATTCAAAGGGGATATCCACAGTTCCTGGAGATTTACCTTTGCTTCAGACTAGCTGCTGGCACGTAGATTTATTTGTTTGTTATTACTTTATCTAAAATATATCCTGAGAGCAGCATGTCATTTATAGGGATGTTTTTGTCTTTTAATTACTTCTGAGAAACAAATATCTGAAATGTTTTTAGGTAAGCAAAAAAAGTAAGGCTTTTTATTTGCATGCCAATCTTTGACTTTCCCTAGCTTAAAAGTCTCTCTTTTATTACTGCTACATTTTAAATGAAAAATCTGCTTTGTCTGCCTATTACATTTTGAGTTTTAACCTCACATATATCAGCACGTTCAGATTCTACCTAAAGTAGCTAATTCATGAGGTTCTGTGATAAATCTAATTGTTTACATTTTTATGTATCTCTCTTTACCTTTTAATCTCCTCTTTTAGTCTGAAATTTATCTGACTTCTCTATTCTTTGTCATCATATAGAAGACGGTATTATTGACTTTATATAGTGATTTTTTTCTATATTGACTTTAACCCCAAGACCCATATTGCTTGCTTGACATGGTTAATTTAATTTCACAAAACCTAGATAGTAGGCACTTGGTCTCTAAAGGATGATGTCAGACAGCTTAAGCCATTTGCTTCAATTTGTCCCTATTTTTTTACTGGGTTTTTGGTGGGTTTTTTTTGTTTTTTTTTTTTTTCTTGTTTTGTGGTTGGTGTTGATTTATTTCGCTCACATGCCTGTTGTTGGTTTGTTTTTTGGGGTTTGTTTTGTTTAGGTTTTTTGAGGGAGGGGGAGGGAGTTTCTATTTTTTTATTCTTCTGACCATCAGGTCTTTTTGATTGGTTATTTACTGGCAGGAAATGCATACAATTGAATATTTTCAAAAAATAATTACTTTCCTTAAATTTATGCAAATTTTCAAGATGTACTTCAGACAATATTTTAGCTTTGCTTTGGATTTGGTTTTCATTGGGAAAATACAGGGAGGTAACTGTTTTTAGTCACCTTAGGACAGAGTGAACCACAAAAATTTCTCACATGTGATTGGCAAAAGCAGGGCTGGGCAAAGGTCTCAAACCAGTTCTTGTGATCACAATTTAATAACCAGACTGACTTAGCTTTACTAGTTAAGGTATCCATAAAGACCTAGCTGGACTTAGCATTGCCTTTTGTTATACACTATCAATAGAATAAATAGAGTTCCTCACTGATTTTGAGAGAGAGATTAGACTGAAGTGGGCCCTAATTCTGGAATGTAGTTTTACTTAATTACCTTTCAAAATTGAAGCCCTGAAGTAAATTTGTTTAAAGTTTATGTTTAAATTATTTCCTGGAAGGATTTAATTAAAAAAGAACAAGTTATACAAGAAAAAGGAAAAAAAAAATCTAATTTCTTATTCTACTAAGCAAAAGTAAGTCAAGATAGTCTATGTGAATGAAGATGATTTGCAAAATTAGGACTGGATATGCCATGCAATACAATAATTATCTCATTCTCTAGTACCTGGTCATACAGTAATTTAAACTATCAAATTAATATTTGTTTCTTTGTTAGTCATTTAAAATTATAGCCATTAATTAATTTGAATATATCAAATGTGAACTGAAAGCAGTACTTTGGAACAGTATTTTCTGTGTAATACACAGCAGGTTGTAATTAAAGCTAGATGAGATCTCTAAAAAAAATCCCTTACTTTTTACATATGAGCACATGGTGAGTTTAATCAATATCAGTAGGGCAAAATAAAGCGGTTTAAAGTACTAATTTAGGATAACAGAATATGAACTGCTGTAATTCTGAAATGCTCATTTCTTTCTAATTGTTTAGTATTCTTCTGAAGCATTTCATTGTTTTTAGTATAAAACAGCTTGGAGGATGAAATGGAGAATAACCCTCTAAGATGCACTTTCTATTTATCTGAAAGCATAATGGGCTTGAAGATTTGAGACAGAAATATTATAAATCCTGTTTAGTAGATTGCAATCAGCTGTCTGTTATCTAGGGAAGGAGAACACAATTTACAAAATTAGTGCCAGTATCGCTACAAGAGGGTCCTGCCAGGCTCCAATCAGAGCACCGTTCCTTGCTGCAGCACTGTGCTAAGCTCTCACTGGAGAGGCTTGTCCATTTGGAAAGGTTTGTCCATTTGCCAGGTTTCTGGCAAATGCCCTTCAAGGGCAAATTTTTTTTTGAACCCTGTTCAAGTTTGTCAGGTGTCTATGTTTGAGCTCCAGCATTTCTGGAAATATGAAGAACCATCCCTTAAGTGGCTCTAAGCTTAAATTGAGCCGAGTCTGACACAATTAAAACTACATCATAGAGTCAAATTAGTTTAATGATTCTGTGATTCTGACACTATATTAACAACTATACCAAACCTAAAATTACTTTCACAGGACAAGCTCCACTGTCTCATTGTCTTAATGGAATTATCTATCTGCCAATAGGGTAACAATCCTACTGACAAAAAATGACATTCAAGGGTGTGTGCTGCATGGTTTATTGCATGGTTTCCTGAGATGTCACATATTTTAAAAAATCTCATTTTAAAATAACTTTTGCTTTAATTTTATTCACAGAAATAATGTTTCTGTGTGACAGGAGAAAAGCAGCCAGGAGTTGAATATGCAAGCTGATTACAGATCATTTCAGCTATTACATTCAGAACTGCATAAATATGTAGAGTAACTATAAAAAAGCTGGCTCACTGGCAGAAAATTGCTTATAATGCACTGCTCTGCCAAACCACTAGGGATTTTTCATGGCATTGTTTAGGGTTCAAAATATCAGGAGTCACAGACCACAAAAGTTAAGCACATGACTCAGGACAGGTCCTTCCTAATCTGTTAGCCTAAGGGGAAAGCGCTTATTATGAGTATTTCTTTCAGAGCAGTCTCTAAACCCAGGCTCTGATTTGGTCTGTTTTAATACTGTCTTCTTGGATTTTTTCCCCAGAACTTTGAAAAGTCCTCCAGCTGAAACATTCTGAGTTTCCACCGTAGTGTTACATTTTGAATGGCTGAGATTTCCACCCCTCTGGTAATCGCATTTCAGTACTGCTGCGTACATTTAGCTGTGACACTGTCTTAAATTGATTGAAGTGAATAGTGCTATATAATGGAGATAATATTATTTCTGGAAAATCACTGCAATCCTCACTTAAAACATTTTAGCCAGATCAAGCACATTCTGATCCATTTGATCACATGAAAATAAGATTTGCAAAAAGCATAGTTTTTCCACAACAAACAGCTGCTCTACTTTTCCCCTGTAATCAGAAGCCCCACAGATAAATAATCTCATTTAAATTGTTTTCTAGGATTAGGATTTTTGCAGCAGAGAAAACTACACATTTCATTAGGAATCTTGCTACCTTCTGGATATTTAGTCTTTTTCACAAGATGGGAGCAAATAATAAAATTATAGTAGAGCCAAATAAGAATAAGGCTTTCCATCTCTTCTGTTCTTGCAGGAAATTCTTTTACACAATTGTGATAAAAGTTAGTATTTGCTTTGGTATATGTCATGACTATTAGTACCATCATTTCCTGGGCATGGTCCATTGTGTGTCCTCTACAGAGTTGTATGGGATCCACAGAGATTTCTATGACAAGGCAACTGTTTTAACGGTTTTAAATGTTTTAGAGAATATGTGGCTTTAGTTGAAGACCTTATCAATGTAGAGGAAAGCAATTTTAATGGGAAAGACACAGAGACAGAATAAGAAATTAAACTATTTACAGGCATGACATTTTTCTTTCTCCTCTCTTCCATCAAGCCAAAATTCTGCACTTGCTCTCTGTGCCTGTTATTGTAACTTTTCCAGCTAAACAGAAATAGAAGCATCATAAATTCCCCCATAAGCAGTTTTTGCAATAGTTCAACCTAGTTTTATAGATCAAAACATTTTGATTAAAATCAGGGAAAAACATTTCTATTTAAGTATTCAACTGACCTAAATCTCCCAAACTTTTGAAGTTCTTCCAACTTACAAAGAATACAAAATTGTGTAGAATATAAAAACAGAATCAAAGATATGCATTTTGTTTCAGATGTAATTGATTTCCAGGCAGTAACAAAGATCTTTTCAGAGACTAAGATAAGTATGATATTACTTTGTAGATTTTTTAACCTTTTTTACACATTTCTTTTAGAGATTGAAATTAAATATTTCATGTTCATGTACCTGTTCCTTGGTGAAAACATTATATAAATTAGCAGCTGGGCTTGGTGATAGAAACACAGTAACTCTTATAAATGGGTTTTTTCTTAGCTTTGCCCAAGAGCAGCCTGCAGCAGACTAAGCAATATGTATTTACAGATTTTTTCGGTATTTTTAATCTGAAAAGTCTTAGTGCGGACATTTATTTATTTTAGAAACCCATTTTTGACATCTACTGTACTCTTCAGTTAACAGTTTCTTTCATTGTTGAGTTTTATTAGTTTTTACATCAAAATTTCTTCAATTTGCCACCTTAAAATCATTGCACTCAATGAATGCTTCAAAATGTCTTTGGCACAGGGAGATTTGCTGCTGTCACAGAAGAGCTCAGACAGTTGGGCAAGAGTGAGGTGGAATCTGTGTGTGTCCAGTCTGACACTAAGTACCCAGGCACATTTTCCGACAGCAACATGTCTTACTGCTCAAAGAGCCTAAAAAGAAAAAAAAAGAGCCATGAAGCTGTTCTTTTTTTCTGGTTCTACACTCACTGCCCTTCCTGTGTCATGACAAGACATAATGTATAATTTGACAAGTCTTAGTGCCCCATTAATCTGAGCTGAGCTTGTCGATATCCAGTTTGCCACCTTCAGGCCTTGTTAAAAAGTAATAATCAGGATTCAGACATGGTAAAAAATAGGATAACTTACTCTATGTCTGATTCTTCATCCACAGATCTACTCCCTGATAATTACTCCTTTTTTTCCCCTAAGTAATGCTATTTCAAGAAAATTATCTGACACTATAATTTTTCCTTTCAAGATATGCTATTTTTTTATTCAGAAATTGAGGTTTTCTGTAGTCCAAAATCACTGAAATAGTTTGGTAATACTTACTTCCCACAAATCACCATCTTTGGCCAAGAACCAAAGATGTATTTTGAATGCAATTTCCTGATTTATGTGACACAACATGTTGATTTGATTTTGAAAGTTTAAAAACACATTGAACTTGGTTATCACTACATACTGCTTGGCACAGAACTACTGAAGTAAAAATTTTATTAATATGCCATAATTTTCCATGAAAGTGACAAAAAAAAGAATTATCATTGTGACTAAATGGGTTGAATTGATACATTAAGGGTGTTACAAAATTAGGTAGGGTCTTTTTCTTTGATATTTTTAGATCACATCTTCATTCATTCCACTTCCAAAAATGAGGAACTTCATTTAATACTGTCTCAAGAGATAAGAAATCAAGGCAGCATTTCTTTAAGATCAATATCAGAAATGTATTAAAGTCATTGAAAATGTTTCAGCTAGAGGAAAAATACTAAATGACAGGACTGCTAGTTTGCTCTTGGAAGGCAACTGTAGAGTTGCATCTCATTGATACCCAAGAAGAAAGACATGAAAGATTTTACTGTTAATTATCAGCCAAAGGAAAAATTCTCCCCTGACAGAAAGAGATCTGGAAAAGAAAGGAGAAAATTACATTTATAGAGCTGTGGGGCTAGTAATATTGTAATTTTATTTAAAAAATGTATGCTCCAGTATATTCTCCTACTTGGTGTAATGTAAGAGAATACATTTAAGAATGCCAGGTGACAATAATATAGGACTGACCAAAAAATTTTAATAAAATAGAAAAATAATTTGAGCTCTTTGAGGGTTTTGGCTTGCGTTACCGAAGAAGTTGAATTTTAAATTACTTAAAAATATTGTTTTCAGCTGAAATCAACATTTTCTTAGGGGAATGAGGAAAGAAACCTTCCACAATACTTCATTTCTGCATTATTAGTTACCAGTATCTCCTTAGGACAGTCTTCTCATTTTATCTTTCCTTACAGCCAGTCTTATCAAAGAGGTTCATTTCCAAAGAGACACTGTTTTCATGTGGTTCTCAGGAAAGGAAAATTATCATGCAGTAAATGATAACAGAAAATGGAACATGAAAATAAGGAAAATATCGGGCATTCTATTTTCACTTTCACCCAGCAGTATTATGGTCTGACATTTGACTGAAAACATGAAACATCCTCCTAGGCAGACAATTTTATCATTTCTGTAAGAAAAGATTCAAGAAAATGTATTTTCTATCTTACCTTGAAAAATATTATCAACCTCGATTCAGTGATAATTTTAATGAACAGCAGCATCATAGAATATTTAGGCTGTAATTTATCCCTGGAGATAATTTATTCCTACTCCCCACTCAAAACCTACTCAGATCAGTTCAGCCATGGTCTTGTCCAGGCAGGATCTGCATAGGAAACTTCACAGCCTCTCTGGCAATATGTTCCTGTGTTTGACCACCAGCATCACACTGACTTTGCAACTTTAATGTTGCAAGAGTTCTTACAGTAAGCAATATTTCACCTGAGCATTTCTTCACACATGTATGCACATATGTTTCTATGCCTATGTAGCTGTCAAATTTACATTGGCAAATTATAATTACCACAGTTTTTTCCTATATTAATTAGTCATAAAAAGATGAACATGCTGACATGGAGCATGTTTCATTTACGAAAGTATAGGGCTGAAAGCAAGGAAACAAGACAACGTTGTGGTTTATAGCTAATAAGCACTTTTGTGTTTTCTACTGTTTTTGACAGCAGTGCATAAAATGGGATTCTCAGTACTGTTCTAGTTTCATTCTTAGCTCTGCAGACACGTGATATATCTGTGATTTTTCAAATAGCCTGAGGCTTCAAGTAGATTAACACTTTACCAATGCTTCCATTTCCTAGAAAGTTTATTTTCTTTATAACTGGGTTTGAAGGCAACAAAAGGCTCAAGGGCTTGCAGCAACATCTTCAGTATATCAGAAGACATACTCTTTTTCTGGAGTAGAGAAAATTATACCATCAATTTAAACACAATTTCAATGTATGACAGCAAATATTTGAATGCCAATAGTGTATTATAATATTGTCAATCCTGAATTTATTTTGCATGGACTGAGTGCTCTCCACTTCACCTTGATAAATTTTATAATGATTTAAAAAAACACTTAAAAGAATAGTTTTAATCACTCAGTTTGCACTCAGTTTGTTGCTACTGTTCTATCTTTGTTTCGAACTGCCAGGACTGTCAGTTTGGATCTAACCCGTAAACTGTTAAATGACTGACTACAAAATTGAGATATGCTATGAAAAAGTGAGAATCTGGCCTGGATTTGACCTGGGAAATATGTTAAGAAAAATAATTTATAGTAATATTTAGTAAGGCTCCTTGATCTTATTCAAATTGATAGATATCTAAGATTAGAGTGTAACTATGTTTTACATGTGTGTATATGTGTACCTATGTACATATACATACTCATCTAAACACTAAATTCACGCTGTTAAAGACAGGTTCAAAGACCCTAGGTTGACAGGTTCAAACCAAGAATCTCATAATTGCACTATATATAGCACTGTTATACCTAGAGCAAGCTTTTCCTATTCTTTCTCTCAAGATACTGTGAAGAAAATTATTAGACATTCTGGAGACCAGAAGAGTGCTGAAGAGAGGGTGATAATGTATCTGAGTTTTCACCTAAGTGAAAAGCATCCACATTCCCCTGGGCTTCAACTTTGCTTCATCCAATCGAAAATTATTGTAAAATACATAAACAGCCCTTCAAAGAAAAGTTAAGTACCCTAAGTCCTCCTGTTAAGACACTGGTTTTAGACTGAATTTTAAATCCTTCCATGAACAAGAACAACTTTATCCAGTGCATAATCAAGAAAACAAAATATGCCAAGGGTTATTAAACATACAGATGTATGTCTTAGAAAAATCTTGAACAATTAAGTCTTTTAGGGCAATGTCATTGTATCTTTGACCTCTTATTACAGTCTTTGCTGTTGGTCTCTGTAACAACTTTATATGATATTTACTCTCAGCTTTGTCCCACAGTCAGTGGATTGTGGGGCAAAAGACACACCTCTGTCTCCAGGTGTTATTTTCTTTATTCCTGCTAAAAATAAAATCCTTCTTGATACAAAATGTGTAAGGAGTCAGGGTTCTTAATATGTGATTGTGGATTTCAGTAATTGACACTGAACTACAAGGTTCAAAATAAAGCAAAACAACCCCCAAAACAACCTACCAACCATTCTAAATCATTCTTTTGTATACCCTTGGGAAAAGAAAGAAGGCATGTATAAAAACAGTTCAGCAGCAGCTGGGCTAAGAACTGGTGGAGGAGTCTACAAAATGTTTAATTCAGCCTTAGATTCCACAAAAGCAAAGTGCTTTCAAACTTTTTATGGAAACAGGCCTAGAAATAACTAATCCAAAATTGTGTAGTAAGCTTTTGGACTGTTATTAATGTACAATTCATGCTCAACCCATGGTACTGCTCCCCGATATACTTAAGGCCTTATTTTACTTCTCATTATCCTGCTCTGATTTTATTTGCAATAAATTTTCTTTCTATCTCTAAGGTGAACCTCTTCTGCCCTTGATGGTATTCAGTGAGAGATCTCTCTCCCCATTACTCAAGAACCCCTTAGTTAGATTTTGTCTCCTAGGTCCAGCTGCAGCAGAGGAGTGAGCCATGGGTCAAACCATGACAAGATGTTAGCATACCAGAATTCAATATTGCCATGTTAATGATTAACATGTAATCCTTGTAATCAGGTCCAAATTTGTGTTTGAAACTGTGGTGGGTATAGAGACTCTGTAGTGATATAAATGATACATTTCTGCCTTTATTGTGTTATGAAATAGTCCTTGACCACACCTATAAAAATTCTCAACATGCAATTGAACCAGAATGTATCAGGGTCCATAGTACAAATATCACTCCCAGCTCCAGAAAATTAATAATTTCTTTTACTTGTAGGGTATTCTGGAGCTAGATAATGACTGGACATTCAAATAAATTTTTTAGAATTACTGAAGAATGCAGTACAAAAGGCATTCTGTTAATTATATATAGGCTTAATAGTATGCATGCTGAGCCGCTCTCATTCCAAAAACTGTGCCATGGTGTAATTTAGAAAATAATTATTTCACACTATTATTGAGTGACAGAACTGAACTGAACTGAACTGAAACAATGACTTAGCCAAGTCTTAGTTCTCCTAGAAATCTCTAAAAATGAGACTGAGTTCGGCTTCTTTAGGCAAAATGTTCTGTCCCTAAAATAGCACATAAAATCCATACCCTAAGCATTAAAATAATAATGGGAACATGCTAGACTGCTGCATAGGTTATATTCACATTTTTTCAGCATGAAGTTTGTGCCTGACATCTTGAAATTCAAATTGGAGCTGAAGACATATACAAAAGGGAAATGTAATTGCCATTGTCATTCTCACCACCACACAGTTTGATTGAAATGCTTAAGGAAATTAAGTGAAGGAAAATATTTATACTCGCAGTGGTGAGAGGGTTAATCCAACAACCTTCAAACTAATAAATGGTCATTTCTGTAAAGAGGAAGAATAAGGGCCACAGCAAATGAAAGAAATGTGTTTTATTTTGGAAATGTGGCTTGACATCATTTGCAAAAGGCAAATTAAAATCATATGAAAAACTGTGGCCCATAAGTGCCAGGAAGAAACTGTTGGGTTTTGGGAAAATCATGTCTCTGACTTCAGCATCACTGAGTAATGGGAAAGTGTCTCACAGTCTCCAGAATGAACTTGTTTCAAATATGCTGTGTAATAAGAATAATTCATTTTAGGACAGATCTTCCCCATGGTCTGACCTCAGTCTTCCCAGACAGGTTTGTCTTTTTCCCATAGTTGTCCTTTGTCTTTGGAGAATGAGAAATAGAAAGTAAGCTTGTTTGAGCATAAAGTCTGAAAACAAGGAGCTTGATAGTACCTTAAATTTTAAATACCAACGTGTGGCACACAATTGAGTACATGTCTGTATGGGGATGAATGCCTGACTGAATTTCTGAACTATAAAGTGGAAATCTGCTACCTCCTGTGTCGCCCTGATTTTGTAAGACTTTGTTAAGCCTTCTGATGTTTATATAAAGTGGAAATCTGCTACCTCCTGGATGCCACTACTACCAGCCAATCATAAATTTTGGTAACACCTGGAATAAACAAGAGAAGTTCCCCCTGAATTCTGATATTAATTAAAGATATAAGATGCATTCACCAGTTAGAGAGAAGACCACATACTGTTCTTCCATGCATACATTATTTAGGAGGGAAAAATGAACTCCTGAGAGAAGGTTTTGAATGCCAAAAAGGAGGATTTCTGAGAAGCTGCCAGGGAAAATAAAAGAGGGTCTAAAAAAAGAAAAGGGAGGAACCTGACAGGAATAAAAGTCTTGCAAGTCAGAGAGGATTTTGGAAATACGATATCTGCTGGGAAATGCCCAGGGACCCTGGCAGGTAGCATGAGAGAGCAGTACAAGCAGCTGCACAGCATGAATGGGCACAGCTTTCTGACCAACCTTCCAGGCCCAGCAGAGAGCTGCCAGTCAAGAAGTGGAGACCCAGCGAGCACAGCACAGCATTGGAGCAAGGAAGTGCAGTAAACAAACAGGATAGAAGCACTAATCTTGATGGTTCTCAAATAACACCCAGTACCAAGCTCCACTATGGGTTGTTGCTTACTCTGTCTCACTCTGATAGCCAGGCAAGGAGGTTTAAACCGGGAACTAAAAGAGAGAGTAGAAAAAGGATAAGAGCCTTTGTTACCCATTAATCCTGAAGCAGCACTGATTTACTCAATTGCATAGAAGCAACAGTGATAAGGAGGAGGATTCTGCTTTAAGATTTCTGTCTTTTTAGCCATATGTGAAAGGTATGGTAAAGGAATATTACAAGAGTTATAAAACTGAGTAGACAGATGTCAACACATCAGAACTGAGATTGCTGATCCAATCTGAATTTACTTCCCCATTGTGAATATTACATTATGCTAACTGTCCAGGACACAGCTCAGTATTTCAATCATCACACACCATAGAGGCAATGGAAGCTGTTCACCATGAAGGTCCTACAGCTGCTAGGCAAAGGGCAGATTGTTAGGGAAAGGAAGCTGTCTCATATTATAGGAGCTGAAGACTGTCCCAGAGAAATACATTTACTATCATTGTCAAAAAGATGTTGTTTGAAGATTTTCAAGTCACTTAAACCAAACTTAGGTTAACCATTTGTTGTCCTCAGTTATAGTAAAATTTGGTGTGAGATATATTTGAATAGATAGAGCTAACATACAAAGCTTTACACTGTGAATAAAGAACCCACTGTTGTCTTAATCTGGCCATGCAATAGAAATTCTGGACTTGAATCCCTTTACATATCAAATCTCCATCTCTGATGGGAATGACATCATCCTGGGTATCACAGGGCGCTGAGAAGGATTATGTGATGCATTCCTACATGATAGCAAAATCAGAAAAGAAAAGTCTGTGAGGAAATTAATAGTCCTCAGTAGGGATCTGGATTGTTAGTGTCTAGTAAATAACAAATGGGACCACACATGCTGAACAATGAAACAAAACCATTATTGAGCAGCTGCTCATTAAGCAAGCATCGTCCACTCTGTACTGTGAATGAAACAGGGGTCCCCTAAAAAAAAGTAATTTAATTAAAATTACATCACAATTTGTGTAAATCAAAAACCTTCACAAAAATCTGAGAATGGATATTTCCCAGGTATCCCTCTTCAAGCATTTCCTTGCCTTCAGATGCATAATTCTGCAGTTTTAATAAAACAATGCAACACTGGGTTTTTCATGTGTTGATAATGAGTTTCTATACATTTGTGTATTATGTGTAAACAAAAGTTGATAGATGAATAGGGTATTAAATACAAAGAAATTCCCATCTAGTAAAGTTCCAGTCCCTGTCTTTTCCTCCTGTCTCATTTTTCACAAAAGCTGAGCTCACTTCACCTTGCTTGTTCTATACTTTGTAATGTTTGAACTTCAATTCAGTGAAAAATAGAAAATGAAGGCTGGAATATGGGGATAAATTGTGATCTCTCTTCCATCTCTGCCATAAAATTGACATCACAGAGCTGAATGAATCAAAGAGTGTCTGCTGCAGCTCCACATAAATCCACAACATACCTGCTGGATACTGTAAAAGCATATTTGTTTTTTGCACTTATTTTTATACTTTAAATTATGCATTATGTACTTCATTTGTATCTGTCAGTGTTGATTAGATTTCTTATGAAATGCATGTGTAAAAACCTACTTGCTTCAGTTTCAAAAGACTTTTTTTTTTCCAAGTAGACCATGACACATGGTACTGATTGTCATTATAAAACAAGCTCTTGAATGCTTTATAAGTCTTTCCATGTCATTGTTTTATATTTTAGATTTTTTTTCTGCCTGCAATATAATAATGTTGTAATCTATGTGAGACTTATATATACTCATAGTTCTAACATTTCTGTTTCTGAAGTTGTGTGCCAAGATATGGCATTAAAATTTTGAAATATCTCATTTTTTGTCGTGTGGTTAGTACAAAGACAGAGATCCAGGTCAAACTAATAAAGTACAATAAAAGAAAACAGAAGATACTTCTTTTTGTCATAGGTCAAACCTTCTCTGCAACTGAGATTAATACAATTACGTGTATGCCAACAGACTTGTATTTAAATGGTTAAATGCATTTGTTTTGACTAAAATGGAAAGGAAAACCAAGAAATCTGCTTTGCCTGGTATAACCTCTTTCTCTCATGTCATTTCCATTTGCTCTTAACAGCTTTGTTAGTTTATACAAAGTAGATGTAAAAACTCTCCAAACTAAACATAACTTTGTCTTCCTGTGAGTTGATTTTAAACTGTGCCTGATTGTCATGGCAGGTCAGCATTAGGTTTTTATTTAAGTGTATGTGATTAAAAAGCTTTGTGATTCAACCTTTCAAAAATTTCTAAAAATATAAACTTGACAGAAGCAAAGACATGCAGCCTGATACTTAAGTAAGAAGTCAAGCAAGGATAGAATAATTTTTTTAGTCAAGGAATCTTCATGTGAACAAACTGATGTTCTTCAGTCACTTCCCAAGGTTTGTTTGGTTTGTTTAGTGTGAGGAAAGGTCAAATGGTATAACCCAAATATTAAGATTTTCTTCTTTCTGTTTGACTGAGGGGTTTGTAAGCCTTATGCATGATTTCTAGCGGACTGTATCAAACCTGCCATCATTCAGCTGACACTGGGCAGGCTGGAGTAGCAGTATTTCTGCTACTCCAGCATATTTGCTGAAGTTTATCTGAGAAGGTTCTGCCCATCTGTTTGTATGCATCTCATGGCATGCATAAGCTGACATAAATGCTCAGGTTTGTGTTTGGCCGCCAACTCCTCTGGTTCATTCTTCAACTACATTTGCTAAGATAGGAGGCACAAGAGTTACCTCAGCTGACCTGCCACTTGGGTACACACTGTTGAATCCACAGTGAACTTTAAATACAATAATAAACAAGAAGCCTTTCAAATATAATTTGCCATAAATGTAGGTGTTAATGTGATGAGCTATAATTGAAACATAAAAAAACATGTAGATACCTGGCAATTAAAGAAAAGTGAAATAGCTTATTTACAGGACTTGTATCTCATTGGTACTATAAATCCACTTCTTGAAATGATGTTTGAAAATCTTTTCTGCTTTCCAACAGACATTTCTACCTGGATCTTCAGCATTAGTCATCTGAGGATAAGACACCTTCATATACTGGAGCTGTTAATCTCTTCCCTCCATGGAATCTGGTATAAAAATAAAACAAAAAAGATAAAATATTATCCTTCATCCAATAAAAAAAATAAATAAAAAAAGTAGTGAAATAAAAGGAGGCACGGGACTGTTACGTAAAAGAAACACCCTAGTGACACATTATCATCATTCCATTTTTAAACCCTACAATTTTAGGGAAGAGGAACTCTGATGCCTTTTAGGTGAGCAAACGCGTTCTAGAAAATGCATATAGGCTGACAGAAGAAATTGATTCAGTCTTCTATTCACTTCTGTTTTGCTGCTGGGAGTTTCTGCTGTGAAAAACTGTGCCTCAGCTTGGACAACTCCGCATCAAGAGCAGGGATCCAGCCACAGTCACTGACTTTTTTGTTATTCCACTGACTTTTATTCCTTTGTTCAAGTTCAAGGATTAATATTAATTTCTTAAGTAAATGCCTGTATTAGGCAGGCATCTTGAACCTATTGTCGACATTATTACTAACTGGAATTACTTCTCAAAGGTAATTGTTATTTTACCTACTTTAGAGAGGAGGAAATAATGACATAGACAATGTTCCTGAAAGAATCCGTGTAGGAGGAAAATTGGCATATCCCTCCCAGAATGACTTTCGAAGATTAATTTTGTCATTGGTCCTTCCCCGGATGCATTTCCTCATTCCCATCAGATAATTTTGCAGCCCACAGCACAGTGGATTGCAGATCAGCAGTCACCTCTCAGGTGATTGTTTCTATAGCAAGATTATTTCCTACATAATTTATTAGCTACTTCACTTTTAATTATAGACTAGGATTTCCCTAACTCAAGAATGACAAAATCTGGGTCGAAGTCCCTAGCAGGTACATTTCTTTTCTCTTACTGAAGAGGAAGAAGGATCTTCTATTGACTTCAGACAAGGAAATGAATTTGTGGGGCCCTGAATAACTTGATTAACATCAGGTTTTTCTCCTTTACACCACTTCCTTCCTCTCAGAGAAAATTTTTGCTAAACATTTCTATTATTAAGTGTCATATAATCAGTTTGCAAACTATGTTTATTATAAAAACCAGTTTCTGTGCTGCATTTTAAAATATTAACAACTCATTCCCATCATTTTCCCTCCTTTTTTTTTTAACTGAACACAAAATGGCATCTGTCATGGAAACATTATTTGGAGAGCAGCATTTTTCTTTCCTACGACCAGTAAAATTTTGGTTTTTTGGACAACATTTTCTACAACAAACCTGAGACAAACAAAATCCTTACTGCATTGGGAAACAACTGACAATCAGAGCAGTAAATCAGAGCATGTAAATCTAAAATAAGTGTGCTATTTACAATATCACATACACTTGTTATGTCTTATCATCTACTTGAAGATTCCTCTACCCTATTCATCGTGACTATGTCCAGAGTAAGACATTTGTCAAACACTCTTCTAAAGTCCATATTGGACTTTTAAAGGTTTGTACAAAAATGAATATTTTAAATCTCAGAAGGGCTTGATTTTTAGCATGGTTCTTTCACCTTCAGCACTAGAAGACAGATGTTTTCATCTGAATTATTAATTTCCCATTTGATTTTGTGTACATCAAAAAGAACCCCAAAAAACCCACTTTCTCCATCCAAGTCACATTTTAACCATAGAAATCATATTGAAGATTACATCATGCCATTGTTGCTAGAATCATCTAAATACTTTATGGAGGGAATAAGAACTGAGATAAAAATGTGCTACATTTAGAAAAGAAGCTTCAGTTACCATTTCAAGGGGTGTAGAAATGTGAGCCCTACAGGCCAGTGCTAATAGAACATCTCTCCATATGTGTCACCTGCTGAATCTGTGCTGGCAGATTTCACCTCAGCTGTGTTGTGAGTGAATGCAGTCCTGAGTGAATGCTAACTCTTAATGGTGTCTTCTGGTCTGCCCTAATCCTTTGTAGCACACAGTAGCTTCCTGATTCTAATTACCAGATTTTGGATCTGCCATATTTCTCGGGATTTTCTTCTGCTTGATCACACCAGCACTTCCCCATGCAAACAAAGCACACAGTGGGTGATTATTATAATAGCTGATTAAAATAAGTAAACAGATTGGAGAACATTAAAATTTTATGCATCCCTGCCATCTGTTTTCTCTTCACACTGTACATATTTATGTACATATTGTACACAATTGGTTTTGTTTCCTGTTCAGTAGCAACAGGAATTGTGGTACACCACTAGTGGCTTGAATAAGTCACTAAAATGACTGCCCTGACTGCTCTAGACAGTTACTTGTCTGATATTCTGTTTCTTTCTTCTATAATTCTGGCATTAAACTCTTCACAATTTGTTTGAATAAAAATCTTGAGAGGAAAACAGGAGCAAAAGAGCAGTTACCTTTTCCAACACTGAGCACAACTTGTTTATATTCAAAATAGACCCACTCATGTAAGGACTTACTCCATTTACTGGTGTAAAGTTGTTAGTGGTGGAATCACAACTGTTTTCTTTTTACCCTTGATTTTGCATTACTTCTAACTCTTTTAAGTTAGACTTACAACAGATTAAGACAGATTTTCTGTACTGTTTAAGAATTGCAAATGAGCAGCACACATAAGCTAGACAGTGATATCATTATGTTGAATAGTACCTTACTCATAAACCCATCATGATGAAAGCATTATCCAGCCTTAGGAAAGAAGCACTACCTACTTTGAATGAAAGAAATGCAATCAGAAACTTTATGAAGGGGCTGTATCAGAGACAAAAAAAGAAACCTTCTTCTATGATATTCAGATCTCTTTCATAATTATCTGGCAATGCTGGATTTCAATCAATATAAAAAAATCCAAGCATACAAACTGCAAGAACAAGAACATTATTAGCATGACGAATTTGCAGATAGACTAGTTACCAAGACAGAAGAATAGCCAAAGTTCACCAGCATCTCAACATACGTATTGTAACTAAGGTCTACAAAGTTGGGTTTTTTGGGTTATTTTTTTTCCCACACTGCCTTTCAATCATAGAATCAAAGAATAGCAGGTTGGAAGAGATCTCAAGTATCATCTGGTCCAACCATTCTTGGCAAAACTGATCTAACACAGACAGTCCAACACCTTGTCCAGATGAATTTTAAAACTTTTCTGTCTTGGGGAATCTACCACTTCTCTGGGGAGATTGATCCAATTGCTGACTGCTCTCATTGTGAAAAATTTTCCTCTTGTGCCTAAATGAAATCTCCCCAGAAATAATTTATATTCCTTTACCCCTGGTCTTTGCCATGTGACTTCTAGAAGGGGAGTCTCCATCTTCTTTGTAGGTACACTTTAAATGCTGGAACATGGTGATAAGATCTTTCCTAAGCCTTCTCTTCACAAGGCTGAACAAACCCAATTCTTTCAGCCTTCCCTTATTTTTCAGCACTTAATTCCAGTCATTTCAACAGAAGAATTTTGTAAATTATAGAAAGGAAGTGTACATACATATATATATATATATCAGCCTAGCATAAGATTTTTACCAATACAGTGATAATAATACTTTCCCAGATGGTATTGTAAATACAGTTCAGCTTGTGTTTATTTGGTTCTCACTATATAATTAATAAAATAAATGAAATTCATCCTTCAATATTGTCCTTGTCATGAGGAAGAACCAGGGAGTGAGCACCTATCATACCACACTTAAAGACTTTGTAGCAATTGGTTTTGGTAGGGTGTGCACATGGACTACAACTAGACTACATCAAAAGTGAAAAGTTAGCCTTTCCTTGAAGAGTGATCTCATATCAACAACTATCTTTCAGTTTCAAAAATTGTATTCCTTGAAGAGTGAAACATAAATTTTAAAAAAGTGAAGATGAAAATATGTGATTTTTCCTTTAATAGCAAGAAGTACCAGTCTCAGATCTTGATTAGGAAATTCCTCAATTTAACTGTTAGTTTCACATATGACCATATAAATGAAACAGGGTGCAGCCTTTTATCTGTATATATTATTTGAAAACAAAAAATATAATTACTGCACTTTATAAACTCTGTTAAAAAAACTCCATAAAAGATTATTGTTCTTTTGAACAAGGTGTGATATTATTTTTTTCCTGTAACATATTTGAAGACTTAATTGGAATGATCTATCCCATTTGAGCAATTAATCAGGTTAATAATTTTAGCATGAATTTATTATCTAGATATTTATAAGGTCTTATTTTTCATCTACTTGAAAGAGAATTAGCCTAAGCATAACTCATCTTTTAGGAGCCACTGGGTCAATTTCATGCATGAATTAAAACTAGTATTTTTTTAGATCATTATTCTACTATACTTTCTTGATTCAGATTATTTCTACACTGACAAGTTATTCATTTAGCTTCAGTTTACGGACTTCTTGAAGATATGAAAGGCAGTCATCCCAAAAAATTATGACAATGCTGACAGTCATCTTTTATTTAAAATGTACCTGAGACTTTAGTTCTGGAAGGATCTAAACTGCACTTTTATCACATTCTGAAACTGCAAGGCAAAGACTCACAATTTTTGATTTATATGGGAGATAGAAGAAAACACTGAATACTCTGTGGAAGATGATGATGGAAGAGAGTTAATTGGGCAGTTAATTTATCCATCATCCTGATAATAAGGTGCACTTCCTGCATGCTGAGGGAGGAGCAGCCAACACCTGCCTGCATTTACCTATGTACAGTTGCACAGTTGAAAGGCAGCTGTCTCTCATATAATAGATGTCCCCCATTTCCTGGAGGGAGAGCAATACTTCATGTCCCTGAGTCTCATTAGTTGCACTGAGCCTTTAGCACAGGCTGTGTCCACAGTGTAGTGCTCATCTCAAAACAAATTGACAATGTCCATCCTGAGTACAGCATTTTCTCTAAAATGCTGCTGAGTGTGCTCCACGTGAGGCAGAATCAGGCTCTAAGTGAACATCTGAAAATAAACTAGTCCAAGAAGATAGCCCACAGCATCTAAAATACTGGGCATCTTTTCTACTTTCAGTCATTCATGACTCTGCTCATTCTCTTTATTATCGTTATTACTTCATCTTTCTCTCTCTTCACCTTTCTTGCAGGTAGGGAGGCAACAAAGAGACTAGTTCAGTCCATGAAAGTCTGTTTGTATCTTTACAGATGTTTAATCTAAAGAGCATTCCTGATTTGCTATATTGTGATTGATTTTGGATACACACACACACACACACACACACACACACACACACACACACACACACACACACACACCCCAGTTTTACATTTGTGATCTGCTGCTCCGAGAGGGAAGATGGTAGAGTATGGAGGGCTCTGTGTGGCTGTTTGACTTTACCTGTGGGGCAAAAACTCCATTGCTGCTCTAACACTGGCACAACAAACAGTGACTGAGATGTGATAGAGCACAAGTGACCTATTCCCAGTCAGAAACAGCTGTCTGTACTACAGATGATTAACTCTCCTATTTTTACTCAATCCTGTTTACTAACTCACTAAGAGACAGGTAACAGAAATTACTTTTTTCCTTTTTAAATTACTGAGCTTTTAAATTACTGACTATGAGCTCACTCATTTAGTGACTCAGGAGAGTACAAATGAACAAATACTGACCCTGAATTTAAGTGACCTCTTTATTCAGACCTTCAAGCTTTGTGAAACTGCTTGCAACATGGGACTTGAAATAACCTTGAGTATCTGCAACAACAACAGCAGCAACAACAACAGCGAAAAAAAAAAAACGCTGTTACTGAACTTAAGTACCCAAAGAGTAAGAGGCAAAACTTATTAGAAGGCCAGGAAGGAAGCATACATAAAAGTCTAACATCACTAAAGCTGTTCTATTATCTTCTTGTGATCTCTAAATACTACAAATGAATAGAAATATGCCAGTTCTAGGAATCAGGCACTATAATTTGAAAAACAGCTTCTCTGCTTCAATTGCAATTTTAAAATTAAAGGACAACAGAAAAAAAAAAAAAAAGAAAAAAATAAAGCTCAAAACATTTTTAAAATACAGTGAAATATCTTTTTGGCTACATCTTATGATACATCCCTGATTTATATGTAGTTAGTTTTCTCATTCACCTTGCATTTAAAAAAATGCTATGATCAAAACAGTACTTGCATGTTTTTAATTCTCAAATTAATATAGTATTTTTTTCTGATGTTGGTAAATCCCTCTAGAATTTTTTGTTGCAGAAACTAACTCATAGGAAAAAGTGCCCAGAAAAATCCCCTATGAGACAAGGCTGAATTGTCATTTTTAGGTCTATATTTGTTACCACTCATACAGACTTTTTCAAAAATGCAACATACAGAAGGCTGCTCTCTTATCTCCTTTACTACTGAGAAATTAATTTGTGTGTTGTTTGTCTGAACTACATCTGAAGTACTGCAGGTCACAGTGAACACTTGCATAGTTAGATTTTTGTGGGGTTTTCCTCTTGCTAATTTTGAGGTGGCAAAAGAGCTCTGGAATCTAAAATCAGTTTAACAGGTTATCAAGGCAATTCTTCCTGCATGAAACAAATATTTTTTAAGAAATATCAATTTCTGATTTAAAAAAAAAAAGTTATTTCAATAAAAGCAAGAAAAATCAAAGGACCTGGTGATGACACTTGTCTTTCTCCTTTCTCCACTGAAACTCAGACAATCAGCAAAAACCATTTGTAACACTGGCAGTCTCCTGAGGAAAGACTTTCTCTCAACATTTGCATGTCTTCATTCCTGTAGCATTTGAAGGTCATTACTCATTGAACAAGCAAACAAACTTTCATGCTGTCATCCCAAAACAGTCCCAACAGTGCATGAACTTTAACCTTCCCACTGTTCTGTACTTTCAGCTGAAGCTCTTTTGATGTTATGACAAATGAATAATCTGATATACCTGTCAGTTGTTGTTATACCTTCCATTCTTTGGTATGTGAATTTATCTTTATTTCCATTTGCTAAATTCAGACAGAGTGTGCTCCAAGAATAAGCTACCGGTCAACTGGAATAAAAATGATAGAATCTATTCTCCTGTTTGTGAGAAAAACTATGGAATGGCCTTGAAATGAAGTTAGTTTCATGAGAAACAGCCCTAGGTCATTTTCCTTGCATCTTATAAAATTTTACCTCATGGTCACCTCATACTCTCACTCTGGTCCTGTTCTCACAATCCTGGAACATGTTAAAATACAACTAAACTAAGACTTAGGGTTATTTATAGATATCCTATTTGCAGACTTCACAAGGACACTAATCCAACTTACTTAAGATTCTACCCTAATCTTGTACATGGCAAAAACAAAACCAAAAGGCCTAAGCATGTTTTCTCCTCTAATTCAACTGAAGTGTAAGTAGTTATTTTCATTTTAAATATGATCACAAATTACATTTATAGCACCTTCAGCATAAATTTGCAAATTTGAAGACACTTTTCCTTGTGATAAGTATTGTTGTCA
This sequence comes from Onychostruthus taczanowskii, assembly GCF_017590055.1. Taxonomy (NCBI): domain Eukaryota; kingdom Metazoa; phylum Chordata; class Aves; order Passeriformes; family Passeridae; genus Onychostruthus; species Onychostruthus taczanowskii. Next base: position 9,098,255 of record NW_024499573.1, read on the forward strand.
TAAAATCTATAACTGGCTAAAGGGTATTTCTTAAAGTGTACCAGGGTCATGTGTAAGAAACCTTGAAGTAAGTAACTAATCCAATCAATGTTCTCAAACAGATGATCTTAGTCAAGTGACTGAAACTCATCTTGTTCTAGCAACCCTGTAAAGAAGGACCCATACACTAAATCAGAACAGGTAAAATTGGGTCACTGATTCACTTCCTATTATTTATATATAGATAAACTCTTCCTCCTGGGACTCTGTGGCATTGCCAGCCCAAACTTTGTACTCTGGAGGAGCTGCTATAGTCATTCTTCACCTAGTCTATTGGTTTCAGTTTTTGTGGGTAAAATCCACAACACACTGAAAACCAGGAAGAACATATGACCCCTGAACATCAGCTGTGTCAAAGCTGCTCCCTGCATCCTGCTCTGATCCCTGCAGCCGGCCTCGTGCTCATATCCCACGCAGCTGGCATGTTTGATAAAATCTGCAGATGCTCAAGGTTCAGCTCAGCAAAGATCCATTTACTGGCTGTTTAAATATGACTTAGAGCCCAGCTATCTCATGTCTTATGTTGTTTTTCCTGTTCTGGCTGTCAGTTGCTCAAGCCTCTAAGCTTATAGGCAGCTTCTTTTAAGAACCTGTGTGTGTCTGACCAAACTAATCTGCGGATCTTGTGCCTGTATACTCCATTCTTCAGGATCTTAATCTTATTAGTTCTAGTTATTCATTTAACTGTTTCATCACATATACATATGTGTACAGTGTGAATATATTGTATATCCTTTTTTTAAATGAAGCCATGGGATTTTGAATGTAAAAAGCCCTTTAGTGATAAAAGTGATTGTTACTTACAGTTGTAAAGCTGATTTCTCATTCTAATTCTCTGCTAACATCTCTAAATTACAGCAAGTAAAATCATGTCATTTTACAATCTAACTGTTGCATGTAGGTGTGTATCATTTATGCAGTTATTTCATGCCTTGTCTTTAGTAAATATGTCTAAAATTCTACTATGAAGAACAAGTATTTCTATACCATATTTTCAAATCAAGAGTAATTTTTAAGTTTTTTAATTCTGCTATGCTTGCTACATTTTTTTTTTTTTAATGTTGACACGTCTGGGTAGCAGGAAATGGTTTAAATAATTTTTTTTTTGAAGTTATGATTTGGAAGAATTAAAGAATACTGGAACATTTCAGTAGCAGATATACAAATAAATTGTCATTCTAGTTTTCAAGGAAGCCAGTATATATTTTTTTTCCTGGGATTGTAGCAGAGATTGACTCTAATTTTTTAAACTGAAAAACAGAGAAACATCATTGCAACCGTCAAACAAGTGAAGCTGTAACAGAAAACAGCTCCCAGGCCGTTGAATTTCTTCATAGTTCAAAAAATCCTGCCAGTGTTTTTCCAGTAAATTGAAGAACCTCATTACCCTTCTTCATGTATTCTGCACAAATTCATCTATGAAAAACATTATGAGTTTCATAACTTCTACATATGACATTTAAGTTTTTAAAAATTCCAACCTTCCTGGCAGACAGGGCTTCCCCAGGGTGAGCTGCAAACACTAGCAAAAGATGAATTCCAATAATTTATATAGCCCATATAGGAAAATACCACTCTCTAAAATCCTCAGGATTTTTGTTAGGTTAAGATTAAACCTGAGATCAATATAGAAATCCCCTATTTTCCCCACTTTTAGAAAATGGCTGACTACTACAAACAAACCGAAAATGCTGGCATTTGACAATAATCCAAATATGTGCAAGTTATCATGCGTTCCTGAATAAAATAATTCCTTGCAAGCTAAAATAAGGCACCATCTGTAACAAATAGGCACCTTTTAAAGTGTGGATAGGACAAAGTAGATGAAGAAATAAAGCAGAAATATGTTGGGAAAGACATTTTTAAAGAGGTGTCTCAAAATTACAATATGGTTTTTCATTCAAAATTAAACAACAGGTCTCATGTACCAGGTAGAACATGGGACTGATTCTAAAAACAGCAACAAATGAGAAGACAAAGAGGCAAGAAGAAAGAGGAGTGTAGTCATGTATCACTTCCTTTTATGGTCTACAAACTAATCTTAGCAACCTCCGATGAGTACCAAGCTGTACTTACACTTAAAAAACCTCACATAAACTTTTTATATCTGGCCCCAGCCTTTGGAATTTTAATTTGCAGGAACTGTCCCACTGACATCATCACAGTGTTTATTTAAAAATCATTCATAATTTGCTCACAATGTATTGTACCATAAATTTAAAGAACAGTTCTGAATTGTTTTAAAATAAGTTATAATTAAGAGCTCATTTTCTAATATAATATAAACTAACACCTATTGCATGCAAATTTTTTAATTCCATCTAATGATCTTCGTTCCCTGGCGTGGTGCCTGTTTTCATTCTTATATCATGCTATCTAAGGACACAAGTGACATACTGCATCACATCATGAAGCTTTCTGAAAATTCACTGATAGTGATGGATTAAAACTAAACCAGAAGAAGCTTAAATAGTAAATAGATCATGGTAATGACAATCTGTAAACTAATTAAGGTCTAACTGTACTACTCAATTACAAAACTAAACTAGTAGGGTGGGTAAAATATATACTTTATTTGTGGATTGATAAACTGACTAGTTCAGCACTGTAATGACTAAATTTGTGAAGGTTATTCCTTACTGAGTTTTCAATATGCATAATTCATAAGAAGTAGGGCGTGTAATTCATAGGAACTAGGGCAAATATATTGGGTGTTGAAACTGCTGTCTTCCCTGGATGCTCTCCACTGGTTTGCAAATCCGATGCTCAGAGAAGAGCTTCCCCTATGGTAGCTTTCTCAGTAGGTGGCTTAATTAAACTTCAGCGCAGAGCACTGGCTTGTTGGGATCAGAGTACATGTTTGGCTTTTCCCAGAAGCTGTGGTAATTCCTGAAATGTCGAAACAGATTGTTTCAAGCAGGTCATAAAAACATAACTTGTCAGTTCCTCTAATGCTCCAGCTGCTGCTCCCAACTTTCTGCCCACCCTGAAGACAGACAATTGTGTTTTGCCTATTGTGCTAGCAGAAATGCATTCCTTGGCCAGCCTTGAGAACCACTGGATGCAATGCAGGTTATTTACATAGGAGGAAGGATACTTTCCATAATAGCTTTGAGTAATAGCATAAAAACTTTAATGTGAACTTCAGTTCCTTTTAAGGCTGCCTACATAGTTCGCACACTATCATGCTGAACTGAGGGACATCTTGTTAACTGTTTCAATGTCTCCAAACTGTTGAGTGTAAATTCAGTTAATTAAATTACTCCTTTAGGAGATAATGTCAATATTACTTTTTAATATCATTTTCATAAAGTGTTCAGTGAACACTTTCACTCTGCTTTGGAGGCGAGATGAGAAATTGTCCCTGGTTTTAACTGTTTTATAGTTATGCTTATTCACAATTTCACTTTAAATTTCTGACTGTTGACTTGAGTTTTTCTAAGAACTTTTTTCTGTTTTACATAAACACAAAAATATATAGTTATCCCTAAAGTCTTTTTAAATATTTTTACATATGCTCTGCATTGTACAGAATTTGTCTATTGAACTTTCCCAGCTAGAAAGAAAAAGAACTTACACAAAACCAGTTTTCATTTTCATTTTTCTGATTATCCATGCCACCCTTCCAGTCCACAGTTATGATGAAGCCACAAGTGACAAATTAACTTGATTTTGAAAAAGTGTATCTCAGAGATAAAATTGTGAGACCCTCTGATTTCACTTTCATTCTTTTAAAGTAAGAAATAAAGTAAACAGACCCAAAAGTTAAGTCAAAACTTCCTGCTGTTTTACTTGTCAAAACCTTGCCTAGTTTGCACACAGGATTGTATATCCATAGTGAATGGTGAAACCTTCCCACATAAAGCTGCTTATTTACTGCAGAATCTTCCTTGGTTAGTTTTCCCAGCACCCAGAAACGATCCCCCATGGCACGAGGGTTGGAACTTGAAGGTCCCTTCCAACCCAAACCATCCTATGATTCTATGAAATCTCAGTTGAGAGTGGTTCTATTTTAAATCACCTGAGTTACACTCTGGAGAGCCCCAGATGTCTACACAGGCATTAAAAGAAATATCACCTGGAAAAATGTGCCTTGGGTCTTTGTTTTGTTCCAGGTTTTTTTTTTTTTTTTCTTTTATCCTGCGCTGGATGTAGCCATTTGGCTACTTCAAGTAACAGAATAAGGTGTCTAAACTTGGGAATTATGAATGCTCCCCATATATTTCTGTTATTTATTCTTTTGAAAGATTTAATTATTAAATACTCTGCTTTGTCTTTGGTGAGAAATTGCTCCCAGTTATCAACATTTCTAAACTGTCCAAAACATCCAGACAAGACAGATGTGCTATGAATAGTGGGTAGATATTCATCTGTACTAATAATTCAACATAGAAAGGCCCAAATGTCCAGTAACAAAAATGTCAGCCTTGGAAAAATATACTTAGTAGCAATCCAACACAAAGTTTTGATGGTATTCAATGCACTGTGGTTATGCACAAGATCTATACCAAGGAAAACCTACCTTGAGAAAAGTTACTCTGTCGTGAGCGACGCATGCAAAACCTCAGTAGCCAAACAGTTAGGAAGGACCTGGAGATATTCTCTCAAATTTCTGTATCTCCTGATACATTTGACATCTATAACTTCTGTTCCCCAAATTATTTTATTATAGGTGTTCTTCTAAATACCTATCTGTTGCGGTTTCACTGATGATCTAATTTTAACATTAATTAAAAAAAAACCCTTAACCTGTTAAGGTTTAAAAAAGAATCATACATTTTCACCTATCTCTGCTGAGAACGTTAGCTTCCTTTTTTCTGTTAAGAGAGTAAAAGACTAAAACTAAACGTCTCTTAAAGAACTTTGCCAGCCTGTTAAGGGGAAAAGACAGTCATAGAAAATCTGATATTTATTCGTCCAGAGACTGAGATTTGCTGTAGGGTCCAAAGCAATTTGCCTCACCAGTATCTCATCATGCCCACATGCTAAAAAGAAGTGTAGGGAACTCCTGCTTTTCCATTACATCTTAGCATCTCTTCAGCTCTTCAGGCCAGCGGCAGAAGTGCCAGAGAAAGCTGTGCAATGTTGAGATATGGTGTCCTCCCTGCCCACAGCCCATCAGACCACACTATCAATAAATAGGTCAAGCAGGGAAGCAAGTATTAACATCCAATCCAATAGTAAAGTACACTCAGATACGAACATTCAACATATAACTGAATTTGCATTAGAAACTACTCTCAATATCTTTACTGAATTATCAGCAGCTGACTAAGAATTATGGATATAGGTAGAGAGAACTTGCTTTCTTGGATTCTGGTTGTGGGAAATCTGACACTGATGTTAAGTTAGAAATAAAAAGAAAGTCATCCTGTGTATAAGGATATTATTCTCATTTGTCAAAATGTGGTTAAAGATGAAAATGGAGTAGATATGCAATTCTGTTAAAGAGAAGCACTTTGCAACCGCTCTCAGATATTGTGCCCAGGCACTAAAATACTGACTAAGCTAAGACAAGCAACACCTGCTGAGAGAGAGAAGGTCTCAGATAGGCAGGACACTAACAGTGGCGTGCTTTGTTGCTGAGAATGAATAGGCAAGAGGCCAACATATTTCCTATAAAACTGATACCTTGTATTTCAAGAAATCTTGTTTGACAGAAACACAGACACTGTCTGAAAAGGCCTCAGAAGGATATTCTGGATATAGAATTAGAACTATTTTAATAAGCCAAATTTATAAATTTTGGTGCAATATGATGTGTCCTATCTTTAAAAGAAATTACAATGAATGCACAGCTCAACTCAAAGGAAGACCATTTTGGTTATGTGCCACCCAATGAAGTCAGAAACCACGGGTGAGGGGGCATCACTGGAAGGTTTTTTTCTCTCTGTAACATGCTCTCTCAAAAACACTTTCTGCATTGGGTCATGTTACTAGAGCCCAAAGGGAACTTTCACCTTCATCTCAATCCCCATGGCAAGAACTTCTCATTATTCTGATGATTACATTGGAAAGTAGTGAAAATAGTGAGTAAAACAAGCAACAAAATATCTAAGAATACCTGATCTGACTGCAGCTGTCATTCCTAGTAGCAAAGTTTAGAAAAAATATGGGAGAGGTCAGTAGTTACTGCTGGATGCTCTGGTCTCTCCACAAGCATTAGAGAGACTGGGCCTGTCAGCTCACTTTTACACTGCAGTTTTCTGTTGTGCACCCTGGCTCGTAAGAAAGACAAGAATAATTTTTTTTTTTCTGGAAATTGTACTGTGCAGTTTGAGCAAGCCATGGAGAAGACTACTGGAGAATCAAAATCTGGACTACATTTTTTGATCTTTCACTTCATTTTTAATTTTTTTTTTCCCAGAAACTTTGAGAATTTAAACTTGTGGAGTCAATTGTGCCAAGATTTTTTCTTTCATGAATGAAACCAAGTCTTAGACAAAGAAGACATGTGGATCTTGTGTGGACAAAAGTTGTGGCACCTGCTAGCACAATAAATGTCTCTTCCTGGTTTAGCAACCCATCCTTGTCCTCAGTCCCAGGAAGGATAGGGGAATGTGTCCAGTGATTTTTTGTGTTTTACCAAAGGGCAGCTGTTTCCTTTTAGAAATTTCAAGCTAGGTTTAGTCAACTAAAAGGGAGAGGACATTAAATAGGCCACTTCCTGTACAGTAGACTAAATTAAAGGCTAGAGCAACAGAAGCAGATATTAGTGTCTGAGACTAGTACTTAAAAGCAGTAAAACAAGGAAGTCTTGGTTCACATTCCATCATAATAACATGAAGAAAATCAGATGAGAGGCAGAGTGGTTGGCATATTCAAGACATAAGGCAATTAGGACTCTGCTGTATGACAATAAAAGATAAAATCCCTCTTACTCTAAGGACTTGCAGATGTCATATATACACTTGAGGGCTGTTTAGTTTTTCTTGTTGTGTTCATAGTGTTTGAATACAGCTTCATACAAAATGAGGGGCAGTCTAAACAATGTAGTAACAAACACAACAGCAATTACAATACAATTATTTTGTTCATTCAAAACATATTTAGATTGTTAAATTACTCTTCCTCTCAGCTTATCCAGAAATCATGTCTTGATTTAGTAAAAATGCAAGAAATATGAATATTTTGAAAATTAATCTTCACAGTGACCAGCACACCAAAATCCATCTGTATCTCTATTTGGAATTATTCTCGTTATAAAAACAACAACAAGATGCATTTCTGTTATTAACATTGTATTCCTTAGCACTCCCATGAAACTCTGTAGTTGGTGCAGGGCTACCAGGGTTGCCACCTGTTTAAAGACTTTGAGATACCGTAGTTAGTGTAGTAGTTTTACTAGTCCATGATCTTATTGTGTTATTTTACTTTTTCTTTTTTTTTTTTTTTGAGAATTATTTAAGTATTGTGGAAATATTGACTAATATCTCATCTGTAAGAGAAACTACCTCAAGTTGTGCCAAGGAAGGTTTAGATTGGATATTAGGAAAATTTTTTTCACAGAAATGGTGGTCAAGCATTGGAACAGGCTGCCCAGAGACATGTTTGAGTCACCATCCCTGAATGTGGCACTTAAGAACATGCTTTAGTGGTGGACTTGGCAGAGCAGGGTTAACAGCTGAACTCGATGGTCTAAAAGACCTTTTCCAAACTAAACAATTTTATGAGGCCGTTTCTTTAAAATATTAAAAAAAACACAATCAAGCAAAAAAAAAAAAAAAGCTACTGCATTTAATTTTTTTTTTTTAGTTTTTTGTTTATGTCCTTGAAATATAAATTGTATTCCAAAGAAAAGAGAAAACTGAGTGATACAGCTGTTATTCTGGTTCAGACCTTCAGTTCTCCAGAATTTTCACTTGCCAAGTATGATGGAAACTAAACAGACTTCTTTACTTATTTTCCTTGGACCTAATATTGGGATTTGAAAAGAGTCTCAGAAGTAAAAAGAGTAGTCCAAGAGATGTTTACAAGAAGTGAAAAACTTAAAGCGATCAGTATGCAAGAACAATGGAGTGATTTTCATTACTTTTACTTAATCTCATTTTATAGGTTTTTTTTCTTTCTGTTATTGTACATGCATCACCAAGAGAACATTCTTGTAGAAAATTTACATGTTAACAGCCTAACAGTTTAAATAACTCTAATAAATAGGTGTTCATTTCCCAAAATAAGTATAGAATAAAAAGCCACCCAAGGCTTTCTCTGTAATGAATGTTACTGAATTTTTCTTTGTAACATGTATTACATTAGATAAATAACAGAAAAAAGAATGATGCAATATTAAACAATGAAAAAAATCCTTTTTTTTTTTTTTTTTTTTGTTAAATACAAAAAAGACCACTAAGAAATTATAATGACATGTAAGATACTTTTTGGCAAAATCAGCAACATTTCAGAGTCTCCTATCTCAGTACAATCGTCTCTTTTATAAAAATAATCATAGAATCACAGAAACAGAATCACAGAATGTGCTGAGTTGGAAGGGATCCACAAGGATCATCAAGTCCAATTCCTGGCTCCGCACAGCACCGGCCCCAAGAGTCACACCATGTTCTTACAAAACATGTATGCTATATCAGGATTTAAAAGTTTTAAGGGGATGCTTAAAATAACAATGCCCAAACTCATCACAAAGTCTTTTATACTCCTAAAAGTATTTTGAGTTCTTTGCCAAGAATTCTGAGAAGAAGCAAGACATTATTTGTTTTTCTTGTAGGATTGGTTGGTTGTAGTTTGGTTTCAGCCTGGGCTTCTTTTCCTTTTTTTTTTTTTTTCCTTTTTTTCCCCCTTTTTGACAGTGGAGAAAAGTTTGCAAATAAACGGTGTCTTTTGCAGAGAAGGATACATATTTCTAGAAGGCCTTCCTCCTCTTAATCATCTCTTAGACAGTCATACCTTCTTTTTGAAAGTCTCTCTGCTAGCAATAAGAATTTATATAAAAGCTTAAATTTTTAGAGATATAAGAGTTAGACTAAAAACCGAAGTTCTAGGGATCTAATATGAAAAAGATGAATCCTGTCCAAGACAAAGATTCTAGTTCAGCTGTTAGGTTGTCCCTGCCTCATTTAACATGGGAGCAGGAGTTGCCAGATGTGCTCAGGCTATGTTTGTGGTTTGTCCTAAGAAGTAAAATTACTATAAAACCAGAGATTTAGAAAATAAAAGGCACCCCACTCACTCCAGCTGTCTTTTATTCTGAGAGCTTACTATGCCCAAAAGCACAACATTGCATCATGGGGGTCTAGAGTCCATGGCATGTTGGAGAGACTAAAAGAACCCAGACTCAGAATAAGAAACAACCCAGTGTGAGATTGGACATTCTAGGACCAATTGCACCAGGGTGATGGGCTCCTCTCACCACTAAGCTGCATTTCTGCCAAGCCAGATGACCCATGGTGGACATGCCTATGTTTGTGAGCAGGTTCAGTTTCCAGTTATCCATCTCTTTTTACCTTGTCTGAGAATCACTTCTCCTAAAATGAGTCAAAATAGCAGATATTTAGTTGTGTCAGGGGACTCAGGCAAACATGCCAGCAATTGCAGAATACCAGCTGAGATGTGGTCCCCAATGCTACATGTAATTATATGACTAAGGAATGGATTTTTTTCAATGAAGGACAGGAAGGCATTTTTCTGGTTTTTATGAAAAAGATGAGGGGTTGTATTATCTGATGCACTTTGCTCCCTTTTACTTTAAATGTCATGTTATGAATCCTCAATTCTTAAAACCAGAGAATAGCATTTTTTACAGCTACTTTAGTTATAAATAAGAAAAAAAAATGCATGAAATGGAATACTTTACAACTTTCTCACAAATGGCCAATAAATTACTGCCCACCACCAGTAGCAGCAGTCATCTATTTTTCCAAACCTATTGATTCTCATATAAAGAGGCTCTAGTAAGACACATTATTTTAGTACTTAGGCATACAGTAGGATAGATTTATATGGTCTGCTGGCTTCATGTACTAGCTTTCCATTTCAAAAAAGAAAAAGTCCATGGTCAATGTTAACAAAGACAAGATCAATACTCACACCTTTGTCATGTGCAATATGGAATTTGTCTATCTCAGTGGTTGTTGGGATGTGATTATGTACTCTTGATGCTATTCAAAATTACCAATAACATAAGAAAAATAATAAAATAATAAAATAATGAAATAATAATAATAAAACAATATCAACAACAACAACAATAAAAATAATAATAATAATGGTTTAATAAATAATAATTATTTTGTAATTCCATTGACAAAAAATTCAGCTAGGTACTTTTGAAAATGTTACCATGGGTGCTCTGCCTCAGCGGCTTTACTCAGCCTCTGCCAAGCATAATTCTCAGATCACATGGATGGCAACAAAGAAGAAACGACCTTAATTATTAACCTAGTCAGTTTGGAATCTTTTTTTTTTTTTAAATGCTAAGTTTGTTGAGCATGATATCAGTAGTTTATTGAAGAATGATGACTTTCTCAGGCACCACTAGGGATTTTTTATGCACAATGTTTTTCCCAGCTGTTTTGAGCTGTGCTTTTATTTGTCAAAGAATATTTGATGCTATAGAAACACAACATTACCGAGGGTAGAACCAAGAATTTAATCAGGAGGATGTGACACTTTGGGCAGAAATTTTTGCATGGATATTAATCTGACCATGTCTTCATCCTCTGCTTTGCTTTTTCATCTTTGTCATGACAATCATCGAATGCTGCTTTTTCAACGCCCTCCAAGGCGAAACACTAATTCTCCTTTGTGACAGTGAACCTGTCGAATTCATGGTTAATTGTCTCAGCCATCCCCTTTCATCCACCTGTGATCAGTTAGCAGATCAAAAAAGTCAGACACCACTCACAGACCAGAGGGTCCTAAACCAGCCTTAAGCTGCTGCTGTGTTTAATGGTTTGTTGTGACGGCGGGCGGGCGCACGCGGTGCCCGTGCTCCGTCTGGCTGCCCTGGAAGTAGGTCACGGCGGGCGCCCCACGGGAGCCAAGGCTGCCACTTTCATCTCCCGCCTGAGCCGGCCTGGGCTCGCCTGCAGTTGCATCAGCAGCCCAGATCCCTGCAAATTAAAACCACAAGGAAAAAATATTCAAGGCATGAACAGCTTCAAGAGCTCAAAATATTTAAGCTGCTGACAAGTAAAATGAGTCTCTGGAAGAGGAAAAGGGTCCTACACTGGGCTACACTAACAGGGCTACAATTTTCCTTCAGATACACATTTTCTCTATTTGATTTTTTTGCTATATATATTATTTGCTTTGAACAATGAGAAGAAGTAATAAAATAATGCTTTCCCTTCTTCAAAACATTGTTTTTGTAAATTATGTTTGTTCCTGAAAATTTATTTTTCCTTCAGCAGAGCGCATGAAAAGAAGTGACAGCAAACTTCTACATTTGTGTCTTTTTAGTGCAACAAATATTGAATAATATTAAGTTTTTCAACATGGTATGTATCTCACATGGAATGATATAAAACTGTACATAGGAAGTTCTTTTATTGTAGTCTCTGATCTTGATTCAAAAGCAGTTCAAAGAACTGCAAAGACGAAAGAGGCAATTATTTATGTCCTGTAATTAAAGAGCATAAAATTCAACACTTAAGAGAAACTTCCAAGATGGAACTATTCTTTAGGGGGAAAAAATTTAAAAGAACAAGAAAAATAAAACAATCATCTTCTATAAGGATTAAATAATGAAGAAAAATTTTTAAAGGTGATAAACACATGTGTCATTCTATTTTTACAGCATATTCATAGTTCAAGAACCTGATTTAAAATTCCATTTTTAGGGAAGAAAATTCTAGTGTTGGAGTGAATTTGACCTGCACTGAAACTCAAGGAAGTATTCATACCTAATTCAAGTAGAACATTCGTACTAAAAAAAAAAATCTTATAGGATGAGGTCATAACTAGAAAAATATTATTGTTTTCTGTACCGTATGTACAATCTTGCTAACACCAACAACCCAGTTCATGTTATAAGGTGGCCCAGAAAGCGAGCAGAAGACTAATATTTTAATACAAAATTAATTGGTTGGAAATATGAGTTTAGTCAGTACTTGGTGCTCCATTAAGGTACTGTATTAACTATCAGAGGTGTTGCCCCTCACAAGAAATGCTTAAAAAGAGAGAGCACCATTTGCATAATCCATCACTGAATCGACAAATCTTAAAGACAGTCCATTGAACACAGGTCTGGGATGCTGTAAAAAATTCTTTTAATAAAAAATTATTTTACTAAATTATAAAATATATAATTGGTATAATATGAGGACATAATAAGTAGAGGCACACACTTAAATATATTGTGGCTGAAAGACTGTTGTCAGAAGGGTCTGATCTAAATTTTACTGAACTAAGTAGGAACTCTCCACAGAACAATCTGGATTGGACTCCAGTTTGTCATAGAATAAATTGTAGCAAACGTAATGTTAAGATATTATGTTCATCCTGTGATTTTGATTTGTCTCTCTTAATTCGGCTTTGGTCTTTCTAAAGCATTACCATGCTAAGGTGTTCTTCATCTGCTACATTTCACCCAGGTTTTTAAGAAGGGGTAAGATTATGTTTTCTAGATAGAGTGAAAGTAAGTTACTTGGTTCAAGCTAAACCTTTATGTTTAAAAGAATTATAGCTGCCATCCTTAATGGAGCAGATGTAGTATTATATACTTTCGTCACGGTCTGATGATTTTCCTTCATTAGGGAGGTTTTCAGCATTCCCTTCAGTAATGAACCAAGCTCAGGTAGCAGGGAAATTGCAGCTTACTTTTCTCCAGAGGAGATAGTCTTTATTCTATTTTTTGTCTTCCTAATTGTGTGCATTTTTTCTATGTTTCATATGTTGCTAATTGCTTTACCGAGCCCTATGTTGTCAAACGACTCATTAAAATAGCAAATTTTGCTGCCTTTAAGTCCTGCCTCTAAAAAACGACCTATATTTACAAACACGGGGCTAAATTTTGTCACTCTTTTTGGCCTGTGTAGTAAGTATTTAAGTTTCATTTTGATTTCAGTAAGAAATTAGTACATAATGGAAGAGATAAATGATAATGAAAATCTCTTCAGTATCTGTTGATAAGAAGGCTGATGTCTAGATACCAGTTTGTATATTTCAGAAAAAAAGACATTAATATCTTCCCAAAAGTCTGTTTGAATTCAGTACCCAGAACCAATATTTATTTAGACAATAAATACACTGATGCATAAATAATAATTTAAATGTAGGCCATTTAAAGGTTTTTCCACTGATGCAATCTGTACTTATTACATGTATCTTCTTACCATGTCCTAACATGACATACAGACCAAAAAATCCTGGGATAAGGCAAATATGGTACAAGACAGTCATCCAATGCTGAACTTGTATATTTGTTCATTCTTATGCATATTTAATGGTTTTTCTTCTTTCCTTCTAGGGCTTTGTCTCATTCCAGTATCCACCTCAAGACCTGGGAACAGGTCGTAATTTTCTTCACTTTCACTAGTCTTTGAGGCTTAGTGGCCTCACAGTCATCACAGTGAAGTTACACACTAACATTAGGCAAATACTGGAGAACTGACTCAAAGAACATACAGCCCAAGTCTTCTTGACATGCAAGAAGGCAAGAAGTGTGAGTTGCAATATATCAAAGAAGCTCAGAGTTTGGAACATGGCTTTCCCATTTACATAAAATGAAAAAATATTCATGAAGCACATACATCCTTTATGTATATTCCCAAAATAAAAATAAGGTAGCACTATAACTGAGAGTTACACTCATATTGTGGTGAATTTTTAGCACGAGATACATCAGATATGTCTTTTAAAAGCCAATAAAATAACACTAGGATTTGGGATTTTTGCTGTCTAATCACGCTTTACTCAAAATAAATATTAATAATAGTAATAACAATAGCAATAACAATAAAGACAACACAACAAATTTATTTCAAACACAAGTTGCTAGGATTCCATTGCTCTAGTAATTTCAAGTAAGGGAGTCGTTAATTAAATTATGCCTGGATCATATTTTAAGATAATTAAGTCATATAGTCCACAATTTTGCAATCTTACACAATTTTGTCTCTATTTCTTTGAGTAGTACAATTATCATTAAATTTAAAATTTTTCTAATAGGTCCATTTCATTCAGAATATAAGATATTTTCCATTCGCTTACTTTAAGCAAACAGTAACTTACTGTCCCAGTTCGGTTCCAGGTTTTGTTGTTTGAGCATTTCTGTCTTGTCAGGGATCAGGTAACTCTTATGTGCTTGTTTTTAGACTAAACACATTAGCACTTCTGATGTCCACTGACATTGTGGTATCAAGCAATTGAAACTTATTGAAATATAGCACTGAAAATCGACATCATTTTAATTCAAATCCTGGAGACTATGTCTATTCACACAGCTGCAAACCATAAAAATCAGGTATTTCACAAAGTGCAATCTGTAAATTTGATAAAATAAAGGCTTTTCTTAGGTCTCTTCATCTAAGAACAAAATGTCCACCACATCTTGAATTCTACAGATATTTTTTTTCTCAGTCCTAACTGTTTATTTTTCCTGCCCTTGTTTTACCTCAACCTTTTCTTTATGTTCACCTTGTACTTTTTCTGAGTTGATTATAGCATGCCAAAAAGTAAACTTACTGTGCAGTACTTGGCTAAAAGTCAGCATTTTGAACATTTTGAGCCAAGAATTTCCCAGCTCCAAGCTTTAAAAAGAGTCATCAGAGCATCTCGTCCTTGGCTTTCTTAAAAGTTTCAGAAGTGATTTATACTGGTTTTGATTCTTCTGGAGACGTCTGCAGCTTGATAGACTTAGAGAGTTCAGGACACTAATTCTGCTGTTGCTGGCCATACTAACACAAGAATTAGCTAGTGTTTCCAGCTAGACTATGAACACTACTCAGAATAGATGGGAAAAACAATACCTCTTATAATTAGGTCTGTAATCATAAGAGGTATTAGACCTTCTAATTAGCCTGTTACAGACAATTAATTAAGAAAGTGCCACATTACCTCTGAATTGCTCTTCTCCAGTTGTTATACAAGCTTTACATTACTTGACTTATGTTATTTATATTGCATAAAAGAAAAGAACACAGGAAGTCAAAAAGTCAGTCACTTTTATAAAATCACATATAATTATTGGAGATGTGAATGTCCTTCAGGGGACAGGAGTCACCAACAGGAGCACTTCTCACAAAGGTGCTGTATTTTGGAAAGTATAAATGGCTAAAAAAACAAAATAGCCTAGATCTATCAAGAAACCCTGGGTAGTAAAATATTTAAAATAGTCTTTACTTGGATGGCCTTTAGGGATAGAGGAAATAGAGTCAAATTTAGAATTCTGCAAAGAACAGACATTTTGCAATTCCAAAGTTCTTTCAAAGTAACAGTAAATGCTGAAATAATGAAACTCTACAAAGCAACTTCATATATCCTATCATCACTATAATTCAATATAAATTATTTTTTTTAATGTGGTTGATGAATTTAATATGAAATATAATTGCAGTTTCAGTATTAAAGGAATAAAAACAATAGAAACTTTTATCATTGCTGAATTTTTTCAAGGTATTGAAAGCAAAGTTCCAAGAGTTTCTAAGTGTTGAGAAGTATTTAAATTGTCACATAATTTCAAATTTTCAAAACCTTGTTTATGTCAGGTTTTTTCTTAGCCTATTAGTGACTTTTTAAACAATTATATTTTAAACCTGTAAGTCAGATAAATGCTTTGGATTTGGCACATAGTTTGAGTAAAATTGCCTGAGGCAACCAGGAGATTTAGTCAGTAGTGTTTAGTTATCTTAGTTATATTGTAAAGTTGTTTTTTATATTTAGTGATCATATATTAAATCTTTTGGTGTAATGTCTATAAATGCATTTGTAAATACACACACACACATACACGCACACACACACACATATAAAATATTTTCTGTTTAATATTTTACGTATCTTCTTCTAATATAAAGTTAATAATGTAGATTTTATGAGACTAATATCTCACTGGCAACAAAGCTTGGTCATTCACCCTTTCAAATTCAAAATAATTATTTTTAACAAAGTGCTTCAGAGCAATTCCAGTTTTGAACCAGAAGAAACTATTGTCTTAGATGACAATGTTAGAAAGGCTTCAGGCAGTCTGAAGGTGTTCTGGTCACAATTCCTGCTAAGCTATTTTCACCTCAGGAGCAGGATCAAGGAATGCAAAAGAGTCGGAACATCTCTGCATACAAAAGTCACAATATTTTGTTCTAAATTAACTATGTGATTCTCAAAGACAGATGCCCTGAAATGAAGGGCATCTGAATTCTGAATTATTCTGAAAAGTATTTTGCAAAAAAAGTAAAATTCTGAAGTATTTTTTAATAACTAGAGGTTGCAGATTCTGATGTGTACTTCACAAATATAAGTAATTTTAAATTTTTAAATTTTTTTCTCATCTGTTTTCTCTCTTTCCCCCTATTTTCTTCCCTTCTTTCTTTTCTCTTTCTCATTTCTTTATTTCTTGCCTGCTTGTGATGGATGTGTGTCCTTTATTTTGAAAGAATATTTCACAGAAATTCACTACTAGTGGATTCCATTATTACTCCTAAATAGATATACTCTATCAATTTTCATGTATTTATATTTTACAAGTGAAGGCAGATCTAAGGAGATGCAAAAAAACCTTAACCTTAGTAAACATTCTCCAGCATTCTTGAAAATGTTTTTTGAAGTGGGTATCATTGAAACACTGTTATACAGTGTTTTATAATGAATTCCATACCATGAATCACACAGATGGACATTTTACAATGGTAGTTCATTTCGTAATTTTTTTTTTTTTTTATTTTTTGATGTACCTGCTTTGTTGAATCTCTCTTTACTAATCCTTTTTAAATTTAAAAGGACAGCAATTATGAGTCATCCAGGTGTCATTGTTTAACCTCAGCCAGCAAATGAAAGATAGCTGCAAAAATGTTTTGGTAACCATCGTCTCCTCTAGTGAAGAAAGATGTGATATAAAATCTTTGATTATCACAGTTTTCACCAAAGATAATATAGGAGGAAATATTCAACAGGTGACATATTCTCAGTAGAAAACTGTAATGAAAACATCATTTAATTTAATACAATAATGTCATTTTAATTCACTGAAGTTGTTATTCACAACAAAAGAAAGTCTATGTACAGATTTTTACTTTTACAATATAGTTTTATTATAAGTATTTCTCTCAATGTCTTTGATTTCAGTTAAAACACTTTCTGGTGTTTCATTCAGATTCATTTAATTGAAACACTCCTTCATTCATTTGGGAATTGAATATCTGAAGAGCTATCACCCCATATTTGGTATATCACTGGTATAAGGTATCATAGCCATAAGCTAAGTAACACTCAATTACTTAGATTTGAAATGTAGATTATCCTAGATTTTATCAAAATCTAAAAGAATTCTACTGATCATTGACATACTGAACTATTTCAACAAATGTCAGTTTTGGTATTTTTTTCTTCTATACCTTGTTCTGTAAAATAATTCTTTTTTATAAACTTTGCTGCGTGTTATCTTTACTTCAATATGTTTATTCCACAACTCCCAACCCAAAAAGCTAGAGTTATAACAAAAATATTTCAATTAATAAAATTGCTGATTTATAGGGTTGGGAGACAATGAAGGTTTGTTTAATTTATACTTATGTCTCAATACAGGATCACCTTAGGTCAATGGAGACAGATGTTTGTGCAACTTCCAACAATAAAGGCCAGCAGTCTGCTCCAGCAGTCCTGCAGTCTTTTGCAATGTTTCACTGTCTGTATCATCAGAAAGTTTTTCCTCATGACTACTCTTAATATCAGTTTGGTGCAGTGACATGTACCAGAGTTAAGCACACAGCTCTCACTGAATATCAGTGAAAGATAATTATCTGATTTCCCCATACCACATATGCCTGTAACTTCTTTCTATATTTATAATCATAATGATATATTTATTTGGGTATACTTTAATAATGATTACAATAATAATAAGGTTTTCTTTCTGAACAAAGACATTCTTAAGCTGTTTAATTACATCTAGAATATTTAGAGTTGCCACAATTAAGTAACTGTAAAAATTATCCATTAGACAGCACAGTAGCAGGTATGAGGACCTTATAGTAGAGGATGAAGAAATGGTTTCCTTTCATAATACTTGGAGCAGAAAGACAACACTTGCTGATTATGACAAATCAAAGAGTCTTTGGGCAGCAATTTCAGATTGAGAGATGTCAGATTATCCAATCAGATCTCCTGATTATACAGTTTTAGCAAAATAATTATGACCCATAAGAGATTCACTCAGGAGAAGAATGCTACATTAATTATCTGTTCTTGTCCTTAGACTATTTTTGTTCTGAATCTGCATTTATATACAAGTGTGTTGCTCCATTTCCATAGACTGATTCACCCACCCTCATCATCTAATATGGGCATTTTTACTATCATATTATGCATGCAGATGCAACAGAGGATCTCAGTATCAAACATTGTACCACACTTTTTTCCACACTTCATTCTCTTCACAACTTAAAATACTTAGAGCTACAAGAAATACATTCAAAATAGTTTATCTAGTGTAGGGGATTTCAACATATGTATATACAATTATAAAGTTCATTGTTGTCTTATTTCATAAATAGACATTGGCTTTCTATCCTTTTCCAATTTGAATGTTAACAGCTTCAGCAGCCATTTAAATTCTATATCAAATGTTTCTGCAGAGCTTTCCACTATCTCTTTGATTTTTCTATTAATTTATTTCTGTTGAACATTACCTTAACAAATGAAATTTGTCTGTCTAATGGACTTATAGAACTATGGCTGCAGAGTACAACACAAGACTTACCCTAAACATTCAGAAAATCACCTGAGTCACAATAAGACACAATAAAGCTATCAAACAACTTATGGTAGATTTTCTACCTAATCTTTCACAATTTCTTAAAATCATTCATTAAAAATGTAATGGCACAATCATGTTATAAAATTCTGTATTCTGCTTTAAAGCATATTGTGTATAGAATTGTGATGTTTTATGTTGGTTTTCTGAAGACTGCAGGGACTGCAAGTTTCATCAAACACACCACTTGATTGCGCCTCTACGTGGAGGTTTAGAAGAAAATATCAGAGCAGGCACAGTACATAGTAGCATTTTTCTTACTAATTTTCCTTTTTCTGGTAATTGGTGGTTCAGTAATATCTTGATAACACAGGACAGAGCCATTGTAAACAGCATGACTTATTTTGCTTTCATGGTCTTGTCCAGCATATTCTTGAAGGTGTGCAAGCATTCAGCAACCCCCTTGCTCTTCATTGGGGAGTTTTTCATCTCCACAATGCAATTGGAGATGAATTATTTTTCTCTTTGCTTTCAAAAACCTGTTTATGAACTTTAGCTCCCATTCTTTTAATGGGAGAGAGGAAATGTCACTTAGAGTTCCTCAGGCACATGACAGATCTCCCATTTCCCAACTTGGTGTCCTTGTTTATTTAGTCAGTCCTCCAATGCGAGCGCTACGGATGTATGGAGGTATAAATGTAGTTCTTTATTCCCAGGTCAGTATCTTGCTACTTGCTTTTTGGTTTTCATACAGGACTTATCTGTTATTTTCCTAAAATTGTCTACTGCATGTTCACGACACTGTTATAGGTCATCAGGTTAAGGTGATTTTTTCACGAGTTTCATTTTATGTTCAGTTTCAGTGGATTGCAACTGGTCAAGCTCAGATATTAAATTTGCCTGCAGTTCTTACAGACAGTCCTCTTATTTACACTGCTTGAATAGACTAAAATAATTTTGAAAATCTTTAAATTTCATTCTTGCAGATTACTTATGAATATGCAGCATTGTTTCCAGTAGAGACTGCTCAAATACTGCACAGGTTGCCTTCCTTCATTGTGGAAATTTACTAACTCACAATCAGTCATTTCTGTCTGTTAACCAGTGGTTTTATCCATTCCATGCCCTCTGTTATCTTCTAAGGGTTATTCAATTCCTTTTACAAACATTAGTATGGGATCTTGAATGACTTCCAAGAAATTAAAGTAATTTTATCACTTCTCTGTTGAACACTTTAAAATACTTTTTTTTTTTTTGGTAAATTTTATGAATTTGATTAATTTTATTTTTATAATTTTATACTGTTAAATAATTATACTGAAGCATTAAAGACAGTGTTAAAGAGACAAATTATAATTTTTTTGTGCTATTTTGTGCCTGGATGTATGTGCCAATGTCTTAAAAAAATGGAATTCTTGCTATAGAATAATGCCTCTAAAATTTTTCTGCTGAAATCGAAAAAGCTTTAGTTATAAAAAAATATTTCAATTAATAAAATTTCAGATTTATAGGGTTGGAAGAGACAATGGAAGTTTGTTTAATTTATCCTTATGTCTCAATAATTTTAGTAATTTCTTAGTTCTGAAGTTTCCAAAATTTAGTTGGTATGTATTTTAGATTGTTCTATGCAAAGATTACTTTATTAAAAAAAAAAAAAAGTTAAACAAATAAAATCTAAACAAGATGGCTCACCTTATTTGTGAGCAACTACGTACTTCATTACTTCATGGGAGAAAAGCAGCAGTTCTCTATTAAAATAATCTTTTCTGCTGCTTTGACCTAGCCAGAGACAAGTTTAAGCTTTCCAGCCTCCATTGTAGCACAAAATATATCAGTCAAAGAGGAATCAACACTGAATGCATTTTGGTACATGGAACAAAACAATTACTATAGAAATGGAAAAAAAAAATTTCAGAAATGCATGATTCTGCAAGAATTTAGGAGACACATCAGTTAAGCAACTCAATAAGAGCATTCATTAGTAATAGTGGATGAAAAAGGTAATGCACTTGCAGCACATAAACAGGGAGGTAATGAGTAGAAAACATCCAAAGTCTGAAAAGTTCTGCTGCCTATTAGTGAAGTATGATTCATCTTGTCTAATGTAGGCATTTAAAACAGGCTACATGTCTTGAAAGTTCCTGTTTCTTTCAGTTGTCTGTAAAGGAATCCTGATTACCTCGGTTGCAGCCATCTGTGGAGTGGGTATCTCAATTAAGTGCAATGAACCCTTTCTGCAGAACTTCCTTTGTCAGTGTGATAAGTATATGGCAAATAAAGGCAGAGATACAGTGTCCACATTTCAAAAGAATGTTGTAAAATTGGGTCAATTGCTGAAAAAAAATTGAGAGTTTTAAGAATTTGTCTGTCCAGGAACTTTGTGTTATGATGAGGCACAAAGAGGTGACTTTGAATGAGGCATGGCCTGAATTAGGCAAGATGTACTTCAGTCAATAATGCTGCTGGGAGGAATCCAGGGGTTAATGGGCAAATATAGGAGTCAGATGAGATGATCCAACTATCCCCATGAACCTTACACTCTTAATCTCTGTGAGAAGAACAAGGAGAAGAAGAATGAAAATAAGATAATACACTTATACTAAAATGCTTTCATTTTTTTCTGGTTAAGAGCAGAAAATCTCCTCAATAGAAGCACTTATGAAATTAGCTTTACATAGCAGCAACTACTTCTGACTGATAACAGAAGTAAATTTTGTTTATTCTCCAGGAATTAAGGGAAGAAGATGAAAAAGTCCACTTCCATGCATAGTAACTAGCACTGTCAAAAATATATCTATCTCTTTATTTCATATATTCCTTGTGAAAAAACTGTCTCTTAGGGAACATGTAAATTTCATAGAAAGAGCAAATGAAATTTTTTCAAATAACTCCATGCCATTTTATCTTACTGAGTCATGGGCGGACACTTTTTATGATGTTATATGCAAATATAAACACAATGGGTACCTCCACTTGAATATAAAATTGGTCTATTTTTGGTTCTGCGTCTACCTTTCATTTATGACTCTATTAGTCCATCATTTGTGTAATGCTGATGCAGCCTGTTTGTGTCTATTTAGAACCTCCCTGCCAGAGACAGGCACTGAATTGCCAATTTCTCACCTGTAACTGCTGCTACTTAACCACTGGGTATAGCTCCTTCTCTTAACAGATTTAAAAGGATGAAAAAAAAAGGCAATAAATTATCATAGCACTTCACTCTGGCATTACATTCTTAAAGGGAAAGAAAAAAATATTAACTCTTTTTTTTTCATCTTCAGCACACAAAATTAAAGAGAAAAATAGAATAGTGGGAAAACAAGTTGTTACAATGTCAAATTGCAGGAAAGAGCAAAGTCTTCCCCTAAAACTAATAATTGTTGGCAGAGAAAAAAATTTCCAAATACAATAAAAGAAAATCTAACAGAAAAAGTTATTATGAGGAAATGTTGTTTCTGCAATGAAGATATCTAAGTCATTCACAGAACCTGACAGAACAATTTGAAAATTACATCTAAAAGATTCTCTAATAGAAATTTAAATAAATATAACATTCTGTTTTAAACTTGAGCATTCTAACTAAATGCAGCAGCAGATAAAAAATATAGAAATAAATAAACAAAAATACAACCTCTAAGCCTTGTATAACTCTTAAAAGTCATACAGAGAACAGAATAAAATATAGCATTAAAAAGTCTTGTTTTAATAAGAGAAACAGAGAGAAATAGATGAAAGAGCTAGATGACAATGCAACAGTTTACTTTTGGGAGCCAGTACTTTTTCTTAGTAGGAGAAATAGAACAATGAGTACAGCCAACATGAAAAATTTGTTCCAGTTTCAGCATGGAGAAACGCTGAAAGCTTTACAGACTACCTCTTAAATAAAGTGCAGACAAAGAAGGATTAAGATAAAAAGATCTTTCACCACTGATAATGGAGGAGGAAGAAAAAAGTGCAACACTATTTTTAGAAAAGGGCTCTGAATGAGGAATATCTTGTGATTTTAGGATGAGTCCTGAGTCACTCAGAAAGTTGATGTGAATCAGATATATACCTCCATGTTTGGTGTTGTGGAAAGAGGAGATAGCAGATTTTCTTTGGTAGAATACCAGTAGAAACTAAAATCTCCTCCCCCTTGATTCATCTTTAGTCAATAAACCTGCTAGAAAGTCATATTTGGTCAAGATCCCACCAGTGCTGAAGAATAAATAAATAAACCCACAGCTGTAGCTTCTCCTGAACCGCGTGGAAGGCTGAGGGAGTGGAACTGCATGAGCTGAGTGTGGGATTCAGCTCAGCCAGATCCAGGTACCTAGCTGCTAAGCTTTTGGTGTGAGATGGCCATTCAGGCTCTTTTCTGTATATGGAGAAGAATAATACCTCCAAAGGAGTCTTTATCTCCTCTGAGGAGACCATGCCCAGGTTAAGGTGGCTATCTTTCTCCACTGATGGTTTAAACAACTTTGATGTCTACCACACAGCAAATCCCACTTGGGTGGTCAAAGTGAGATAAAATACAGACATTCCTAAGATACAAAGTCAATCTTTTACTGAATAGGCTTAATGCCAGGTGTTCATTTTGAGACTGTATTTCAGATACAAGTCTTTTGTTTTCTGAGTTCTTTACTTACTTTGCATGCATAGACATTTATTAAAGAAAATATTCCTTGCTGTAGGTGCAACTACTGCTGCTTCTCTTTTTAGTGTTTCTATGTGGCCTTCATCTCACCTTTCATCCAGGCATAGCTATACAAATTTACATCATTTCTCTCTTGCACTGTGTTTCATTCAGGCCTCTGGAGCAACTGAGATCTACAGGAAAGCTAAAGCTCTTGCAATTTGTCAGTACTGCCACATTATTAATAACACTTGTTAGAGTCATATGACTGTGTAAATGTTAATTTGGATCTAGATTCCTCTCCA
The DNA here is from genome assembly GCF_017590055.1 of Onychostruthus taczanowskii. Classification (NCBI taxonomy): domain Eukaryota; kingdom Metazoa; phylum Chordata; class Aves; order Passeriformes; family Passeridae; genus Onychostruthus; species Onychostruthus taczanowskii. The sequence goes on from NW_024499573.1 coordinate 9,122,079, forward strand.
GAGTGAGCTAAATCTGTCTCTGGTGAGAATAGAGAAGTGGATGCTGGTTCTCATTCTCTGCATTCAGTAAGAGCTTGCTTTTAGAATGCTCATGAATACAGAACTCAGAATTCAAATTATGTTTCATTCTTTTGGTTTTCTACCAGTCTAACACGGACTTCAGAAAAAAACAAAACCAGACCAAAAACAAAGTACCACCTTAACCTATGCTGTAAGCAAAGGTTTAGTATTCAAATGTGCAAGCTGGACACGGGATGAGGAACCTCCCCAGCGCTCTTGGGGAACAGCTGCCTTCCCTGCCAGCCAGTGTCAGGGCACTCCAGGCTTTGAAAGTCAGGACATCATGCAGCACCCTGCATCAACTCAGGAGGCAGTGAGAAATGCCAGACTTTCCCAGAAATATGTACTATGCAGCTAGCAAGCTGCCAAATTCCTCACCAGCTGTGTGAATTTCTGAGACATCTTGTGAGAGTCACATACAGACTGCACTGCAGAGGCCCCATATGGAGGAACTGGAACAGCATTCTTTATCTCTTGTACTATGTGCTTATTTTTCCCTAGTTGAAATGTTGTGGGTGTTTATTCAAATATAAGCCTTTCAAGAGTCACACATAAGTGGTGGAGAGCTTGGAAGGTTTTCATGGCAAAATATTTTACTGGACCGCAGGAAGCTATTGCTGGAAAAAAAGGTGTCCTTAAACTTTCCCTCATGCTGTATTCCAAGATTCAAAGCTTGGTTATTCATTTTAATTACATTTAGGTGAAAAGAAACCCTTAATAATGTAAATGCCTCTACTTCTGTCTTTATGGCAATTAACAAAGATTGAAAAAATAGCACTAAAATATTTCTAGACATCTTCCACTCATCTTAATTGGAGGAGTTAACTTTGAAGATTAATTTAAATGACAACATTTTTAACCATTTCATTGCTGCTTGTCATCTCATCACTATCCATCAACTGTAGATGAATGTACCTGTCATACTATGATGTTTTATTAATTTGAAATAACTTTTTGTAGAAATATGACAGTAGGTTTACTTAAAATATGCAAATAACAATGTAGTCTATTGCACGTTCTTTCAATCACTTGGATAATTGGGATTCTTCTGTTGCTCTGAAAAATTAGATTAAAATGGTGCTTATATAGCCAACAGCTGAAAAAATTATGACTGCTGGTGAGCAGCTTGCTGGTTATGAGTAGATATTTCTGCAGTGCTTATCATCTGCTTTGGGCTTAGAAACAGTGAAAAGTTATGAGAACAGGGTGATCCATGCATGCTGGAAATATTGGTTAGTATTAACAAGCAAGTTAATTAAAATATTATTTTTCTGCCAGAATGTTATTAAAGTTATTAAATGAAAATTAAAATTTATAATTTGAACTATAATTTGAGGAAAACTGGTTTAGAGCTAAGTTTCAACACTTATTTTAAAGGTATACTTTTTTGCTTACTGAGATTCCTAAGACGTGTCACACTTTTGGTGGGCATAATTTCTAACTAAAAGATGCTATCAATATTTAGAAGCTATTGAGTTTTTATTTTGGACCTTAAGGTAAATTTTCTCCTTTTCGCAGGTAAAAACTGAAAGAAGTTAATGTTCTGTTATTCAGAGACAAAAGAAGGACATAAGTTGTTCATACGTGCTTTTCTTCACTTATATGACAAAATTTATCTCACTTACTAGAGAAAAGTTTTAATTTGATTTTATTTTTGAGAAAAAAAATGATTCTAGTAAACTCTGAGTTAGAAATCATGTCCCAGTCCATAAAATTTTTACACCTTGAGTGGAAAAAAAGAGCTGTCAGACTATCTTAATCACAGACCCATTTACTCAGCATTTCTTCCTGTCTTTAGCCTTGGGTGTCATTTTCAAGAGCTGTGTCCTACTTCATACTCAATGAACATCACTATTCTGACACAGAAAGCTGCATAGTTTCCCCACATCTCGCAAGACTGTGTGGAAGTAATGAAAAGTAGTTTCATAACTTCCTATGCTTTGATATTTTAGTAGCACCATCACTTTTCCTGTTATTTTGTACACTATTTCATTACATTCAGAAGAAGGTTGATGAGAATTTAGTGACTATAAGTTCCACAACAAAGGAAGAAGCATCATCCTCTCAAAAAAGCTAATGGGCTATCATAATTACCATTAATGTGTTTGCATTTTCAAAGTCAAATAAAAGGTAGTACAAAAAGGGCTTATTCAAAATTGACCAATATTGCTTCACTTAATTATGGTCATCAGGTCTTCTAGTCACTGTCACTCTTTAATACCCTTCTGTATCTCCTGTATCCACTTGCTGGGCTATGATCATTCAAAATACCAGAGTTGTCATTCTATGTTCAGCTGTGTTGGTCTCATCATCCACTTTGAGATGATACACTTTCTCATCACTACATTAAGAAAGGACAGTTGTACTCTTGTCCCTCTTTACCTTGGCCTCTCCTCCTTTGCCTCTTGTGATCCTACAGATTCCCTTCCTCCCTTGTTCCATCCATAGTTCACTTCCCAGTCTCCCTGGGCTGTTTAACTGAACAGGCAGGAAACTAACCAGTTTCTGAGTTAAATCAGTTCTTTGGGTCAACTAAGAAGACCAGACTCTTTTCCCAGATGACAGATGAGTTCACCTAAGGACAGAGAGCTCTTTGATTCAAGACCTTCATTTGCAGTGGTGACAGGTTGCTATATCTCTGTTCATACCATCTTATAAAACCATGGCTTTACTTATAAGACTGTGATATAGACAGGACTACTGATGCTGAAGGCTAAAGTCCTAATACTTATATGGATTTGGAAATGGTAGCTCAAGTAGCCTAGAGAAACACAGTTTGTGTAAGGTTGGGATTTGCACTCAAATGTTTTGCTGGCACAGTAGGTCAGTATAGCTCCACCAATACATCAACACTAAAATTAATAGGCTTACTTGCTTATGTAGCATTTTAACAAAACAGAGTTCTGGATCTACCTGACACAGGAAATATTTCTAATACAAGCAGATTTTAACAAATTCTGATAAGCTGAATTTTGTATCATGCTTAAATGAATTTAGGAAAAATTTAACTATCTAGTCATAAGAGCTGTGTGTATATAAATGGGTATATCCTAACATATTTTCATAGCTGTGTGTATAAAGAGGGAGATACTGTAACACAAAATTACAAACATATATATTTGTTTATATGAACACCTCAACTATATCAGGAATGCAATATACTCAAATAATTTTTGTGATATGCTGCATACAAAACTTCAATTTTAATGATAGAAAGGGATAATCATGTTAGCATAAATGATTCATCCCGCTCTATACAGAATTTCTCTTTTTATAATCTGTTACTTATATTTATTGATAGGGAAAACAGCAGGCAAGTGAAAAGCTTAAATAGGTGAAGCAGACTGAAATTAATTAAACAGACAGTGCTAGCTGAAGCATCTGCAGACTGCAGAGGAGCCTGACCTGGGAACGGCACTTACCCTCAGGCCCCATGGCACAGACCCGCTGTCAGATCTAAAGGCCTTTGTTAACAACAAGCTTATTGGTGAGATCAGTCACAGGGAATCAGTTTTGGTTCATTCCAAGGCAGTGAGGTTTTGTTTGTAGATGTCAGGAGGGATTTAGCAGAAGAGAGTTTATAGAGAAATAGCCATAGGATAACTAATTAAATTGAAAGATTTCCATCCCAAGTTGGAGGAAGATGCTTAAACTCAAGGGACTCACAGCCCTGGAAGTCACAGAGATTGTTCTGAGACTTTCCCATCACTTTAGAGAAACTGGCTGTTCAAGGTGTAAACAACAATATTTTGCCTCATCAGATGTTCCACTGCCTAACCTGGGAAGGAAAATATTTTCCTTCAAAAATAAACAAAAATATAGCATGTAGGTAAGAAAATGTTTCTCCTAGACTACTGTTCAAAAAATATTCCAATATAAGCAGGTGTATGAACAATTTGAATGAATGTGGGCTTGTGGGTTGGTGTGAGTTATGCTTGCTCTACATTGGTAAAATAATTTAATTAAAAACAGAATAAGGAAAATAATTTTGCAAAATGATGACTGAAAATCCCCACAGGATTATAAAATATTTAGGGTAACAATAAACTGCCCAACAGAACTCTGTAGATTGCTGCTGCAGAATGCTGTTTTGCTTTTCTTTAGAGAAAGGGAGAAGAAATATTGATCTTGATAATTATTCCTTTTCTTTCTTTTTCAGTGACTGAAAAGGGATCTTTACAAGGCTTGAAATTATGAAGTTTTTAAAGAGGAGGCAAAGAAACTCACCAAAAATTGCCATGAAAACTTGAATCAGTACCCTGACAGACTGGAGAGCAGGAAGTAGTAGAGAGACAATAAAGGTTTGAGAGACAATAAAGGTTTGAGACACTCATCCAAAGCAAGGAAAAGCCCTTCTGGAAACAGTAAAGGTGATAAGGCCTGGCTTTTTAACTGTTTGGTTGTGTTCTCTGGTACATAAGTCAGAAATTCTGATCAAAGCTTTTCCAGCATTTAAAATTTGAGTACTTCTGGCTGCATTGTAAATTCTTGTGTCTAATAAAGAGTAAGTTCTCAAAGCACCTTCTTCACTGGAGTTAGTAATAGAGTTACCTAAAGTTATCAAATTTTTAAGAACTTAACATTTGTTAGACCTCTTCCAATCTGTCAAAATTTGTAATCAGTGAGCAAGTTCAAAAACTAAACAACACACAGGCAACACAACTTTAATGCTTAATAAACTTATTTTTACAGGAACAAATTTAAAAAAAATAAAATTTAAAATCAATAATGCAAATCTCAGATCGGTAAAAAAAAAAAAAAGTAATAATTTCTGAGGTTGTTTTGTTGATGGTCATTTTCAATAATTAATTTTACTAGTAATGGTTTTCCATCCAATGTAAAAGTTTTCTTTGGTGAGTGTCATTGGAGAGAAAGTTTTCTAACTACTATAGAAATATTCTAAGTTTTACTGGTAAGAACAAATAAAATAAAATAGAAAATATCTGTCTGTATTCAGCTTTTCCTGGACAGATCCAATGTTTTAAGATAACGATTAAGTAAATGATTCACAACTATAAAACAAATCAAAATATGAGGTTTACATAAAACCAGTAAAGATTAGATTCTTTTAACAAATTCATAACTGTGGGCTTTGATGTATGACATTTACAGTTTTACAAAGTTGAACTACTGGCAAGAATTACGATTAATATATGCTATGAGTTTGTTGTATCCAGTTTACAGAAAGAACTGATTGTATTCCCATCAATTTGTTGTACTCAAAATTGTTATGGCCAAAATAAGAGCACTATATATGTACAAGTCAGTCATATACTCTCAGTCTAACAAAAGTATTAACTGTCTAACAAAAATGGTTATTAGACCAGCTATAACGATGATAAGATGGTTCAAATTGTATATCATTAAAATGGTACATACACACACTTTCCAGTCTGTCTGTGTGCCTCAGATGCTACACTCACTCTTGTAAGGCCAGTGGCTTCATGCAGGGGAGAAACTGCAGGTTTAGCTGTCTGTATCTTTGCTTGGAGCAGTACAGTGCTGGTGTTGGTTGTTTCCTTCTTTAGAATCTGCTTGGAGTCAGTTTCTTCTGTCAATTGACTTGTTCTACCCCTTGTTCTTTTTTTTGTCTGCAAATTAGTTTTACATGCAACTTTACTTTCTAAGATGTGTTTTAAATATATCAGATATTTGTACTTTATTGTCTTTGTTATCTCTAAAGGTACATATACCTGACACATGGGTTTATTCTTTGGATGACCTGGAAATGACCACTGGTGAAGTGATTACAATCATGAGCCTGCAGTACCAATTTGTGCCTGTGCTTCAGCGCCTTTGACATCACCCTGTGCCTGCTCTCCCCTTTTAACTCACCCACAACTGCATTTTACTCTGGGGTCAAAGACAGTTCATTCTACACTGAAAGGTCACTTGATATTACTGTCCATTAGTTAGAAGTCTATGTATATATAACAAAAAAGTGTTACACTGCACCAATGTGCAAAGCAAAGGAAAAGCCAAAACACATACAGCAGTTCTCTGGGTATTTAGATAATGCTGCTACAAGCTGAAGCAAATTTCTAGACAGGCCAAAAGAAGTCTTGACAAAGCCTGATGGGACTTGATGCTTGTTCTGTTAGCTTAGCACACAGTCTGTGACCTGTTACAAGCAACAGAAATAACAACTCCACATTTGCTGACCTACATGTCTGTCTTATGTATTTCCTTTTACAATCCCTGGTTTTATTGAACATTAGCTAATGCTTGTTATAACTTCCCACAGAGGCCTTATAAGAAAAGCATGTTTCTCATTATAGTGAAATGTCTCTTTTAATGAGGAGCAACATGCTACCCTCAGAGTACTCCTTCTTTCATGGAAGTATGAAACCATCTGTCTGACAATAACACTTTACATGACCTCACAAAAAAGCAACCTAAAACTGCATATGAATTGAGATACATACTTTTCTAAGTGTAAATTGAATCTTTTTGCATAGAACACTTATGATACTCAAATTACTTCCTGCCTGTTGATTCATGTGCAATTCGCATCCAATTCTTCTGGTCTGTCTCCAAGTCTCTTCAAAAATATAATTTGCCACCTTTGACCTTGCTCTTGTCACTCAGCCCTCTGCTTTATGGAATATAATTTCTATAATTATTGCTGTTCTACTTCTCCTCATGTAGTTCCTTCTTTCAGACTTTTCCTTGTTTGACAAAGAGTTCTTCCCAGGTAGTATCATAAACCAGGTAGCATTATAAACCATTCTTCTATTGGATGTCTCAGTTCCCACCACAACTAATTTGTTGTAGTTCAGTCTTGTTGCAAAACAGAAATACAAAACATGACTTCCTTCTGCCTATTGTATTATCCTGAGATAACACTGACACATATTAAACATACTACAGAAAACTGTGAATGAAACCTGGATATGATTATTTTAAAAATCTCTTGAGCAAACTAAGTTAAAACTTAATTAGTTGAAGAAGAAAGAAGAAAGTATATCACAATAAAAGCAGATATTATGAGAACATAAAAATTAGTATTTTAATTAGTTTTTCAAGTACTTTGGATAGTTGTAAGAATTATTAAAAAAAATACATTGTGAGACTTTAAATGCCAACTCATGTCTAAAAGTGAAAAAGTAGTCCTCAGCTCCCTTTGTAGAAGTTGAAAAGAAATAATTTTGTGCTTAATTGTGGCATTTATTCTAATATTTTAAAAAAATCCTGTGTGGAAAAGACTCCATTGACTGTATTTATGTAATTTTCTCTGACTATTGAAGAGAACTAAAGTGAATAATTCCTCCAGTAGAATATTTCTACACTGGAGGCGCTTAAAATTAATTAAATTAATCTCTTCCTCAAATGACTCCTAGTGATGAGAAAATAAGTCTTGTCCTGTAACCTAAGATGACATAGTAGAAACATCTTGAGGGAGTGGTGAAAATTTTTTGAAGTCCTGAAGGGATTTTAGCAAAATTTTCTTTTTTTTTTTCTTTTTTTTTTTTTTTTTAAATAAGAAAATAAAAATGTAACTGCCTTTACACAGACATAAGTAAGATCTGCCACATTTTGAAAATGATATTTTCATCTTAGCAGGTGAAGAGACAACTTTACAACAGAGTCCCTGAGAACAAAAACTGCTTATATGATCAAAATTGCCATTGTATAAAGATACAAGCACTTGCAGATTCTCAGCAAGAGCTAAATCTGTTCTTTCACATGCCACCTAAACTCTTGGCCTTCTGATTTATGGTTTTACTCTTGGACAACATTATTTGATTAAGTTTCCTTTCAGTTGTTGCTGTAGTTGATTTTTAGCCAACATTTACCTATAATGATACTGTTAGCATATCAAATAAGGGATATTATATTCCCTTATAATTTCCATATTCAAGAATTTATTCTTTTATCAACAGAGTGTTTTAAATCCAGAGAAGACTCCCCTCCCGTAACTTGTCTGTGTATGTGGAAAACCTGCACCAATTTAACCAGATTCCTACTGTTAAATTTCATCATTTTATGCAAAAATATGTTACTTTCTTTATGCCCTTTCTAAAGGAGAAGTATTCTTGCTTCTCCTTCATTCATCCTCACTGCATGATACTTTTCTGACGTACATTTTGGCTTTTTATCCCAATATCCAGCACTGTAAATCAAAAAACTAAAAAAAATTAGGCATTAATGTCATGCCTTTCTCACTTCCTTCCCCAAATTATAATCACAAGTTTGTGAGGTTTCTTTTCAATTCACATCAGTTGCATTTTATATCAGAACTATTTAGGCATCCATTTGAAATTTCTTCATATTCTTTTTCTTTTTTCTTTTTTCTTTTATTTTTCTTTTATTTTTCTTTTATATTAATCTCTCTAATAAAAAATTCCAAAGACTGAAGGGTCTGCTTTTGCTTTTTCACAGGCAGCTCTGTAGATGAGTCTTGATGTAGATGAGGCTCTTGCTGTAGACGAGTCCAAGAAGAAATTACTCTTTTAGTGACACTGCCTGGAATGTGTCTGCACAACACTGTTCCTCACTCAGCCTCTTCAGTTTCCCAAACAAAAGTGATCTGCATAGTTAACAATATAGGGAATCAGTTGGAACACAGCTTTTGGTGTGTTCAGACAAGAATTACACCTCCAATATTCCTGCTTTACATTCTGTGAATAAAGACAGTTGTGAATATAAAAGAAAGAAGTAGAACCAAGTTCTTTTAATATGTCACCAAGGTAATAATAAAAAAAAATAAAAGCGGAAGCAATTCCAAGCACAAGTACATAGATTTCTTTTCTGGTTTTATATTTTTATAATGTCTATGAAGATCCTACTTAATCAATTAGTAAGCTTTGAAAGCATACTCTCTTTTTTAGATTTCCCATGGGATATCTTTTTTTTTTTTAATAAGAATATCATACATATTATTGCATTCTCTACCCACTAGAGCACATAGGATATTGAAGAATTGTCCTGTTTTTATGGAAGTGCACAAGCTACATCCAGTGGGCAATACAGACTGTTCTGTGACATCACAGCAGCCTGCAGTTAGGCTGGAGACTTTGAAAATTAAAAACCATGTAGAGTGACCAGTCTTTTAGTTATGACTAGTTATGTATTATATTTTTTTCTGGTAACTTAGGTTCTTAAATTCTAGAGAAATTTAAAAATAATGGAATTCTAATATGGTAGCTACAGTTGTATACCTTTGGCAAAGAAGATGTGGAACCTAACTGAGTCAAAAATACACTCTGTTGTGAGTAAATTATTGCTATTATTCTTACAGACCAAATGGCAAATCAGTTTTGGTCAGGAAAGAGAATCTGGCTCATGCCATGTCTTGTCATATGCTCTGGGTACTTCAAACATCTTTAAATTATCAGTTCTCATGTACCATTTCAGAGCTGATGGCTAATGCATTATAGACAAGATTGTTGGTTCTGTTGATCTTTTCCCCTTCTCTTTCTGTTTCTTCATCAGTGTGGGGTTAGTTGAGTGAATAAATATATATTAGAGTCCTCTTTAGTATGTGTGCATAGCCTCAATATTCAAGCAACCTACTTAGAAGGCATTTCCTTTGTCTTTCTGCATAGCAATGTAGCCATTCCCATTGTCTAGTTCCAGGTATCGTTAGAATAATTTTGAAAATCTTGCATGAATACAACGTAATTTACTACAGCGAGAATCTAAGGGTATATATATTCCTCAGAACACTTTCAAATGAGGACATTGAATATTTTTTAATTTAATCTTGGACTTCATGTTTTCCTGAATTTGTTGATTTTGGTTTTTCCCAGTAGTTCTTGATTGGCAAGACAATATAAGTCTTTACAAACACCAAAGCCCAAATAAAACTTCTACAAGATAACTTCTTAGAAAATTTGCTTTAGAGTGAAAAAAAAGGGACAAGAGACTGCTTTCCCTCTAATTGTATAGGTGAGATCATGCACTGTCTAGAGCTTTCACTTGTCATTCTCTGATTTTCATTATTTGACTACACAGTTTGAATGATGATTTGTCAGGTTAAACAGAAGAAATGTCAACATTTTCTTTTGTATCTGGGTATTCCTCATAGTGAAGAGCCAGCACAGACTTGGATTTTGGCTGCCATTGGAGACTAGGGATTGATAAAGAAGAGAAAACCCTGGGAAGTAAATGGTATTGATTTTTCTCAAGAGCTGACTTTGACCCAGTGACCACACTTCAGTGCTCAATTTGCTAAGTGACAAAAGATCCTTCTCCTTCTATTTAATTTGTGTAGGAGTGTTGCTTTATTCACCTTTTTCCCTTTTTCCGTGCTGAATGTAAATCTTAGGAATCAGGATAACATGATCAGAGACTGTGTTGGTCAAAAAACTTAAACAGAGTTATGATTTTATATATTAAACTTCTTAATGTTTTCCAGGCATCAGAGGTTAAATACCTTGAAACCATTAGGGTCATTCTTATTATTTAAAAGACAGGGCGATGAAGATTTCAACAAGAGCTATATTAGAAATTGTAAAAGCAAGTAATGGTTTTTACTTCACCAGTAAAGGAACAAACACAGTGAGAGAAAACGCAGAACCACAATAAAAAAAAAAGGTTTGGGCATCTACTTCTCAATGAAGTAGATGACCTTTAGGTGGCAAATAACTGCAATTTTGATACAGTCAGGACACCAATAAATCACTTTTACAAAATTAGTCATATCCAGTAAAGATTCATATTTTCATATGGAGCTCCTGTCAGAAGGAGGATCAAATGAAGTAACTGGCATTTCTGAACGTTTCTGGTGTTTCACTGCTGCTAGCCTAGATAGTTAACAAAAATAATTGATTTTCATTCCTTATATTTCATGCTGAGTCTGTTTTGGGTTTGACATAAAAATGCATGCCAGTATTCTACTCTTATAGTAACATGGCCAAAGTTAAGGTCAGTAAAATACATGTTCAGTAAAACAATACAGAAAAAGAAATATGGGCTACTAGAGATTTAATAAGTACTGGTTTTATGCTTTGCTTTTAGCCTGTCAGAGTACTCATAGGAATAAAGTCTTGTGGCAAAATTGCCAAACCTCATGATAATAAGAGTCCCTTTGAAAGACTGGACACTGCAGCTACTTGCATATAACGGAGCGTATAATTTTAAAGTAAAAATAGTCTAGGTTTAGTCCTCAGAGATAAATTTAAGAAAACATGAAAATGAAGGTTTAGGAGTAGTGGAGAAAACAAAAAATAACAAAACTAAATAAATCTCTACATGTACTATTTTAAAAAGTGTAATTTTTAGCTTATTTCATAACATTTGTAACATGACTCATGAACACTGCATACTGGCAGCTGCAACACAACATTATTCTGGTGACTTCAGTGAAGACTAATTTGAATTTCACACTAAACAAAATGTGACTAATTGGCTGATTCATTTTGGTGTAAATGTAAAAGTGTAATGACTCCAATGTCCTTAAACTTGGATATGAGGGAGACCGGCTTGGCAGTAGGCACTGAGTTGGGTTGTCACATACAGGTCCATGTGGGCCTCTTTCCAGATTCCAGACCAGGCAGAGCAGGGGCAAGAGAAAACTGGCTAACAGTCTGTGGTTCCTAAATACAGTGTTTGAGCCAAAATCAATAGAAGAATATACTTTGTCCATTTTATTTCGCACTGGGGGTTCCATAGAAATGTAAAAGCAGGAGAAGTGCTGAAGCAGAAAGGTAACAGAAGAAAAAGGGAATACAGGGAAGAGAAGCGACAGAATTGGAGGGTGCCTGGGTGGAACTGAAGGCATTAGGGAAAGAGATCAAATAGGTCAAAGACAGTAACAAAAGAGACCCCCATGCTCCTGAGCTCTGCTAGGCAGAGCATTGCCAATGTCAAGGGAGATGATTCTTCTTGACTCAGTGCTTGTGAGACACGTCTGAGACACTGTGTCCAGTGATGGACTCACACACACAACAGAGACGTGGACAGACTGGAATAAGTTCAGAAGGGTCATGAAGATGATTAAGGAACTGGAAGATCTGAGCTACATGGAGAAGCTGACAGATTTTTGACTGTACAGACTGGCAAAGAGAAGGTTTGGGAAGTAAAATGAAAATAAAATAATGCAATAGAAAATTTTGGGAAAGAAAACCAGTAGACCATTCCCATCCTTTCTGTTTATTACGTATAAGGTGTTTGATGCCTTATAAAATAATTTTAGTACCAAATAAGCAATTTTTTATCTAACTATGAACATGAGGAAGATTGAAATCAAATGTTGTCTGCTTAATGACTTAAATAAGAATCCTTTTAAGATCTGAAAAGAGAAAGTATAAGGAAACCATCCCATGATGATTAGGAGGGCTAGTGATGAGTTGCTTTTTGAGCTTGCCTTTCTCCAACATTATTTCTTTGGAAAAAAAATTATAAAAACTCCATTTAAAATAAAGGTGACTTAAGGCTACACTAAAATTCCTGGGAACAGCATTTAAATTTAAGGATATCATTAATGCTTGTCTATCTTCATTCACCATGCCAACCTATTTATTTTAGTAATTTTCAGTATATAATGCTTCATGGAGAGTGAATCAGCATTTTCTGTTAATAGCAAATCAGAATCTGTAAAAGAATTCATTTAGAAGTCACATAGCATTACAGGAAAACACAACCACAACATCATCTTGAAAAATATTACAAATGTATTGGAAACCCTGATCTGTACAAAAACATTTTAATGCTTATTCAAACACTTTGAGGAAACTATTTTTATCCTCCCTCTGTATTTTCTAGCTACACTTTCAAATTAAGAAATCTAACAGTTGATCTCTTTTCCTTTTCCCTTCCTTTAAATTGTAGCATTGTCCTAAAGATATCTGCTACAAAATGTGTTGAGTTTTCTTAGGAAAGGAAGGCAGGAATTTTTTCCAAAAAAATTATTGACATTTTGGAAAACAAATAAAAATAAGATCTATTTGGATTCATTTTGAAGATATGTCCTGAATATTTTTTTAAATGGGTGGCTACACAATCAGTAAGTTCTTGCATTTACATGGAATATGTGTGCCCAGATAGCAACAAAAGTCTTGCTTCCAATCTTTAGAGGACATTGACTCAAAACACAGATGGAGGAGGTCGTTTTAAGTCTGATGAAAGGAAGAGTTTTTCAAAATGTCAATAATTTGATTCTGACACAGGAACTTGACCAAAATGAGTCATCTTCCTAGAGTTATGTGCAAGGTAATCCTGTGGAGATTTTGTCCATTCTCCATTCTTCTCTACTCAGTCTACAGTCCATTCCTGTAGGTTTGTGAAGAAAAGCAAGTAGTTAGCTCTTATTTTCCACAATTCCATACCACTAGAAATCGGAGAAGGATGTTGGTGCTCATGTTGGGAGAGCTAAATAATTTTTTACATATAGGATAAATTGAGCTGTGACTCTCATACTCAAAATTTTGTCCAAATTAAAACATTTGGCTCTCAAACCAGTACAATTCTTATATCCGAGAATAAAGAAAGAATTAAACATATGTACATGACACAAGTTATTCTTACTTTTCTTCTGTTATTCCTTCTTAACATTAATATTTATACATGGTATGTACTTCTACGGTACTGGCAGGTCTTTATACTTCTCTGATGTATACACAGGAATATCTTTTGATGTCTAGATCTTATGAAAAATGGACACTGTCACTGGCTAAAATTAATTCCATTAAAACTGGATGGCTTTTTAACAACACTAAGAAGACTTATGACTCCTAACAGATATTTTATGCAGTAAAAAGCAAACATTTTCCCCTCTTCTTTTTAATTGCTAAATATGGTATTTCTTCAGGTTGATTTAGTTCAGTAGGTAAATAGCAGAAAATCTGCTAGTCCTACCTATGATTTTTCCAATGTTCAGCAATATCCAAATCCCCTAAGAGTCATTTACCATATCATTGTCTAATAAATTTTATAAACATAAGCTTTGTAAGGTATCTATGACATTTAAGTTGCATTATTAAAGAATAAAGTAGTGTATATGCTCAAACAACAAGGGGTTTTATCATGCAGTGCAATAAAAAAAGGCAGAAAACAGTGCAAAGTTTATATGCTTTGCATGCATGATTTCCTCCCATTTTTCAGACTCCTGTAGGTATTGTGTGTCTCATTCCAGAGTGCAGTAGTAATAAAAACACACAAAACTTCACTAACAGCTTTCTAATGAACTCCTTAAAAGAAGGCATTAGGGACCTTTTAGTTTTACTGCTGCCATGAATACAGAAAGCTGTGAAAACACTGCTTCAGAATAAAGAAGATGAAAAAAAAATATGTTGGTCCTTTGTGGCAATAATTTCTTCAGTCTTGTAATTCCTTGTGTTCAATTCTGTTTCAAAAGACAGAAGTGAAGCTGACCTCCGCTTTTATCCTATAATGAATACCTTAATTATTATCAAAGCACTGACCTACTGCCATTTACAAGAGCTGCAGCGGTTGATAATCACCATAAATAATAGATTCTAATCTAAGTAGGTTAACTGCACAGATTGAAATGCGTGGCCATTCCTGACTCCTTAATTCCACCTGGAGGCCTGAGTGACTGTTAATACTTCTGCAGCTATATCTGCCAGGTTCCTGAGGTCAGACAGTCCATACCTGAAGAAATTATCCCCCAAATTTTTTCATTAATTTGCATATGGTGTTGCTTTGATTCTGTCAGATGCCATGGTAAGAAAAAATAAAAGTTTCACAAGCTCAAGTCCCATACATTAAAAAAAAAAAAAAAAAAAAAAAGGCAGAGGAAAAACACAAGGATGCAGAGGTCTGTCTCTTTTTTGTACTCATATTAATGAAAGCAATATAATACAAAATTCATTTACAACACTATCAGAAACCCCTTTAGCCTTGCAGAGTTGAAAATGACTGTATGACATATATAACTGAAGAATAAAGTCCTTGGTCACCCTTGGATTTAATTTCCTCTTCTCTGACCACGTAAAAAGGACAAGTATAATTAATGGCTGTCACTAATGCATGGGCATGTATATATGCTCAAAACCTGACTGTTTCTAGAATGAACAATTAGTAGCTCCTGAATGTTTCTCTGAGAAAAATAGCTGGATTTTAATGCTATTCAGTAGCAGCTAATTGGTTTCACCAATTTGCATCAAGGAAATAAACTGCTATTAAGATATGGAGATCTGTCTGAAAGCTCATTGGAGCACTGCTGTTCTAAAATGATTCAATGGTGTGTCTTACACTTCTGAGATGTGACATAGTGTAATATTTAAAGGGCTACGAGTCCATAAATATCTTCCTCTTTTTTGTTATATGAATATATGATTTGAATTTTGTTTCTAAAATATGGTGTAAACAATGTTTTTAATGTTCCTATTTTTAAAGATAGAATGAATACAGGTTTCAAGAGAGGATGATTTGCAATGAACTATTTTATTATCAACCTCCATACATTCTAAAATAATGTTCATAGACTTATTTTCTTAGCCATCATGTAGACCAAATAACATGCACAGGATTTGTGACTAAGGTTCCATGCTCCTTTTCTTCTAAATCATCCTTGCTTTACTTTGTGTCACCATAACAATTCTGGAGATACAGGCAGGTACAATGACACTTATCAATCCTCAAAAATGTCTCTTAAATTGCACCAGATTGTTCAGTTTAAAAATTAGGTGGGTGGTGTATTGAATCAATAGGTCAAAAAAATGTTTTGAAAGGAATGGATTGTACTACTCTGCCTTCCTCACCTTATATTGAATCACCTTATATTGAATGTCTGTCTCATTTCTCTTGAATTTCTCCTGAGCAGTAAAGTCTGGATGCACTGATATGAATGCAGCCAAGGCTATTTAAGATGCCCTAGACAGGCAAGGGGGTCCCAGACAAGTACATAGGGCTAGCAGTCATGAGACAGGATTTGTGAAAACCCTGGGAGTAACAACAAAAACCTGAGCAGAATACCACATTGTAGCCAAAAATTATACATGTTGTATGTCTCTTTTACACTGAATCAAGGAGAATGAATAAACTACTTGTGTAACAGCAATCACTATTCTTTCTAAAAAAGGTAAACTTTGTCTTCCCTAATATATGCTTCACCTGAGCCTGCTACCATTTTTCCTTGTCTTGCTAATTGTCACATTATGGAGATCAAAGTCTGTGGTTTTCTACATTCTTCTAAAAGGAAATTAAAAAAAAATTAAAGTATCTTTTTTCTTCTGTCCTTTTGACACTGAAACAATATTAAGTAATGCTTAATACATTAAGTCCGTACTATCATATCTCAGTTTCTTGAAACTTTGAATGAATACCACATAGTCACAGTAACATTGTATACTTCATTTAACAAATTGTTCTACACTTAACACTTCAAACTTTAAAAGATACTCTTAGGACAATAAATTTTAAGTTCAGTTTTAGAAAGTGCCATTTTCATAGTGAAGTCCAATATAACTACTTCAGTTAATGCTTAAGATATGGTCTTATCAATCCAAACTCCTTCTTTTACACTTTTACCATCAGTAACACTTTAGTTCAGAGAAAAAAAAAATCTAATATACTTCCTGAGGGAAGTAATTTATTTGTCATATATGACTTTATGTTCTCTTTAATGTGTAATGTTATATTTCACTAGCATAAACTATTTAGCTATTTCTATATAACCGATAGCCTCACATTACAGCACACAAAGGTAATTCTCTTTCAACCAATGTTCTGAGGTGGCAATTGCAGCTATATTCTCAATTGACACATACCAA
Organism: Onychostruthus taczanowskii; assembly: GCF_017590055.1. NCBI lineage: Eukaryota > Metazoa > Chordata > Aves > Passeriformes > Passeridae > Onychostruthus > Onychostruthus taczanowskii. The sequence continues at coordinate 9,138,818 of NW_024499573.1, forward strand.
ACCTAACACCTTCCCAGAGGAAAGGCAGAAGTGGTCTGCTCAGTCTAGCTCTATTTACTGAGAGCTACAGCCTTTCTCTATAAAGTGTCCCTCTATCTATATTTCACATGCATGGGAAGTGGGGCCAGAGAAGTAGGGTTGCTAACATAGACAGGACAGCAGGATCAATTAATCTGCCTGTTTTCATATCAGTCTGAGCCAATTGTGATGCTCTTCATTCTCTGACTGAGCATTACAGTTGGACTCCCAGGGATAGGTATTAAATTGTTTCAATTAGAATTATATTGGCACAGGTTATGTCCCTTTCTGCTAATGTCTGCTTGTTTTGCAGTGGCCTGTGATCTTTGAACTGTTCGGTTATTAAAGGAATGTGAGGAAAAAAGGTGACTAAGACAATGGGCCCTTCATGTTGTTCAGAACTGTCACTGTTTTTTCTCAGATTGGCAAGCACACTGGTATCGATGCAGTGTTTAACAACAGACTGAATAAATGTATGCCAACCTTTGTCTGCTCAGGGCTTCTATTTTACTTAGCTTTTAATTTTCACTCTTATTTAATCATTCATTTTTGAAGAAAAAAAATAGCAAGTTGCCCTCTTTGTACTGTTTAAGAAATATGAGAGATCAGGAAACCCTATGTCCACTGTGGTGTACTCCTTCTTGGATTAAAAGACAATAAAAAAACAAACAAACAATCAACTACAACAAACAAAAACAGGACAACCTGAAGGAAATTTAAAGCAGTAATTGAGATTTATATATGAATATGTTTGTATGGATATTCATAAATCTGCATGATGGAAGAAATCAAAGAAATATTGCATATAGGCTTTTGCAAACAAGACACTTTAAAAATTGTGAGAAAAAAGACTGTGTTTTTCACCATACTGGATTAAGCACAGAATTTCCAGCTGGTCAAAGGAGGTGACTGTCCCACTCTGCTCTGTGCCAGAGTCAATGCAGTCTTGGATCACAACATAAGATATATTAGGGAGTGTCCCGAGGGCTACAGATATAGTAAAGAGCCTTGAGTGGAAGCCATACAAGGAATGGCAGAGGTCACTTGGTCTGTTTAGCCTGGAGAAAAAGAGCCTGAAGTTATTAAGGCTGTATCGTTGATCTATGCAAAGTGGACTAAGACACTCTTTGGGAAGTTACAGATGTAGGCAGGATTCTCTCCTGTGAATCACTCCTGTGATTCTCACCTGGTTCTGAGAACAATCAATGGAAATACATCTTGGAGTTCACATAAACAGCTACAGCTTGCAAGGCAAAACCCTCAAGAAGTAAATCAGTAGGCAAGACCTTCATTAATGTTAATATAGCCAATATTTTGCTGAAAGCTAAAACGAGTATTGAACAGCACTGGACTTGTCCAGCATCTCTGTTGTAGTGCCCCCACACTGCAATTATTCTTTGAATTACAGTTAGTAAAAAACTTTTTCCTGACAGGAATAAAAATACTTAATGAAAACCAATAAAAATGGATGCAAATCAACAGCCCAAATATTTACCTTTGTGATATTTCAGCTGCCTGGAATTTTTTTTTTATTTGATAATTCAACAAGCCACACAACCTCAGCAAAACCCTCTTCTTTTTTAAAGTTGTGAAAAAAATAGCCTAAGGATTTTATCACAGAACCATAAAATATGCTGAGTTGGAAGAGACTATCAGGATCATTAATCCCACTCCTGGCCTTGTGCAGGACATCCCAAAAGTCAAACCATGTGCCTGAGAGCATTGCACAATTTTGTTTCATCTTGCTCCTTGTTTGGGGAAGAGGTTTAGTAAGAGGACAAGCGGATGGACTCTTCATAAATAGAGTATTTTGGGTATTGCAATATGGATCAGATTTCTTGCTCTGTTACAAATTTGGCATGACTTTGAACAAGTGACTTAGGGCTATATCTACCAATGGGTTCTAGGTATATTGTCGCAATCCATAACTTGCAAGAATCCTGACATGTAGTGGAATCCATGCAGCTGTTTCCACAGGGAGAGACAGATGCTTACATGCCAGATCCAGAAAGCCAGCTTGCTGCACAGGGAGCTATATTGTTATTTGGCCAATGGCAAATATAAATGAGAAGTGTGGTCTGAGGTGAATATATGAGTATCGTAAACAGGAATGTTACTAACAATTCTTGCCTGCCACTACCCTTTGGACAAAACTGTCCAACCATTTCCTTATCCACCAAACTACCCACATACCCAAAACATTTCTCTGTAATTTACAGAAAAGGATGTTGTAGGGGGCCATGAGAAAGATTTTACAGAAGCCCAGATAGATGACATCCATAGCTTTTCTCTTGTGCACTGATGTAGTTATTCTATCATAGGAGGCCAAGAAATATGTTTTTGAGGGTGATAATCTCTGAATTTAGATTCTTAATATCCCAAAGAGTTTGGGTTTTATTTTGAATAATTTAAGTATTTTTGTGCATTTAGACCTAGTATTTCACAGATTTGGGAAGAGAAATACTTCAGTGTTGGCAACTCAGATGCTACACTCACAGTTCAACCCAGTAGATTTGTAAGTGGGTACTGTGAAAATGTGGTTTTTGGAAAGTAAAAAAGCCTTTAAGTTAAAATCATAGGTATGTGTGGTGGGTGCATTCAGTAAGATTTTTTGTGAAAAAACCGTGTAGAACAACAAATATTGAGTTCTATCCTATGCTATCACTCAATACAGAGCTAATTTTAGCCCTATTGTAGGGCTGCAGCCTCCTTCCTGCTCATTTCCCCTCCAATATGATCACCTGATATGTCCTTAAAAACATACAAGGAAAACATGAAGTTCCAGTTCTGACTGCACAAAGGACTGAGTGCACTATCCCTACATATCTATAACAGAAGAACTGATATCAGTAACAGTGGTTGCCTCGGCTCAATTTAATGTATGAAGTAGAAGGAATTTTTAAGTCAAGAAAACTTTTTCCAGAAGACATTCACAGGCTTTTAAAATTAATTTCTATTAAATTAGTCATTCTTTTTCTGGAGAGCAACCATTTTAATTTTAAATTACTGATAGTTAAAAGTTTGTATCACACATTTCTACCTATGCAGGCAGTGTGTCCAATAATTATCCAAGTTAAGTACTATGAATATCTGTTCCAATTAGTGTACAGGGACACTGTATAATAATGGATTTATAACTAGATATTTCTCATTCTTTTCTATAAATTGCTATGAGCTAACTATGAATATCTATATACAACTTTCAAATGTAAGGGTAAAATCCAGGTCTTTCCAGCTAAACCTAGGTATGCAAATACGTACAGTTATCAACAACTCGTTGAAGATAGTCAGAAGCCTCTGAGGTCAGGCTGGAGAAAGATGAACAGTGTAAATAAGAGAAAAGAAAGTCAGAATTATTTAAAGACATGTTTTTAAAAATTCACTTTAAAGTTATTAAAAATATGTGTAGTTTTTCAAAGTTTTCTCTCATAATTAATGGAACTTGACTTTCATTTAAGATGTTACTATAGAAATAATGATGAGGGGTTATTCTTTTTAACTCAGGATTACTGCTAAGACTGAGGCTAATACATTTCAAGACCTTTGGCTCAGGAGCCTAAATCAATGAACACTCCCCCTTTGGTTTTCATCCAATGGCAGAATTATTGCCTTCTATTATGAAAAAAATGACTAAATTAGGCATTTAGTGATCTACAAAATTTCATCGCCCACTATCATGAAGAGGTCTTTTTTCATTTGTCTCTCCCATAAGTGTTATATTTTTTTACTACTTTTTTCCTTTCATAACTTTCCACAACAGAAAGGAAATACAAAAAAAAAGAATAAAAGTCAAGAAAATATTCTATTGATTGTTTGAATTCTCTGAAGTTACATATCACTATTTGGGCCCTAATAATTTCATTTTTATATCACCAACAATTTGGGTCTGAATGGACTTCTTACTAGTCATGTGGCATTTCAGCTTTAGGAGGCCAGTGATCTATTTTCCTATATTTAGGTATTGAATTTCATTTTTCTAACATGCTAATGTCTAAGCAAAACAAAAAGACTCTAATCTGATAGAAAACAAATTTCCTTCTCCTTATGTGGCATCCCATTCTGGACCAGTGTGGTTTTCTTAGATACTCTGTTTTGGTACTGATAAGGTAAAAATCATTGCTGACATCCTTATTGCTGAGCTTCCTATACTTAAAACACGGTTTCATGAGGTGTAATATGCACTTTTCTACTACATATTTAAAAAAATTATATTGCCTGCTACTGTTACAAAATGAAGACTACCAATTTGCAGAAACATACCCTAAAATATAGTTATTTAAAAAAAACACCAAAGAACACACACACACACACAAAGACAAAAAAAAACCAACAAAACAGAAAACAAACCAAAAACCTGGACAGTGATCTTTTTGACAGACTTTCTAGCCATTCAATCCTTTAGACTTCCCTTGAAGTCAGTGTAAAAACACCAAAGAGCCCCACCATTACCATATTCCATTCTCTGCTTGAACTGGTAGAGAAATAGTCTTGTGTACTTCTGCCTTTTCTGAATAAAATAGATACTTGCAATTCTGAAGAGTTTAAATCCTTTATTAGTTGGCATTGATCAAAGGGTCAGTGTATATTATTTAAGAACTGGAGTATTTATTTATTAAGTAAATCTTAATTTGTGAAGCAAAGGTAGAAAACATTAATTATAAAGAGTGAAAACCTAAAAGCAAATAAGAGTGACATAATATTTGCTTTCATTTGTTGCCAGTTCTGTGATCTATTTTTAAGAAAGCGTCACTAACAATGTTCAAGTTCCTGAAGAAACAAATACACACGTTTTTAAAAAGCCTCAAAAATATAATATCTTTATTTCCAGCTACAAGATAAGGCACAATTAACCAATGTGTTTTTCTGGTCATCTGCTACTGGATTGCTAAAGAAAGAAATAAAAGTGCTTACAGGTTTTGCAATTCTTCTGGAGAGGTTGTTACATACTTATTTATCTATTAAACAAACCAATAGCAAAACAAAACCTTTTATTCTGATTCTTGTTTTTTATATGTAATGCTCCTGCAAAAAAAAAACAAAAAAAAAAAAACAAAAAAAAAAACTTACTAAAGAAACTGTCTCTTATGGATGAAAAAAAGAAAAAAAAGTGCTGGCTTATAGATTTCATTTTATTACTTAAGCACGAATATTGTGGAAAGTTGAAAAAGTCCAGCTGAACTGCAAAAGGAAATCTTTTAGTTAGAAGTATGATGTCAGTGTTACACTGAGTCTTCTTGTTGTACTTCTCTGCTTGGTCATATCCAAGGAAGGTGGCATATGCGTCTCAGTCTCTAAGGTTGTAGATCCTTATTATAAATACAGCAAAGGTGAAGACCAAATCACTGAAAAAGATAAGTACAATCATTGCTACCATTTGGACCATGGATACCATTATCTTCACAAATCTTTCCAAGGCTCCTCATTCAAATTGAGAACAAACTGCATACACAATCCCCTCCTTTTGACAAACCAATTAAAACCTGTCACTGAATAATGAGAGTAGTAAATGCAAATTTCTAAAGGAAATATGTGCATGTAGGTTGATACTGTGGAACCACTGTTCCTAGATCAATCACGGATATGGTGCACAATGCCATTTTGATGAAGTGTTACCAGTTTACCTCATGCAAACACTTGGCTCTTTTCACCAGGAATTAATTTTGCTATGCTTTGTCTTTTCCTACCAAAATGACTTTTTAAAGATTAGTTCTAAAGAAGGTTTACAGAGACTTGGAGAAAAGTGTGAAAATAATGACATGTGAACAGCCAGATTCTTCTCCGCTTCAATAAACAGTTCTACAGAATGTGATCATGTAAATCCCTGTGCACAACACAGAATGCAGAAGACATCTGGACAGAAAAGAAACAAAAAAGATATAGTAGAAAAAGAAACAATAATTTTTCACATGTCACTTTCTTATTTATTATTTCTACAAAGTAGTGGTATTGCTGTTTTACAATGCAAGAACAGCAGAACTTTAATCTGCAATCATTGTGCTTTCATTCTTATTTCCACCATTAGATTTAATAAAATAGCTTTATATCAATTAACTTTTAGAAATCATAGCCTTTATAATTTGGGCTAATTCTCTTTCATACTATGAATTAAATAACACAGGCACAACTAAAAGACCTGCAAAGTGGAATTCCTCACTGACAGCTGCAAAACATGGTTTTGCCACTTTGGGCCTGAAGTGCGTGAAGAACACTGTAGCAGAAATATAATGAATGAGACTTTGAAGAAAAGAAATATATATTTAATCCCTTTATTCCCTTTATTAGCAGCATTCCCCACCCCCCACCCCCCCCCACC